>NC_138381.1:23552386-23673808 GCF_054177405.1 Leptonychotes weddellii | reverse complement strand
ATCACCATCATCATCACCACCATCATCATCACCATCATCATCACCATCATCATCACCACCATCATCATCACCATCATCATCATCACCACCATCCTCATCACCATCAACACCACCATCATCATCACCACCATCAACACCACCATCATCATCACCATCATCATCACCACCACCACCACCACCACCATCATCACCATCATCATCACCACCATCATCATCACCACCATCATCATCACCATCATCATCACCACCATCATCATCACCATCATCATCATCATCACCACCATCATCATCACCACCATCAACACCACCATCATCATCACCATCATCATCACCACCATCATCATCACCATCATCATCATCACCACCATCCTCATCACCATCAACACCACCATCATCATCACCATCATCATCATCCTCATCCATGGGTGCAGTGTCTTATCTCACAGGGACAAGAGAGATCATTTTGGGTGTATCTTTTGCACAAGGTCCTTGGAGCCCCTCCCAGTCCCACACCACACCGATCAGAGGGTGGACACCCTGTGGCTTCTGTGACCGTGTCTGCATTTGCTGTCCCACATTTGCTGGTCACCCTGTCCCCTCATGTGGTTTGAAGAGCAGACCTCTGAAAGCCTCTCTGTTGCTGGCACCTCTTATCCAGCCTGCAGAGAGAGCATTTTTAAGAGGCATGCTCTTTAGGGAGCTAATTACCTAATTAGTGCATCTAGAGGAAGGCTTAGGTTATGAGGCTGATAATAAGGCAAAACCCATGGAACAATTGTGCGAGGCGGCTCCTTGCTGTCAGGCTGGTTGTCTGCGTCAGATTATTAATTACGATTCTTAATCACTCCTTTTCCCGTTAGGACCCCTGAGACTTCATTCCTTTCGTTGTGTGGCCTTCCTAGAATACACAGTTCTGAGTATCCTTTCTCTTCAGGGTGATGGGGAGAATGGCTACATCTGGCCAAGCAGCTCTGCTTTGTGCCCAGACCTGAGAGCACCTGCAGCCACCGGATCCCTCCGTGCCCACAGGTCCTGCCCTGGGTAGGGGGGTGCTTGGGCAGGGAGGGGGCCCAGAGGGGATCCAGGATGGGGGGGCAGTGCTGGACAGGGCAGGGAAGCACAGGACAGCTGTTGTCAGCAAACTGATGGGGTCGGGAGGGACGAGGGAGGTTAGGCTTACTCCATCGCTCCAGGACAGAAGTGGAATCAGTGAGTATGTGGTCTGGGGGTCCCATTCGGGTTCACGGAGTGACTCTCTGACAATTCTAGCTGTGCCAAGGACAGTGGGGACGGTCTGGGAGCCAAATCAGCATTCTGGCAGCTCGAGGATTCCTCCTTCATCCCTCCGTGCCCCTTTCCACCCTAACCTGACCCAACCCCACCCCGTGGCCAGGACTGTGCCTGACACACCTGCGTCCCTCTCCCAGCCCCAGGACAGGTGCTCCACAAACGTTTGTGAATTTGAGTTGGAAGAAAAAACAAGCCCAGATTCAAGACATCATAAAACAAGAACACAAATTGGAGTATTTGGATTGGGGGAAAGGTCGACGGGGACCGCGCTTTTGTGCTTTCCTTTTCTCTAAAGAGTGGGATGAATTTATGGGATATTTGTGACATGAAAAATTAAAGATTACAAAGTCAATACAAAACTTCAAAAGAATCCTGAGATGGCATTTTCTCCCTTTTTTAAATATGTGGTAGCCCAAGGGGAGCTACTTACGACCCAGGACTGTGCTGACCCCATCACAGCTGTGGGGGGGGGTTAGGGGGGAGGCAGAGGGGAGAGGCCCTGGCAGGGGGGCTGGCAGGACAGGGGTCCAGGACGCAAGCTCTGCTTAAGGTGTGACAGAGGGCGACGTGGCTGCAGAGCCAGCTCAGCCGCATCAGTGACGCTGAGTCTGGGGCCTTCCTGTGGATGAACTTCTCATTCATTTTTAGAGGCCGTCAAAACACATGTGCATATAAAACAGAAGAAACTCAGGCATAGCCAGTCAAGGAAAAAAAAGAAAAAAAAAAAACCACTAATACCCAATTTTTTGGTAGGCAAGTTAGCAACATAGAACCCTAAAATTATGATGTACATTTTCTTTGAGCCAGCAATTCCACTTCTCACTGCTTATCCTAATAATGAAGTATGTGCGATGGTTTTATTACCCAATATTAATCTCAATATTGCTATGTCGTGGGGAAAAACTTTAAATGTCCAAAAAAAAAGTCAAAGTATGAGATTGTATGTTTATACAATGAAATGAGTTGTAGCCATTGAAGTAATGCAGATAAATAATTTACTGGCATGTAGATATGCTCTGTTGTGACACGTACAAACACGGCCGTACAGAGTGATCCCAATTTGTTTAATAAAATACACGCTCACCAAAAAATGTCTGGAGTAATATATATTTATAATAATCACACTCAGCAGGAGGATTACAGTTGTCTCATTCTCTTTCTCTTACTGTCTGGATTTTCCTAATTCTCTTTTTCCACCATGCACATGCGTTCCTTTTATAATTAAAAAAAAAATTTACTCTTATGTATGCTTTTTCCAGGAAAAGAAGAGCATTACAGACAGTTGAGAAAAAAAATGTTTGCCATGTGTACGTGTAGAAACCCATTATGTGTGTGTGCTTGTGTACATTGTGAGAAAAACAAGAGGAAAATAGGAAAATTCTAAGACTATGTAACAGGGGATTAAGGATAGCTCTCTAAGTACCGGGAAGATGAGTGTTTCTGTTGTTTAAATCTTTCTATATAAAATGAGTATTTTAACATAAAAAGCCTTCTCTTCTTGGCTTGTGGAGGTACACGGAAAAGGAAAAAAATCCCCAGACACAGGGAGAACAATCACAGGTAATTATTGGGCAAGTCAGAGAAGGGACGAGAAGAGAAGCTCAACAGGGGTATTTGGAGCTACCTTGTTTTCGGAACCAGCTTAAACTGGAGCCTCTCCATGGACACCCACTCTGGCCCCCAGAGCCGGCAGGAGGAAAGGGTGGGGAGGTGCCCCGTCTGGTCCAGACCACTCACCCCCATCGGGGGGTGCCTCCTGACCTAGGGTGATTTTCATTCAGCTCCAAATCAAGGTGAAAGCCATGCAAATCCGCAAGTCTAAATTTCTTCCAGAATCTCAGAAACAGAACATGAGCAAATGATGAACTCGTCCTCAAACCCAGCCCTCAACACGGATTTGGTCTCAAGTTGCATTTTGGCTGCTGGTGGTATAAACACAGGCCCGGCTCTGTCCGTAACAACCGGCTCTGCCTGCTCCCTGGGCGAGGTGTGCTCCCGGCCACCACGGTGGAGCTGAACCAGGAAGCTGACTGCTCACCTGTGCATGGGATGGCTGGGGACACACTGCTGGCTGGGGGGCCTGAGACCAGGGCCAAGTCCCCCTTCACTTGGGGTCTCTGAGTAGTCATCTGTAAAATGAGGGCTGTAATGTCCCGTGAAAGGCCCTTTGCGCTCTGGAGATCCTGGGATCACTTGGTAATCCAGAGGCCGTCGTTCTGTCCTTGACAGTGGTCATCATAATGCTGCGATTGATCTCAGACAGGTGGGTCTGGATGTAAATTTGCAGGAGGCAGGAGAACTGGGCAGGAGAGGAGTTCAAGAAAATATCCAACGCTATTGCTGAGGACACGGGGCAACTAGGAGCCGAGAGACAGCCGGGAGAGCCAGAATGGGTACCACCACCTCGGGACACAATTTGGCATCATCTTATGAAGCTGGACACATGTTTGCCCTCCGACCCAGCAATCCCACTACTTGATGCAGAGTGTAGAGAAACTCCCAGACATGTGCTCCCTCCTATCCACACCAGATGCTTCCAGATCAATCTTGAGGCTACCTCCCCTTCAGTCGTCAGGATGGCTGAAAACAAGGCCTGTCGGGTCCAAAGTCAGCTCCTGCCCCCGTCTCTGCTGGGTTTGCTGCTTCCTGTCACTGTCCCCTCCCATCTCTATGTTGGTGGCGCTGGGTCCAGCCAGGTGCTCATCTTCCTGAAGCTGCCATGACCTGCTCCCCGCTGCCAGTGGATTTCTTGCTTCCTGCCCCTTCTCTAAGCCTCAGAGGGTCCTTGCTTCCACCCGTCTCCTCTGCCGGCTGTCCTGGCCACTGCCTGCCTAATCCTGGCCCTCTGTGCATGTCATCTTCAGTCCCAGTGCATGCTGAGAGCCAGCCCCTTATGGGCCCATGTCCTCTCAGTGCCCCATGTGGGGAGATGCTGGTCAAGCCTGGCCTCTGCACTGCTGTCACTCCGGGAGAAGCTGACAGTACCAGGGCATGGATGACAAAGAGCCAGCGGACTTCTCCATCCTGCCTGTCACGTGGAGCCCATTCTTCAAACACAACCAAACCACCCTTGGCCGAGAACCCTGACACGGATAGCCCTTTCTCTCCCAGCCCATGTCTTCTGCCCCCGGTGAAGTCCCAGGCACCTGGCTTTTAGAGGCTACCTTGCAGAGGTGACCCAGCAAACACTCCGAGACCCAGGCAGGAGCCAGGGCCAAATCTAGTGGCCAGCAGAGGCTCTAGGTGAGGGCTGGGCTGGCAGGGTCCCAAAGGGGCGTGGCCATTCTCCCAGAGATCCTGGCAGGTGCGAAAGGATGAGCACACACCTGTCAGTGGGTTCCCAGGGGCCATGGCCTCAGCCAGCACTAGCAGGTTCTCCTCCTAGTCTCGGTGCCTCACAATCCCCTTCTATTGGGCATCACCTTACCTGTCCTTCACTCCCTGCTTGGGACTTCTCTTCATATCGGCAGAGCTGAGCAACACCTGTCTTAACAAGATCTCGCTCTAATCACGACCCTCCCTGGCTCCGCCTGCAGGGTCCCCATCACTCACTCAATTTCATCACTTGCTCACTTGCTAACATACGATGAGCCCTCAGCAAGTCCTAGGGACTCCTGCAGACTGTGCTGGGGGCTGGGGGACACAAAGATAAGAACACAGGCCACACTCCTCAGCTGTCCCTCGAAGCCCTCCTCTGTGGGGACCCCATGGACATTTCTGGCTGGATCTTGCCTCTCCCTTACCTAGACCTCCTCATCCAGCCAATCTGGAATGTTCACTTTCTGAGGACACCAGAGCCGGCCACCACCATGGGTTTGCTCCTAGCATTCCTTGTATATTGCTATTGAAATCCTTCAAGGACCCGTTCAGGTAACACCTCCTCCAGGAAGCCTTCCTGGTTAACCCTACCAGAAGCTTGTGTCTTTAGAGAGAAAGCACAGGGCCTGCATCAATTAGCCCATGTAGCTCTTCTCCAGTCATGTTGTGAGAGCAGGTCTGAACTGCCCCCAAGGGTGTTATATTCCTCAAGGGCAGAGGCTGTGCTTTGGGAGTCTTCTGCCTCTCCCATGGTACTGAGCACACCTCTGAGCTCCTGAGGAAAAAGCTGTGACCTGAGAAAGGACTTTATTTTTTCCTTTCTGAAGGTTCCAGTGATGTAGTTGTCCTGGGGATGGGTTAGAGCTGGGAGTCTAGCCAGCTACCGCCCTCACTCCGAAGACCCAGCAGCCATGGAAACCACGGTTCTATTTCCAAGCAGAAACAGGCTATCCCAGAGCATACCAGTCCCTCCGTGGACAAAGCAAGTTCTCAGCTCTTTATAAACCACGAGTCTTTCCTTATTAACCCCCCACCGGGTCAGCCGACGGAAGGTAATGGAGAGAGATGAATGAATGTGCTAAGGTCTTGGGTGGCTCGGGGAGGGTCCCCTAGCCTTTCTGTCCAGCAGTTTCAGCCCTATTGAGAGGCAGCCTTCCATGGAGGTTAAACTCACAGGTGTTAAAGGGAGACTCCCTGGGTTCGAATCTTAGCTCAGCTGCTTTCCCACCGTATGACCGTAGACAAGTTACTTGACTGCTTTGGCCTCAATTTCTCATCTGTAGAATGGAAATAATAACCAGCCCTGCCCTGGATGGTTGTGCAGGGACAGCACATCAACACAAGGGAAGCATTTAAAACAGCGTCTGGGCATCACATGCTCTGTGGATGGAGCCTTGATGACGTCCAGGGAGCCATCCATGTGGAGCGAAGCTTTAGTAAAAACATACCAAACTGGGGGCACCTGGGTGGCTCAGTCCGTTGAGCGACTGACTTGATTTCAGCTCAGGTCATGATCTCGGGGTCGTGAGATAGAGCCCCACATCAGGCTCCGGGCTCAGCACGGAGTCTGCCTGAGTTTCTCTCTCTTCCTCTGCCCCTCCCCATCCCGCTCTCGAGCACCCATGCTCTCTCTCTCTCTCAAATAAATAAATAAAAACATACCAAACTGGTCTCCAGAATGGCGGTACAGATTTATATTCCTTGCAGAAGACATGGGTGGGAGTATCCATTTCACTTGGCCTTTGCTTGCCAGCCCCAGCTGCTCTTATTTATTTATTTATGTTGACCCAGCATTGCGAAAGAGATGAGTAAAAAAAAAAAGGTGGAATTGTGGGGATTTAACATGGGGTTTTTCAGCAGTAATGAGGCACAACGATTGCCCATAGCGAATTGGTCATTTGCCACATGCAATCCCACATTGGTCAGCTGTCAGTTCCTTTTCCCTCTTTTAGGGCACTGAGAGCCTTTCTTTAAGGTTTTTGGAAGCTCTTCATAGGGTTGATACATTAACTTTTTTTTCCATGTGTTACATACACCTGTTTTTAAAATTTTTAATAGTAAAATGTTCATCGGGAGACCTAAAGTATTCAGCGTTTTCCTAAGTATTGCTCTCTAAGCATTTTATCCTAAGAAAATCTCAGATTTGGGGTGGTGGCTGGCTCAGTCGGAGGAGCATGCAACTCTTGATCTCGGGGTCCTGAGTTTGAGCCCCTCGTTGGGTGCAGAGATCACTTAAATAAATAAATAAACTTTAAAAATGTCTTTTAAATTGGGGCGCCTGGGTGGCTCAGTTGGTTAAGCGACTGCCTTCGGCTCAGGTCATGATCCTGGAGTCCCGGGATCGAGTCCCGCATCGGGCTCCCTGCTCGGCGGGGAGTCTGCTTCTCCCTCTGACCCTCCCCACTCTCAAGTGCTCTCTCTCATTCTCTCTCTCTCAAATAAATAAATAAAATCTTTTAAAAAAGAAAAAAAAATGTCTTTTAAATTAAATAGTAAAAAAAAAAAAAAAGAAAATATCCAGGTTTTTGGAGCCAAGATGTTGGTTCTAGTGCTATTTACATTAGAGAAAACTGGAAACCAAATGTTTAGCTATTGTGGTATATTTGCGTGAATAGCGTGAGGCAATTAAAATGAGTTTCCTATGAATGATTAGGAGGTGCTCACAGCTAACCTGCTAAGTGAAAAAAGCATAATGTTCAGCAGAATCCCAGTTTGGATAAAATAAAAAAAATTACACGTGTGCTTTAGAAAAGGTTGCGAGAAGATACACCAAAATATTAATAATACTAATTTATTTCTGAGTGGTAGAATTACTGATCCCTTAATCTTTGTACTTCTCCAATTTTCCAAATTTTCTATAACAAATGTATTACTGTACATATTTTTGTAAAAAGAGATTTATTGTTATCACATCACTCTCTCAAAATCCAGTGCCCATTAGATGCCTCACTTGGAGATCCCTGGGTCCCTCCGCCAGACTTCCTGGTTCAGCAGGCCTGGGGTGGAGCCTCAGATTCTGCACTTTTTTTTAAAGATTTTATTTATTTATTTATTTATTTGAGAGAGAGAGAGAGAGAAACAGCATGAGAGGGGAGAGGGTCAGAGGGAGAAGCAGGCTCCCCGCCGAGCCGGGAGCCCGATGTGGGACTCGATCCCAGGACGCCGGGACCATGACCTGAGCCGAAGGCAGTCGCTTAACCAACTGAGCCACCCAGGCGCCCCTGCACTTTTTTTTAAAGATTTATTTATTTATTTGAGAGAGAGACAGAGAGAGAGAGGGTGGGGGGAGAGAACGCAGAAGGGAGGGGGCAGAGAGAGAGGGAGAGAGAATCTCAAGCCGACTTTGCACCGAGCACAGAGCCCGACGCGGGGATAGATCTCATGACCCTCAGATCATGACTTGAGTCAAAACCGACTGCACCACCCAGTCGCCCCTGAGATTATGCATTTCTAACAAGGCCCCAGGTCATGCCGCTGGTCCAGGCAAACATGCTTTGAGAACCATGGCTCTATGCTAAAGAGTATTTTTCTCTCCCAGTGCCCTGTTTCCATTTAGATTGAAGTGATGAAGAACACTGGTGCCTGCTCTTCTTAATCTTTGAAGATTGATTGTTTCCACCCAGTGAGAAGGAGCCAGAACATCACCACAAGCCCAACAGGCAAGCGTCCTCATTCCACAGCCAACCCCACATTCTTGGAAGACCTATTTTCCACACATTCCTTCCCTAAAACGACCAGGCACATCCCTTTCCTTCTCATTTTCCAACCAAATGAACTTTGGGGGACTGGGGACATTTCTCATTAGTAGTCAGCTCCCATACTTTTTTAAAAAAGATTTTATTTATTTGAGAGAAAGAGAGAGACAGAGATAGCAACAGAGATCACGGGCAAGTAGGGAGGAGAGGGAGAAGCAGGCTCCCCTCCGAGCAGGGAGGCTGGATGTGGGGCTGGATCCCAGGACCCCAGGATCATGACCTGGGCCGAAGGCAGAGCCATAACCGACTGAGCCACCCAGGCGCCCCCAGCTCCTATATTTCGAATTAACTTGCACAAGTGACAGGCGGGTCCTCCCTACCAGACCACAAACTCTCAGTGGGCTTGGGGAACCTTGTGGAGGCCTATCACAGGTGCCCAGTAAATGTGTGTTGGTTTGACTGGGTCCCTCCTGTGCTCCAGGGACTGTTTTAGGCTGGGAATCTGCACAGTGGAGAGGAGGACTGGCTGGGCCTGACCTTCATGAAGTTTTCATTCTAGTGGGAAGGGATATAATATCACAAAAACATAAATAATAATCTCATTGATGGGGAGGAGCACTCCAAAGAAAATAAAATGAAAGAACAGAATTATAAGTAGCGGTGGCGGGGGGGTCTCCTTTATTTGGGGACTCAGAAAGGGCCTTTTGAGTGTGCAGGGTGTTGACCCTCTGTAAGGTCAAAGGGACAAACAGCAGATCTCACTGGGTCTCCTAGGCTAGTGTTTCTCAAAGGGCAACGTGCACATGGCCCAGACATTTCGATTCAATGCGTCTGGGGAAGAGCCTGAGATACTTCATTTCCATCAAGTTCCCAGGTGGGGTCCAAGCTGCTGGTCCAAGGACCAACCTCTGAGTAGCACAGACTTAGGCCACAGTAAGGAGTTTAGAATTCAGTCTAATTACAATGGGTTCCACTGAGAGTTTGAAGCTGGAGTGTGACAGACATCCCATTTATGTTTTAAAAAGATGATTCTGGGAGAGAGAATGTGTGGAAGGCTCCAGAGCAGGGGCAGAGAGGCAGGAGATCCGGTGCCCATGGAGGGTGCTGGGCCGCCGGAGGTGGCAGGGGAGGTGTGGAGAAATGGTCAGATCCAGGATGCGTGTTGGAACTAGGGCTAGCCAGACAAGCTATGGGACTGGGCACTGGGAAGGAGTGTGGGGGAGAAGCAAAGGAGACTTAACCTGTCCCCCAGCAGGTGGGTCTGTACAACTCCAAACAAAGGTCAGGACCGTGCTGACCTTCATCCTCCCATCAATCCATCAAGGATTTGCTTGGGGACTGAACTACGTGGTTTTTTTGGCACCATGCACACATAATGTGAGCTCCAGGCCTTCCCTGACGTGCCTGCAGAGGGTGCTGGGAAGGCACATGGTAAGTTTTCACGCTTGAGTCCTGGAGCATCAGCTCAGAAGGGAAGGCATGTGGCTGTAGATGGGCTCTGGCAGGTTCCAGAAGAGTCCAGTGGGCACCTGGGGAGTCTCTGCCATGACCTTCAGGCTGGCATGGCCTTCCCAGTGCGGTCCCAGCCACTTCCCATGCCTGCTCCTATTCTTCCCACAGAGCTTGGCCTGGGAGCGCTCTTCTTCTTTTCCACTCCAGTTAAAAGAGAGCCATCTCTCAGAGACAGAGATCTAGGCCATCAGCCAGGCCATGATCCAGGAACAATGGGTGGGGGAGAAAGAGAAGGCGGACCACCCATGTAGGGGCAAAATCATTCCATGAGCAACTCTGAGGCTTCCATGTCTTTGTGTCTTCACAGTCAGCCTGGACCCTGCCACCATCACCAGAACCTTCCCCTTCTCAGCAAACGCCAACCAGCTGCTCCTGCTGTGTATCATCAGCCTTCTACGATCTTCTGCAGCTGCTCCATCCCTCTTTTTTCCCTTTTCAATGCTAGCTTAACCCTCACTTAAAAATATATATATATTTATGGTATCCAATACAAAAGGGCAATTTTTAAAATGCACACACTAGAACCCCCACCCCATACTCACACTTACTCACACTACACCAGTTTCTTAGTTCCCTTTGAGCCAGGCATTCCCCGTGTTGCCAACCATACAAATGCGATTGTGGATTTAGCTGCCTGCTGGTGGGCAGTCATTCGCATGGAAGCTCTGGCTTGAATGAAAGAGCTCATCCTGCAGGGCAATGGGTGGCCGGAGACACAGCAAGAACAGTACTGTGAGCCCCCACCTGGCCAGGCAGGCGCCTTGGAGTCTGTGAAATTAGGGCTTAGAGGAGGGGGCTGAGGACTGTGGGTCCCTGGTGCCAAAGTGAGTGCAGAGAAAGGGAGAGGGCTATACCAGGAGCACAGGGGCTCTGCTGTCCTGAGGGCTCCAGGTGGCCGTGGGGAGACCGCCTCCTCCCTATGCAGTGGTAGAGAGGCTGGAGAATTAAAGCGTGAGTTGACCTGTGCCTGGGGCCCCGTGAGACCCCACAGTCCCTGCTGGGCTTACAGTCTGCGGAGGTTTCCTGCATGTGCTGGGGCAGGTGCATGCAGCAGGGCGCCAGTGGATCTGGTGTGGAAAGGGGGATCTGCATGAACCACAGTGATGTCAGCACAGCCCAGTGGACGCAGAGCCCTGTGGGCAGCGCAAGCTTTGCTCTGTTTCTTCTTTTAATGGTGCTTCATGAATCCCCTTCCATGGTGCTGGGCAATGTCTGCCTTTGTCCTTTTCATGGTGTACAATATTCAACTGAGCGGATGGGAGAACACTGATATCACCATTCTCCGACTTGGGACTTCCTCGATTGTTACTCATTTTTTTCTCTCTTATGAAGACGTAGTGGTTATTTTATTTTATTTTAGAGGCACACAGACTGCTGGAGCTGGCTGTGTAGGGGGTGAGGCGGAGACCGTATACGCTGTCCTGCCCTTGTGCCAGGTCCCCGGTGGAAGGGTCCTCCAAGCACGTGCTGCCATTTACCCCCACAGCAGGGCAGTGAAAGCCGATTTCACTGAGAGGATCCAGAATGGCGCGAGGCTGGTGAAGGCTGGGAGCACAGGCATCGGGCTGACTTAATCTGTTACAACACGCTCTGGTGAAGCATCTGGAATGGGCAGCAAAGTGCAAGGGGTGGAACCAGGGCGGGGGCATTCTGAGTGAGAGCAGACAACCAGAGGCCACAGGACCGTGAGCAAGATTTCCTGGGAATTGGGTGGGGGCAGGAGTGTTCCAGACAGCGGAGTTATCAAGGCCCAGGATTCCCGTCCAGCTGTCCATACAGTCCATCCCACACGCAAGAAAAGCCGCCCACACCCCAGGCCCCCGTGGCACCATGCCAGTTTCACTGGAGGTGCTCAGTAAACGAAAGAATGAATGAATGAGTGAATGAATGAAGGAATGAACGAGTGAGTGAACAGACACAATGGCGGCAGCTTATGTAACTCATGGTCTTATCCCCACCCCGCAAACAGTTGGACTATTCCCTCTCAGACCCTGACTCCCTGCAGAGGGAAGGGGTGGGGCCGGGGGAGCCTGTCCCTGGGGCTCAGTCTGGACGGACTGACCCCGAAGCTGCAGCATCTCCCTCCTGACAGCTGTGGCCTGGGTGGCGGGTCCCCGGGCGGAGAGACCTCCAGCAAGCCTGCCGCCTATGTCTGTAGTTCAACATGGATCACTGACTGCTTTATGACCACCTGTTATGTGCTCGGCTCCATGCTAGGGGCCGCAGCAGGAGGAGAGAGCCCTCTGGGATATACTTCCTGTCTCCAGAGAAAGATGAGCCATATACAGACCGCAGAGGGCACAGAGATGAGCCACCCCCGTCCCCCCTCTGAGACTCACTGGTGGTGCCGGCCGCTGAGAAGCAGTCAGTGGTCAGCCCTCAGCTCAGAAGCACTGTAGCAGGACTGCCTGGGCTGCAGAGCCACCTGACCCAAAGTCATGCCTGTCCAGGGACGCCCACATTCAGCGACTCTTTAAAAGGCTCTATAAAGGCAAGGCACTTTGGCCCAACCTGGGACAAACCTGAGGGGGTCATTTTGCCTGCAAAGGTGCTGGGGCTGCCTCATCAGCTTCTCCTCCGCCCCTCCAGCTCCCTCCTTGAGCCTCCTGTGGGAGTCGATTCACCGGGGCACTCCTAATACCGTCCTCATACTCAACTCTGCCTTCTGGCCAGCTGCCCCCCCACCCTAGCCTTGGAGAAGCGGGGACTACAACACCGAATATAATTCATACAGTAGCTCTCAGCATTAACTCTCTAGTTCAGTCTCGAAGCACTAGAAGAACAGTGGATATAGAAATAAACGCTACAAGATGCTTCCTGAAAATACAGTTCTCCTTAGCAATTATTAAGTTTTTAGTAAATAACTTGTAAAGCACGAATTCATATACATTAGAGTTCTTGTTTATTAATATGAACAGTTGCTTCTCTTGTATTTTATGTATGATGCTCAGCTCTGGGGTCCCTGATGGACAGGAGGTGGTGTAGCCTGGGGACAGTGAGATGGTTTCTTTCCTGCAGGTCTCAGCCAGCCAGGAAAAATGCCAATTAAGGCAAAGCTATCTGCGAGGAATCATTTCAGTTGTCATGTTAACCCCATGACCTGGGGATCACAGACTGGGTACTATCTCCCCAACTCTCCAGGCAAACTGGGCCCCTTTAATTGGCATCCATTCCTTTGGGGCGTGGTGACCCCTACCTAGTAATGTTGAACTTCGCAGGGTTGAGGAAAGAACCAAGCAAAGTCTGCAGTCTGTCTGCCCGTCTGAGACCCCTGGGTGAGCCTGGGACGGGAGGAGGCGGGAACGGGTGCCCCCATGCGAATGCGTTAGGAGATACTGGGTAGCATGTACCTTCACCAGCGGCCAACAGCCTATGCTGGAACAGCATCTGCACCATAGTCCCCAGAGCCAAACAAAATGCAACCAACTATCTTGGAGAACCGCGGTGTTTTGTTGCTAATTACCTTTTTCAGATGCTTCCACTACTAAATTATCGCTCATGTTATTATTGATTATACTCATCATCATTACAGATAGCTGGCTGGGTGCAGGGGATGGGAGAGAGTCTGCATGCCTGTCCCTGCAGGCCTGGCCAACAGAGCCAGCTACCAGAAGTCCTACCAGTGTGAGGACCACAGTGATGCAGGGGATTTGGGGGTGGTGGCTGGCTGGTCCCAGGACCTCGGGAATGAGGCCAAGGCACTTGGCCTCACTGGTTGAAGCACTGGAAATAGTCATGGGATACTGGTTGGTGTCTGTCAAGTTGTCTAAGCTGACCCTGGAGGGGTGGCAGTTCCTCAAGGAGCAGAGGTGAGGGGGGCACCTGGGTGGCTCAGTCGGTTAAGCCTCTGACTCTTGATTTCGGCTCAGGTCATGATCTCAGGGTGGTGAGATAGAGCCCGATGGGCTCCGCATTCAGCGGGGAGTCTGCTTGAAAGCTCCCCCCGCCCCTCCCCCGCTCTCACGCATGCTCACTCTTTCACTGTCTGTCTCTCTCCCTCTAGAAGAAATTAACAAATCAAAAAAAAAAAAAAAGGAGCAGAGGTGAGTGAGAAAACACAAAAGCAAAGACACCTCTTTACAAAATGGAAGGGAAGGGTTTTAGAGTTAGTTGGGGAGAAAGCCCCTCGCTGTCACCCTCTCTCCCAGCCCCTCTGCTCTAGTAAGAGCAGCCGTCCCAGTATAGGGACAATCAGGAGGAAACCTAGGGCCACGTCAAGGTAGAAGCAGCAGCTGTGGATCGAAGCGCTCACTCTTCCGCAGCAGTGGGAGGAGAAAAGCCAGGGTCCTGAGCAGAACACAGGAGCCACTGGGGAAACCAGAGGCTCTTGGCGGGGCTGGGGGAGTCAAGCCCAGAGACTGGCTGTATGGAAGTTCTGAGCTTAAAACTATTTTCAAACTATGGCTAGTCTGTGCTAGATGTGGTGCATAATTTATCTTTTGAATTCTTTCATCAGCTCAGAAGGCAGCTATAATTTTGCATTGTACAGATGAATTAATCCAAGGCTCAGAGGTTCCAAGAAGTCCACAGTGACTGGGCTGAAGGTGGATGAGTGTGAGCTGAGACTGGAACTCAGGCTAAGGGATTCTCACTTGGTAAATGCTTCCTGCTGTTGAAGCCACAGAAGTGATCTCACTCCTGAATGGGATTCTGGACTCAGTACTGTCCCAAAGAACAAGGTTCCCAGCCCTCAAAGGTGTGTCTCCTCTTAGCTGCCTCCCAGACATCCGTTCTTGCCCCCCAACCCCCGCCCCCGGAGCCACTGGTTCCAACCCCTTGCTGGGGAGCCCCTTGATCCCAGGGAGTACAGACAGCCCTCTGTGCTGGGAAACCACCACTCAAAGCACCTTGTTTTGGGACTTTTCCATCCTGGTACTCAGGTCACAGTTGGCTGGGGAAGCATAATGGAGAGTGCTCATTGTACCAATGCAATGATTGCAAGAGGCCATCAAGGCCATGGCAAGAGTGTGGTCTTTGGGGTAGGTAGACCCATGTTCTGGCTCTGCCATCTGTGGGGAAGAACTTTTGGAGCAAGAAGCACTTCTGACACTCCGACATTGTCTGCCTCTCCTCCTTGGTGGCCCCAGTGGACTTGGACGTCCAGGGCATTGACCCGGCCCAGACAACCCCGGAAGACAATGTCCAGCAGATGTCCCTCTGGTGTGGTGTGCCTGCACTGTGGAAGCCCATGGTGCATTCTAAGAACGTGTGACACGGAGAACACTTTCCCTGGTGCGCTCCAGGCCAGTGATCCTGGCAGGGCCCCGCCAAGACCGGGGCACCCAGGGTGGACCGGCACAGGGCCACGAGCACGGCAACGCATGCTCTGGGAAGCTTTGCAAACTTGGCCAGGGCCATTCTCTGGTGATACATTGTTTTTAGAACATTTGATCTCTTCAGAGGGTATCATTTTAAACGTTTCTATACTGATGTTTTCTATTTCCTTTATTATCTCTCACGCTGATCGCCCCCTCCTTTATTACCTGCTCTGATTTGATACCTGGTAATAACTACTTTGAAAAACCCATGATATGATCATCCTTCACTATCATTGGGAAATTGACGGAGTCTGAGAGCAGACCAGGATTTTGTCAGAAGTCTAAGGAGTTTCTTATTAAACACACCAGAAGAACCGTATCTGTAATCTACCCTGGGACACCCTAGGACTTAAAGACAGCCCCAGTGGGCTGTCCCCCTCTGTCCCCATCAGAACAGGGCTCAGAGCCCAGCCCTGCCCAGCATGACCACCAGGGGCTTTAATCCAGTCACCTGAAACCGACAGTGGACTCACATCTCCAGTTTCCCACAGGGTGCTGCTCAGCTTATTTCCAAAATTTCAAATGGTTCCAGCCTCCAGGGGAGATCCTGGCCAAAGGATGCCCCCCCTCCAGCTTCATGTCACCTATGGCCACCTGCAGAGATGGGCTATCATTATGCATCACCATTCATCCTGCCCAAATGGTGAAGGCCAATGCTTATAGGCTGGGCACTGAGGGCCTCTCTTGTTTGGTCCTCACAGCAACCCCAGGGCATCTCATTCCCTTCTTGCAAATGGGGAAACCACAGCACAGAGAGGTTAAGTAACTGGCCCAAGGCCACAGAGCCTGTAAACGACAGAGCTGCGGCTTGCACCTGGCCCGGGCTCCAGAGCCTCTGTGCCATACTGTTTCACCCTGAGCCCCAGCTCGGAGCACCTTGATTAAGCCTCTCCTGAAGGCTCGGCCTCTCACTCTCTGCTCTGACTCTGGATGGCACCATCATTCCAGACCACTCAGCCAAGTGCAACACTTGACTCTATAGAATCTTGCTTCATTTCAAGTTCTGGTCCTAACTGGGTAAACGAATGACAATGTTTGGAGGGCGAGGGCGAGAGTTGCAACCCTGTCCTTTCTGGAGCCTGCACAGGGCCTGGCCACTTCTGTCCTTGCTGGCTAGGTGTCACCTGCAGTGGCCCCACTGACCAGAGGGCAGTCCCTCCACCCAGGGCCCCACCCGCCCTCTCCTGGCTCCCTCCACAGGGGCTCACTTGGCCCGGTCTTTCATCTCAGCACAGACTCAGGCTCTGGGTTGGCTGACGCTCAGCCTCTCTCCGCTGCCTGGGTCTGCAAAGAGATCATCACCATGTTATTGGAAAGGCTTCCAAAAGCTGGAGGCCAGGTTCACTTGGAGGGTGCACCACGGGAGTGGGGGCGGAGGGAGGGCAGGGCTGGTGCGGGGACGCACCCCTCTGCAGCGAGCCCCGACAGGAGAGGGCAGGGAGGAGGGAGCCTCCGAGTTGAGAACCCCGTCGCTGGCTGTGCACAGTGCCAGCTGAGGGACTCACTGCCCCAAGGCCTGTGTCCTCTGCAGAGCCCCTTAGCCCCATCTTTGCCCTCACTTATTCATTCCCCAGCCTTCCTGGGTCACTTGGAGCAACCCCCTGGCCTGTAGACAGGGAAACCATTCTCAGCTGCCTTGTTCTCTCTGCAGCGCAGCCCAGGGTGCCCTGGTTCCGGTCACTGAGCCTCCTCTCAACCCCTGCCCCTACCCCCCGGGGCCACATCTGTGCCCAGGCATCACAAGTCGCTTGATGGAAGTAGTTCCAGAACAGAACTGCCCCCTGCTCTGCCCAGAGTTATGTATTCTTCCTTCTCATACCCAATGACCCACCATTAGAAACGTGGGCTGGCATGCCCCCTCTTTCAAAGACAGATGCCCTGCCAAGAGGGGTAACTTGGCAGCCAGTGTCTTCCACACCTTAATGTGAATTAGCACAAAGAGCTGGCTCTCTCCTAATAACTGGGTCAGATCATCAGAGGGAGAGGACTGAGTGAGAGTTTTGAAGGTTGGGGGGGGTGGCAGGTTGGTGACTTGGGAACGCAGAATAATTCCCGGTTGGGCAGGCCCCAGGGGGTGGAGGAATTTGAGCTGTGTGAAAGAAGAGCATGCAAGCACCAGGAAAAAGTGGACAGTAAGTGCCTGTTTCACTGCCTTCCACAAAAATTGCCAACACGGAGTGAGGAAAAGCTGGGCTAGAGACGCTCAGGGTGGTTCATAACTTCCCGGTGTCCCTGTCACCTGGTCGGAAGCTCAAAGCTTAGGTAGTCAATGTCCTTAGTGTGGAATGTTCACTGAGGACACACACACACACACACACACACACACACACACACACACACACTGTCCAAAGGAAAACACAGTGATGCCCAGAAACCTACCCCAAACACGTGTCCCCAGCCAAGGAGGCCTCCCCGATCAGTGGAAGGTGGCAGATCAAGCCCGCTTCCTTTTATTGCAACTTCTACCCTTCTAGAATTTCTCATTCTCTGCAGGTCCAGGCCACAGAGACATTAATCCCTATTCAAATGAGCCTTAAAGGTTCTTCCTTCATTAGAATAAAAAAAAAAATTTCTCAAACACCCCAAAGCAGGGCTCTCATGTCCTAGCAGTAAGCAGTGCAAGCATTCACCAGGAAGGGAGGGACAGGGCTCTGGGCCTCACCTGGCCTCTCTTGTTGGAAGGCAGAAATGCGACCCTGCCTTCCCTCCTCCTCCTCCCTGCAACAACAGCTTTCATAAACAGTGATTATTTCAGTCTTGGAGCACAGCTGTCCTGTGAATTGACCAGTTAGGGTTATGGGGTGGGAGCCAAGGGCTGGAGCGTGGAGCTCAGATCTCCGAGGAAAGCAGCCCTCCCCTGCCCTCCTCCGCTGGCCTGCTCCATGCAGGTGGGAGTTGAAGAGGAGGGCACGTCTCTGGCTGAGACCAGGGATGACAGAAGCATTTTCCCAGCAGCCAGATGAGGGCAGAGCCCTAGTGCGGGGAGGGTCAGGAGGCAAAGCTTGCAGACAGGGTTGGAGGTGGGGTCGCCCTCCCTACCTACGTGCCATGAATTTGGGCCTCTCCAAAACACTCCTGCATCCAAATCAAGAGCCCTGAAATTGTACCTCTGGGGATTAACCTCAGGCTGCCTCTCTGGTTAAAATGTGCTGGCATATTGAGGACAGAAATGGAATGTTAGTCAACTTGTCATCGATAGGAGATATTTGGGAAATGTCCTCTGGGAAGGTGATGCTCAGAATTGTCATAGCTCAACTTCAGGAATCATCTACTCAAGGGATCTCTCAATTTTTTTTTTACAGTTGTAGAAGCCCCCTTGTACAAAGAAAATTTTGTGCAAAAATAGACCCACACAGAACTGTTTTGGATCAGTTCAGTGAATCCCTTTAAAGAACACCAAACTAGGGGTGCCTGGGGGGCACAGTCGGTTGTGCATCTGACTCTTGGTTTCAGCTCGGGTTATGATTGTGGGTTTGTGATCTCGGAGTCATGGGATCGAGCCCAGAGTCAGGCTCTGCACTCAGCAGGGAGTCTGCTTGAGATTCTCTCTCTCCCTCTGCTCCTCCCCCTGCTCTCTCTCTCTCAAATCAATAAATAAATCTTAAAAAAAAAAAAAAAAGAACACCAATCTAATCCAACTTCTCATTTTGAAAAAGGAACTCAAGGCCCAGAGAGGTCAACCTGTGTCCTCAGTCTCCATCACAACCACCTTTCAGGCAACTGGTCTCCTCTTCAGTTCTTCCCAAGTGGGGCCTGGGACACCTGTAATCTTTTAAAAGGTTTCATAGATGATCACCTCTAGTTAGCTTTAGGAACTGCTGCATTAAGCATTGGTTTGAAGGTGAAGAGTACATTAGTAGCAGAGCCTGATCCCAGCAGCTCTTGGGGTCATACAAGCCAAAGTCGATGACAATGACTTCCCAGAAGCTACTGGAATGAATTTCTGGTACTGAGGTTTGCTTGTATTGAACATGGTGCCCCAGAATGGCCACTGAGGAGGACTTCAGTATGTTCTGGTGAACGGGTAATTTTTTGTAATCCTTGGCAGTCTTTCAAGCTAGGTGAGTTTCCCCATCACTCTCAGCTCAAATTTATCTTTGTTAGGAATGCTAGCCCCAGTCAGTCCCACAGGTATAAAAATGGGATAAAATTATTTCAGCATGGAGCTGAGCCACCAGGGGGAAATGGAGCACTCAGCCACATCAAGCAATTTTGGATGAATCGGTGGGTCTTGCCAGCAACTCAAGGCCCCAACAAGAAAGGAAGGAGGTAGGATTGCATCGTCTAGCTGCCACTGGTTAAGATGTCAGGGCTCTCCAACAGTTTTCTTTGTGGTCCCAAAGGGGTCATTCCATGGGATAAAAACATCAGGATCTCCACTAAGTCTCCACTCAAAGTCCCAAACACTGAACAACTTGTCCAGAACCACTTCCATTAGGCCTATTTCTTCCCTCCCCAGGGCCTGGCTTTCCATCAGCAGCTGTAGCTGGAGAGAGTGGGGCTGAGGCAGTGGGCCCCACGGCCAGCTCTCTGGAGCATTCGAGCATGCCTTAGGAAAACAATGAGAACACCAACCCCTGTGTCACACCGTGGGAGCCTGTAGCGTCCTGTAGAAGCACACAGGGAAAACCTCAAGAGACCTCTGGAACATGCAGAGGAACCACCAGCCATGCAGGACGACCAAGAAGTCGAGGTGGCGCTCGCTACAAGTCTGGCAAGCAAATTCGACTAAGCGGGATCCAGAATGTTTCCTGGGTGTTGCCTCTTGGGGCACACAGACCCTCAGAAGGTGTGACGGCTATAATCAAAAGGCAGATATTACCAAGTATTGGCAAAGATGTTGAGAAACTGGGATCATCATATACTGCTGGGGCGAATGTAAAATAGCACAGCTGTGAAAAACAGTGCGGCGGTTTCCCAGGAGGTAACACGTGGAGTTACTGTATGGCCCGACACTTCCAGGGCTAGGTAAACACCCGAGAGAAATGGCAACCTATGTCCACACAAAAACCTGGACGTGAATGTTCGCGGCAGCATTATTTATTAGAGTATAACATGGAAACAACCCAAACATCCATCCACTGAGGAATGGACACATAAAATGTGGTCTATCCATATAAGGAATATCATTCACAGATAAAAAGCAATGAAGTACTGATATAGACTACAAGTGGATGAGCCTTGAAAACATTATGATGGGGCGCCTGGGTGGCTCAGTTGGTTAAGCGACTGCCTTCGTCTCAGGTCATGATCCTGGAGTCCCTGGATCGAGTCCCGCATCGGGCTCCCTGCTCGGCGGGGAGTCTGCTTCTCCCTCTGACCCTCCCCCCTCTCATGCTCTCTCTCTATCTCATTCTCTCTCTCAAATAAACAAATAAAATCTTAAAAAAAATAATAATAAAATTAAAAAATTTAAAAAAGCTGAATGGGGCACCTGGGTGGCTCAGTTGGTTAAGCGACTGCCTTCGGCTCAGGTCATGATCCTGGAGTCCCGGGATTGAGTCCCGCATCGGGCTCCCTGCTCAGCGGGGAGTCTGCTTCTCCCTCTGACCCTCCCCCCTCTCACGTGCTCTCTCTCTCTTTCAAATAAATAAATAAATAAATCTTTAAAAAAAGAAAAAAAGAAAAGAAAACATTATGCAAAGGGGAAGAAGTCAGTCATGAGAGGCCACATATTATATGATCCCATTGATATGAAATGTCCAGCGTAGGCAAATCTATTTAGAGACAGAAGTGGATGATTGGTGTGACCTAGAACTGGGGAGCTAAGAGGAAATGGGGAGCGGCTGCTAAGTAGGTACCGAGTTCTGTCTAGTAGGATGAAAATGTTCTAAAACCGATTGTGGTGATGGTTGCACAAATGTGAAGATACTAAAAGCCATTGAATTGTACAACTTTAAATGAGTGAATTATATGGCACGTTAGTTATATGTCAATAAAGCTGGTATTTTTAAAAACCTAGAAAATCTCCAGGTATCTAGGTTCTGCTTACCAGATGCATCCTCTGCTAGACTTCCCCAAGGCTTAAGGAAGGCAGGTACCAACAAAAGCTGGGGTCACCATCCCCTCGCCAGTGGCCTTTACCCATAACTTCACAAAGACCAACGGGCCAACCTGTTAGCTCCAGAAACAGCTTAACAGAATCGTCAGCCAGAATCCATAGCCCAAAAAGCAGGAGCCCTGGGAATAGGAGTGTGCCAAGTTCGGTTCTATGATATCATTTGGGAGGGTCACGTGTACATTTGCTTCTGGTTTGTATCTAATTTGAAAAAGCCGACGTAGATCGTGTACTGTATTATTAGGCAATTTTTCCAGTTTGGAGTCTCAGTGTTGCTCCACTCCTTTCGTTCAGAGGATGAACTCACTTCTCTGCTGATGCAGAACATCCTACCCCAGGTTGCTGCCCTAGGAGGGGCAGGCTTTTGCCCATGCCAACTTTCCTATTCTGTCCTCCATGCAGATGCGAGCCAGGCCACCGTGGGGGAAGAGCTCTTACCCCTTAGGGGAAGCTTCTCTTTCTCTAGCTGGCCTCCTGCGTGGTGGAGGGGGCGCAGGGGTGACTATGAGAGGGAAGGGGGCCGAGTCTTCTTCCAGGCCAGGCACCGATGGAGGGGGGCCTCCCCACGGAACAAAAGAGTTCAACAGAAGACAGCCCACATTCCTCTTTTTCTAAACACAGGCTCAAGATGTGCCGAGGGAAAGTTAAATTATGTGGCAATTTTCAAAGTCATCCACTGAAGATAAACTCTCCCTTCAAAGGAATTACTCATCTCGCTCCATCATAATACCTCGGGGTCTATCACTGTTCAAATTTATTAAGCAATGACATGCAGAATGTATTGTATAAAGGACCCGTTTCATCACTCCATTCACCAAGCTATTTTTTTTGTGTGTGTGCTAAGTCATGAGAAGTCCAACAAGTTAAAAATCAAAACAAAAACTAACAAGTACGCATGTGTGCGTGTGCACACATACCCACACACAAATGGGAAAAAAATCCTTCGTGGAAGTTACTATGAGGGGGGCAGCTTCAGAAAGGAAAAACACAATCTCTGACTAATATGAAGGAGACTCCAAATTGCTCTTGGCAACAATCTCTCAGCCCCAGATTCCCCTCCCTCTATTCATCTCTGCATTTCCCAGCCAAAGGAAAATAAACTGAACAGCTCTCTCCCTGGCCCAACCTGTAGGGCTGAGCAAGGGCTGAGCAAACAAACATCCCCGTGCAATTATACACCTGTGTAATTGCTGCAAACACAGGACAGCCAGTTGGGTGCTCACCGCACTTACCAGGCTGGTTATCTCAATATCAGGAGAAAATGCCTTTATTCAGGCACCGTGACATCAAAACGGAATGCAGTATGATCTTGTGACCCCCAAACACAACAGATTTTTAAAAGGGGGGCAGAGGGAGAAGGAAGAAGAAAAAACTGTCCTCCTGGAAGAGTCGGTATCAGTTCCAAGGAAGGAAGGCCCCAGAACATCACTCAGATGGGTTTAGCTTCAAGGCAAGATTTAGCAGTTTACCTTCCTCACAAAAGTGAGAGTTAATTTTAGAGGGAGTGATCTTAAACCTATTACACCATTCAAGATGGAAGGAGAGTTAATAGGCCAAATGGACTAGAATATTTACGGTTGCTCTGTCTCAAAGATTCATCTGCCACCAGTTTATTAGGACAGATACGTCAGGTCAGCTAAAATGGAGATGGACAGGAGCATCAGGAAATGGCCCTGATGTGGGGGTACAAGCCGGGGGGACAGGGTCTTTGCCACTGAACCCTAAAACGCCCTGGCAGGCTAGTATGGCCAAGAGACACGGCTTCTAGTGCTGGCTTTGTCACCAAGTCCTGGGAACACGGACAAGCCTCCCCAGTGGTCAGATGAGGGCTGGGAGTCGCAGCTCCAGCCCTGTGTGTGTGTGGAAAGCGCCACCCCGGCCACGGAGAAGGGGCTGATGCATCAGGACGGTGATGCTCTGGGGGCAGTTCCCAGCCCTGCTGGCCCTGCTCCAGAGAGGGGCCAGTCCTCCTGGAGGCTGCACAGCTTGTCATCTCCAGCTGGGATGTGCCAAAACTAAAAGCTCATCTCGGAACCCACAACCGTAAACTGATCACCAGAGCCACAGGAGTTCAGAAAGCTGCCTGGATACCGTGCCCACTCCACAGCGTCCTCTTGAGCCACGGCTGAGTCCTTGTGTCTGCAGCATGGGGACAGCTCATCCTTCCAACTGCCCACCCCCCTCTTCGCCCAGGCCTCCCGCCACTTCTCCTTCTCCCCTGTATTGTCTCATTAAATCCACTCAATCAAAATAAATAAATAAATCCACTCAATCCCCACTGAAGGATGTATTACTGCTATTCCCATTGACAGAGTGCAGGGACCAGGTCAGACTTCACTTACTGAAGTCCTTAGCACTTAGCATGGTGCCTGGAATCACACATTAGATAATACAGTAGTTGTTGAATAAATGACTGATTGGTTGAGTGGAAGGAAACTAAGGTTCAAAACAGTTACTACTGTAACGCTTACATATTATTTTGTGTTGTGCTAGAATTATATCGGGGGATTCCTGCCTCCCCAACTGGAGTATAAGATTCTAAAGGATGTGTGGTATAATGGGCAGCTTTGATTCCTGGCTCTATCATGGATAAGCTGGACTTAACCCCATTAAGCCTCAATTTCCTCATCTGCAAAGTGCGGCTAGTGGTTCATATCTGACAGGTGATGGCGGTTACAGGAGATAACGTGTGCCAAGCACAGTCTAGCATCTGGTCTCTGAATGTCCTATCCCCCCCTCCCTGCCCCGTAGCCTCGTAGCCTCTCTGGTTTACTCCCAGCACCACCGTGGCAGGATAGGCCTTGAGCTCTGCGCGACCTCCTGGCCTTTGGTCTTCCTCCTTCAAGGTCCTGCCCCAATACCATTTCTGATCAGAAGCCCTTCTTGACTCTCTGGCTGCTGAAATGCCTGTGCTCAGATTCCAAAGGGGCTCTCCTGGCAGTCAGTGGAGGACAGCCTACTTGCCACTTAGTTTCACTGTTCTGCAAGCCTCATCTCTCTGTGTGGATGCCCCAAGGTGGGGGCTCAGGACTGAGTTTTGTCTGCATCTCCCCAAGGTCTCGGAGGTGCTTGGTGGGATCCAAATCTACCAATTTCATGACGTTCTGGAACCCAGGCTGGTGTGGCACTGGTCCCACGGTTCTGGGTAAGGAGCACTGGATTCAGCCGGACCCCTGGGCCCCAGTCTCTCCTCAACTGTAAAATGCAGATGATGAAGACACCTGCCCTAAAGTGTGGTCGTTTGGGAGAGTTTAGGAGACTGGCAGACACCAGCCCCAATAGACAGAACACTGGCTGACCCCGGCTGTTGTAGGGGCGGGGGGATGGCTTTCTTCTCCCTTTCAGCCCAGGTTAGGCTTTAAGGACCGAGGGCCACAGCCGGGTTACTTTCCTTTCCTGGAGATCTATCCAGAGAAAGTTCCTGACCCTTCTAATCCCCCAGGACATCACAGGGTGAAGGAGTGGAGCTTAAACTTGAACCTGGCAGGGCCTTCCCCTTCCCTCCCACAAAACATTTTATCAACTCTGGAGAAAACTGCCTGATTGTTTCAACCGCTTCCTTTACATTTTCAAAATTCTGCATTGAGAGGGACTGGAAGGGGTATGCCAACAGTCTGCCAACGAATCGTGGGAACGGGGCTGCCCCCGGTGCAGCGAGGCACCAGGGGTCCAAAGAAAGAGCGCAGTCGTCCCCGGCCCACCTGCCCACAGCCAGGACAACAGAAGCCAGAAACTCAGGCGGGCAACCGAACCGGATGCACCCCGGAGCCCTCAGCACAGGCACGCGGAAAACTGTGCCCGCACTCGGGACGCTCGGCGCGGCACTCTCCGCAGAGTGCTTCCGCGGCCAGTCCCGCCGCCCGCCGCCCGCCGCCCGCCGTCGCGCCCGCAGCAGGGAAGCCGGCGCCGGCAGGGGTGGGGGCGCACACAGCCGCTCCCGGCCATCCCGGGGGCTCCGAGACCCCCGTTGGCCTCCACAGCCGGAGGGAGTCGTCCTGCCCACCCGGCGCAGGCCGGAACGCCGGGAAGGGTCCCCCCGTCCACCCAGCTCCGGCCGGCGGTTCGAGCCCGGGGATCGCGACGCGACTCCCTCCAGCTCGCCCAGCGACTTCTGCCAGTCCCCAGTTTCATTTCAGCCCCTGTCCGGACCTCGACTTCTGCCCCGAGTTGTCATGGCTTTTGTTTCCCCCCCAAGTTTTGCATCTGACACCGGGGAAGCCCGAGCTTTTTTGGAGGGAGGGCATTTAAACGATCCGTGTCTGTCCGCCACTCCCTTCCGGAGCGGCCCTCGCGCCTCGCTGTCCCCTCTTCTCCGCCACCGAAGGCTGCCCGCGGGGGCGGCGGGGCACGGAGCAAGCCAGGAGAGTTGCGCTACGGAGTTCCAGACTCCCTCCTGCGTTCGGCCGGGAGGGACACGGCCGCGGGCCCCGCCGTCACCCCGGGGAGGGGGGGGTGGCAGCCCCGGTGTCCCTGACACGGCACCCTCGGTCCGGCCCCGGCGCGGGTTTGAAGTTGAACCGTCGCCGCCACTCCTATCCCGCCGGTGGGAGCGCACGCCCGGGGGCCAGGGGGTTCCCGCAGCAACCCCCCCCCCCACTCCGCCGCCCCGCCGTCCCATCTCGGGCCCCGCTCCCAGCCGCCCAGGCCCGGCCGCCGCACACCCACCTGGCCGCCCCGGGGGCGCCGCGCTCGTGCCTGGGCCGTGTCCTGAGCGCCGCCAGGGTCCGGGGCTGGGGATCCACGCGGCAGCGCTGCTCAGGGGAGCCTGCCGCAGCCGGCGGGAGGTTGTCATTGATTCGTGCTGGGCGAGTTAAGCCATTCCAGGAGTGGTTTTGAGAGAGCACTCCCACCCCTCCCTCCAACCAAAGTATTTGGCAGGCAGCCCCTGTCGTCCACCTGTACTGCTAAGCGCGGGACAAGGACCAACTTCACCAGCGACGCTCTGTGCTTCACTTTATAACACGCAAATGAAGCTCTTTTGTAAAGGTAAAGCAGAAATGAAAGCAAGGGTGGTGGAGGGATTCCCCCCGGCCCCGGGCCTCCTCGTTTATTTATTTTTCCCTCTAATATTTCACAAAATACCTTACCACTTATCTCAAATCAGGGCAGCTTTTTATTATTGTTGTTTTACTCAATTCTGCGTGTCTTTTATTTTTAGAGGCAATTTTATTTCCATTTGCCTGAAACCTAAGTCCAATAAAATTACTAGAATTATGTTTTCTTCTCTGAGGGTCTTGAGTGTAACTTCACCAAATCAAACCCTGCATGGGGACGCATTCAAGTGGCAAATAAAAAAAGAGGAAAGTGCAGGAAGTACGAGGCTCAGAACCGCAGCTCCCTCCCCCGGTGATGTCCAGCTGGGCTTGGCCCACAGGGATTGGGGAGGCCTGAGGTGGGGGCACCCACTGCCAGGACGCCCCCGCCACAAACATGTCATACAGGGTCTCCACTGCTTTGTTTCCATTCTAAGACTGACTCAGAAATGCCAACCAGAGATCCAACAGTCCACATTTGGGGCCAACCACCAATCACAGAGAGGTGTGGCTCCATCACCCTCTCTCAAGCTGTTCCTTAAAGCCACACACTATACCCTTTTTGAAAATTGCCAGCTGGGGAGGCTCCTGCCCCAATCCTCCCTCTTTCCCCTGGAACCGTCTTTCACCTGGGGGGGAAATCCTCATTAACCCCTTGCTGTCTAGGCTGGCTCTCCTCAGAAACGGGGAAGGAGCCAAGGGGAGCTCTTCTTCCCTGGTGATCAGCGGCCCCCTGTGCCACAGAGAATCAGCACAAAATGAAGACCAATCAGAGTTCTGGCCCTCTGGGGCCTCTGCCACTAGTCCAAGGGCAGGCCCCTAGCCGTAAAGCACCCCAAAGCCAAAGGTGAATCCCACAGGTCGGTCAGCCCATGAAGGTCAAGAACCCCAGGAAGACAGTTCAGACTAAAATATCTCCTCCAACAGGTGCCCCCTGCCTAAAATTCCAGTGTTAGTGATTCATTCCTTCATGGGGCACGCCCTGCAGAAAGCCTGTGCCAGGCAGGCAACATTGCTTCAGGAAGTCAGGAAGGGTCTCTCTCTGTGCTTCTAAAGCTGTAAATACCCATGGGGGCAGGGCAGGAATGAGTTGGCCAGGCCCTCCTTGCTCTGGTGGGAGGGTCATGGATGGCAGTGTGGACAGACAGAGCCAGGGAGGCACGGAGCACGAGTGCGGAGGGGTTGCAACATCAGGGAGTCAGTCACTGACGTTCAGAAGGAGAAGCACTTAATTGGGGCAGGTGGACAGTTTCCAAGATTGGGTGACTCCATAGCTTTTTATCAAAAACCAGGTATTCCCGGAACACCCAAGCCAAAGAATGAAAAGTCAAATCCCTTTGTCCACAAAGTCACTAATTAAATATCCAATCATGTGGAACTCCATACTCCACCCCCAGACCCGGTAGGTGAAAGTGCCAACACATGACCTGGATGGAGTCGGTATCAATCCAGAAGTGTTTGTCGTGTACCCATAAGGGGTTTACCTCAATGGTCTGGGTGGAGATGGGGTGGGAGGGTGCAGAGGGGTGCCACCCTCAGAGCCTCATGTCTTGTGGGGAGATAAAGCACAGGGGTTTGTCAGTGTGGGGCAGGGTACCTGCAGCCCTGCGCAGGGTCCTTAAGGAACAACAGGGTGCTAGTTCTGCAGAGCAGATAAGGAGCCAAGAGCAGACACGAAGACAGGGCTCATCGGGAAAGGGCTGTGAGAGGTGGGCCGGGCAGGTCTGGACGTTTGTGCTGCTGTGAGCAGGAGGGCATGTCAGGTGCCGGAGTGAAGGCTTGGGGAGGGGGCAGCTGGCCAGGTTTAGAAGGCTCTCCCAGGGAATACAGCATCAGGTTGGGGTCTGTGTGGTGAAAGCAGTTTATGGATGCAGCTTCAGGCTGAACGAGAGAATGCAGGGCAGGGCCTGCTTTGAAGGGAGGGAGGGAGGGAGGGAGAATTGGAGCACCTCTCTCAAACCCAGCTGGAGCTGGATGTGGGCAGAGGGGTGGTGGAGGGAGGATGCCAGGAGGGGTGGGAGAGAGTTGCGGTGCCTAGCCCAGCCTGCCCCCAGGTGGCCCCTCCTAGCAGGGCTCCAGCCCTGACCTGAAGGAGTGTCTGAGTAGGCCAGTGGGTGGTGCCAGGGCCGAGGACACTGCAGCCAAGAGCCTGGGGGGAGAGCTGGCCGCTGGCCAGCCCACCGGCTGGGTCCCGCAGTGGACAGTCAATGTCATTCCTCCCCCCTCCCTCCCCCTTAATCACTGTCTGTGTGTGCCCAGTTGGGGCACGCCCTCCGGAAGGGCGCCAGGCAAAAAGTGGGGAGCCCTACCCTACGGCCCCTCCAGCCCTGCCTCCTTGTTCTCAGTCCCTGTGCCTGGTGCCTCCTGGGAACAAGAACATAAAGGAGTCTCCGAGGGCCGGGGTGGGGGAAGGGGACTGGGGAGGCTACAAAAGCCACCCACAGAAGGGGCTCTGGGCTGGCCAGACTCTAGATCTGTTACTGTGCATTTCCTTTTGGGATGTGGCTCCTTCCTAGGCCCTCTTTAGCCCCCTCCCTCTGGCTCACCCCCCTCCTCTCCCCGCTCTTTCCCACCCCACCCCTCTTCCTGGGTCAGGTCGGTCAGAGCTCTTGGAAACAGGCTGGCTTACAGACGCCCTGCTTTTCACATCTGCCTCCAAACCCACAACTCACTCTTGTTCCAGGGAGGATGAAAGCTCCTCCTTCAACCACCCAGCATGGCTCAGAAGGCTAAACAGAAGCCCAGTGAGCACATCTGCTACCGTCTTAACTTGAAACTTTAGTGGTGCCTGGCCATTAGCTGTGACGGAGGCACGGAGATGGCTTCTGAGCGAGCGTGCGCACATACAGACTGTGTGCACGTGTATAAAGAGGTAGATAAGGAGATGAACGGTGCTATCCAGAAACAGTAATAGCTAGTATCTATTGAGGGTCTACCCCACCCACTTCATCCCTGCAACCACACCTTGAGGTAGATCCTCTTATTTCCCCATGTTACTGATGAGAAAATGGGCTCAGAGAGGTCTTACCACTTGTTCAAGGTCACGGGACTTGATGAATTGTAAAACTGGACATGACACCAGAGTCTTCAGAACTCTGGTGCCCCAAGGCTGCTTCTGGGGCTCAGCTCTGGCTCTTTGTCTAGCTCCTACAGCTGGTTCTCTTAGGAGCAGTTTGCTTTGCTGATGTGTGCCTCAGTTTCTCCAGCTGCTGAACAGGCAGGCTGATGACTCTTCCCGAACCATGAGGCTATTATTAGCCAGGAGGAGGCTGAGATGGGGGGGTGGACTGGTAAAAAACTCTGGAGCAAGTCTTCCCTAGAGAATTTGCACAGCACTGGGCTTGAGTATCACTCAAGCCGGAAACTCAGAGCCAATCTTGCTGCCTCCCTCTCACGCCAGCTCTGCACCCCACCCCTGCCAATCCATCCACCTGCGAGTTTATCCCCAAAATAGATCTCCAGTCCACTCTCTTCCTCCCACCTCTTCCACTACTGCCCTTGGCTGGGCCACTATCCCTCTCACTCTTGACCTCTGCAGGGACCTCCGCACTGGACCCCTGTTCCCACTCCCGTCCTGCTCCCTCAGCCCAGTGCCACAGGGCTGCCTGCGTAATTTCAAATGTGGGCTGGTTGCATCACAGGGCACTTAAAATGCGATCCAAACTGTTCACCATGGCCCATGAGGCTCAGCAAAATCCCTGTTCCTCTCTCTAAGCTCACCCCTGCCTCCCGCCCCATCCTCTGGTAGGGTTCCTTTTCCTTCCTGCTGTGGGACTTTGCATGTGTGGATTCCTCGACCAGACACACTCTCCCTCTATGTCAGGTCTTGCAGAAACATTACCTTCTCAGACAAGTCTTTCTTGACCACCACAGACAAATTAGAAACCTCCCCCACCGTCATCTATTTCAGACCCTCTCTCAAAGCACTCAGACCACTTGCATACTTTTATTTAACTGCTTGCCTACTGGATTGTTTTTTAACTGCCCCTCCCACTAGAATAGAGGCTGCTTGTGGGCAGGGACTCCATGTGTCCTTTTCACTGTGGGTACCTGGTATGCGGTAGACTCCTGGCAAATATGTGGGGGACAAAGGTTTGTTGAGAGAACCCCAGATCTGGGAAACAAGTCGAATGCATCTGGTCCTACCTCTGCCACTGCTGGGCTGTGTGCCCGTGGGGATGTCACCCGGCCTCCCAGGTCCTCAGCTTCATCCTCTGTAAGTGGGGACAATTGATGAGATGAGAGGATGACCCAGAACTTTCCCAGGTCTGGTGCTCTGCAGTTGGGTTGGCCTTCATCCTCCAAGAACTTGCAAGTGCCGATAAATGGACGGAAAGAGAATCCCGGCCATGCTATACTTTGGATGGCTTCGAGAAGGCTTTGCCTCTCTTGTCCGTCCTGCTGACGTATTTTAGAGAAGTCAGCTTGTGAGGACTTTGCATGCTCAGGGCCATGACTGGCCACCACCCCCACCACACACGCCACCACGCAAGCATGGAAACTGGAGCTTGTCCAGAGCAAGCAGTTACCTAGGCGAGAACCAGCACCAAGTCAGGACTGATCTTCCGGGGGCGGGGAGGGGGGGGTCATTCCAACCCAGCAGCCGTGTGCCCGCAGCGCACCAGGTCTGAGACCCAACCTCCAATGATGTCAACCTCTACACATGCGGTGCTTTAACTTTCTGTGGCTTTCTTAAACCTGTTACCCTTCTTGGCCTTCACAACAACCCTGGAGGGCAGACCCCGAGAAGGGATTTTTGTTCCCACTTTGCGGATGAGGAAACTGAGACCCAGATTGAAAAAGTGAGTGAGTGGCAGAATGGAGACCTTTGAAATCAAAGAAGAAAAACTCTAGTTTTCCTTCTATATATATATGGACATACATTTCTTTCTCTCTCTATATATGGGTATACATTTTTAAGAGATTATGACTATATATGAAATATATTTGAAAAAATATACATGAAATTCTCCCCGATTAGAGAAAATCTGTGAAACAGAGGGGAGCAGGCCATTCATAATCACAGCATCCTAGATAGGAGAGCATCTGTCACATTATAGCAGGTTAGGGCTGTTAGTTCTAATCGTAGGGTTCCTCCCCACACCTCCCACCCCCGACCCGAGTCAACACAGGTTCCATCTAACACCCCACCTTGTGTTTCTTAGGTGCTCCACAAATGTTTAATTAAATTTGGAGGAAAACAGAGAGAAAACTCAACCCATCCGGCTGGAGCAAGAGGATGGCTCTTGGCGATACGCCAGCCTCTGCCTACGTGGCCCTGGAGCTTCCCTGTTCTGAGGGCAAGCCAAGCCCTCACTATCTTGAGCTCCCTGTTTGTACTATTATCAGGAGGGACTTTACTGTAATCAGAGGCTCTACCCCTTTGATCCGCAGACCAGATTTCACTGAAATGTATTAAAATGCTGATTTGAATAACAACACCAAGATCAGAGAAGGAGCCCCCCGACGGAATCTGAGCTATGCATTAACAGCCCTTCCTACGGTCACAAAGGTTATCCAGATCTGTTGGTTGCCAACGCCACACACACATTCTGCCACCATGTTTTCTGGGTGGAGGGGGCAGACCCAGTCATCCAGAACCTACTGGCAGTTTGCCAAACTCCTGGACCAAACTCTTCTACTTCTTCAAGCACACAGAGGTGATCCAGGGAAGCGGAGCTCTGTGGCCAGCTACCCCATCCTGTGGGAGCTGGAAGGTGAGAGTGGGGCCCAGAGGGGAGGCCCGCATACTTGGAGCTGCCTCCCACTTCTCAGGTGTGCTGAGAGACCAGCCAGAGCTTGTCCTGACCCCGGGCCCTCTGAGGAGAGGTGCTGGCTGAGTACAGTGTGCCCGAAGTGCTCTCTTGGGGGACGTACCCCCCACCTGGCTGGACATCAGGGAAGGGCTCAGAGTCTGGCTGCCCCTACAAGAGACAGGGTCCCAGCCCCCCGCTGCTCACAGCCTGAGGGCCCCAGGACTGTCAGGGCCTCGCCCTCCTCCCGGGTTGTACTGACACAGTCAGACACCCACAGCAGGAGGAGGGGAAAGTGCCAAGAGCTTGGGCTCCCCTGGCCAGGGCTCTGGGTGACTGGGAAGGTTGCCTCAGAGCTGGGAGCCTAGGGGAGGAGGAGGGCTCAGCCAGGACCTGGCCAAGGGGTCAGTGGGGGAAAGGGGGCAGCTCTACAGGGGCCAGGGCAGGCAGGTTCCTCCACCCTCCTCCTTCCCTTCCTCCCTCTCTCCCTTCCTTCCTTCTTTCCTTCCTCCTTCCCTCCCCCCTCTTCCCTTCCTCTGCCAGGTCTGTGGCGACTGCCTGTCTGTGGCCCCGCTACTCCAGGCTTTGGCTAGAAAGTGGTGAACACATCCACATCTGCCTGTCCTCATGGAGCTGACCTTCTAGCGGGGAAAGAACGACCAGACAACTGTCTGCCATGAAGTCAGGTGGGCGAGGCCACCATTGTCTCTCAGCCAGGTCCTTAGTGGGACCACTTTGTGGCCTCCAGCAGCCTCTCATCTCATTGAACAGAGAGACCAGGAAAGCAGGGATTATAGCTCCCAACAGAGTGAGGAGATGGGGGTGCAGGTGGGGGCGACTTGCCCAGCAGCCCCCTGCCTCCTGGCGCAGTGCTCCTGGCGCTCTCCCCTCCACCAGCGCAGTGCTCTATAGATCTAGCTACAAAGCAAAACTCTGTGCTTCTAGGGATACCTTTTTAAAGGAGGTATTTATACTCAGAAAAGTAAAAATACAAAACAAAACTAAGAACCTCAACCTAGACACACAAGTAACTCCCCTGACATGAAGTGACAACCCCTAAGACAGGAGGCTGTCGGGCTAGACAGCCTGGGGAGCTGAGGGCCGGCTGTGCTGGCCACAGACCCTGGCCTCGACCCAAGTTCTCTTTAGTGAGCATGGTGAACGTTGGCCTGTCCCTACAGGGTCCCCGCAAATGTGTGAGGGCCCCATTACCCAACCAGGTCATTGGCACGCTTTGGGCATAACAAATACTTGCTGGAGGTCCGTGGGTCCTTTCTCGGGTGTCTGACCAGGAGGAGGAAGGGTGATGATGGGGATGGGGAAGATGAGGGCAGGACTGTGTGTGTGTGCGCACAGACGTGCATTTGTGGGTGTGTGTGGGTGTATGGGGGTGGGTGTACTGCACAAGAGGACCGGTGGTTGGAAGGGTGGGCTGCCGAGCTGGGTGGGGGAAGGGGCGTGCCCCAGAAGCTTCTCTGTGGGAGGAAGCAGTGAACAGGTTCTGACACCTGCCCGCAAAGCATCTGTTCTAACTGGCTCTGGCATGCTCAGGCAGAGGGTAGCCTCGCACCTAGTGCTGGTCAGCATGCCCCTGCCAGGGGCTACTGGGTATGACCAGGACAGCCCACAGCCCTTCCCCAGGGCCAGACAAACTAGCCCAGTGGGAGGGTCAGCACAGTGACCTTCACCATACTGTGAGGGTGGCCGGGACCTTCTCTTCGAAGCTGGCATTTTCCATAGGTCAAGGTTAGGCTTGTAGGGTGGATGGAGAACAGGGCAGGACTGAATGGCCACGGTGAAGATCAAAACAAGGGCCTGGCCTCCTACAAGGACCTCATCAAAGAAAAGACTCACTGTTAACCCCCCGAGGACAGGAAAATAATCATAATTATGGTAACCGCAAGCATTGTGCTGAGAGCTTTGCATCGTGTTATTTGGTTCAATCCTCAACAACAAACTATGAAGTCAGTACGTGATGACTCCCCTTCCACAGAATGGCAGCTCAGAGTCAGGATTTGAACTCAGGTCATGCTGACCACCTCTAAGACTCACTTTTAATCCTGGGGAACTGCATTAGGTCGCTGAGAGGGTTTCGGGGTTTCGAGTGGAGTGGGAGAAACCGGAGTGAGACAGTGGTAAGAGCAGGGCTAACGCCTCAGACCAGGCCGTCGACTGGGGCTGTAGGTGCCATTTGGCGTATCTTGAAGGGGACGCTAAATGGCCATCTGCCCAGCCCGGTCAGCAGGCTCGCCGGTTCTAGGACAAACGCAATCCTGGAGTCTTTGCCAAAGAATTTGGGCTTCGTGGCTGAGAAGGAAAGGGGCTACAGCCCGGGTTGTGTGCTGTGTGGGAGTTCGGGGTGCTGTGGTCAAGGTAGGATGTGGGTTTCCGAACCTCCGCTAGAGTTTCTGGGCAATGCGAATTCCTGGGCCCCGCTGCAGGCCCACTCAATCAGAATCTGAACCCCCAGTCTCCGTGCTCAGACTCTCAGGGGATGCACGCTGATGTGGCAGAAGCAATGGTGGCTGGTGGCTGGCAACTGGGTGGTGTGGCCTTGCTGAGTCAGCGCTGGGATGCGTCACTGTCACTCGTCCTTCAGGTGTGTGTAGGGGTTGGGGGCGGGGAGAAGGAAGAGGTCTTCCAGCGGCTGGATTGCATCTGCATTAAGCACGTGTGGCACAGCTGCATAGAAAGCCAGGGAGTGCCCGCACCAGTGTGCAGGTGACTGTCCCTACTCTCGGACACTCGGACTCTTCCCTCTTAGGGATAATGTGGGCATGAACATCCTTGTGCATACCTGCCCCCTGTTGTGGGCTTCTGCCTTAGATCAGGAAAAAAAGGATGAGAGGGGCATGAAGACTTTTATGGTTCCTCACAGAATAGTGCTGTACTGCATTTTCCGAGAAAGGTTGCACATTTGGGCTGACACCTGCAATGTTCAAGAGTGTCAAGTTCACCACAGCGCTGCCAGCATCCCCCCGCCCCCATCATTTAAAGATAAGGAAACTAAGGCTGCATTGTTGAAGTGACCAGTGACCTGTCCAGAGTTACATACTCAGTCAAGGCCAGGACCGGGGCGAGAACCCAGAGGCTTCTCATTCAGGGGGCAGGATGTTTCTACCGGGCAGGAGGGAAAAATCAAGTCTGGCACGTCATTCTCTGACCCCCCACTCCTCCCTGCCAGTTCGGACTTTAGCAGTGCTAGGAGCTCACGTTTCAGTTGCATTGTTTTTCTGCCTCTAAAACTGGGCCTCTCCCGTCTCTGTTCAAGTTCCACATCCTCCAGGAACTGTCTGATCCCTCCGAGGAAGCCATCACATACTTGAACCGTGGGTTAGATGTCAATACGCAGGTGGGGAAGAAGTGGGACAAAGGCGAGGTGACAGCCCCGGGGAAGGACGAAGGCCAGCCAGACTGGCCAGAGCAGTGGGAATTCCAGGAGGAAGATAAGATGGGAAGGAGCTGGGGCCCAGCACGCCAGACAAAGGAGTCCAAATATGGGGGGCACTTGAGAGCATGCCTAAGCTGTCATCTGTTGCTACTGGGACATGGCTTGTTTCCGTAAGAAAGTTCTTACATTAGCAGGGGTCCTTACCAGGGTGTCTGTGGGGTGCAGCGGGAGGGGGGGAGCTGGTTTCAGAGGATTCACAAACCCTCAGCTAATCAGTATGCAACATTGTATGAGGATGTGAGCATGTTCCTTTTTCTGGGAAGACAGCCCAGAGAGCTTAACAAATTTTCAAAAAAGTTCATGACCCCCCCCCCCCACAAAACTTCAAAGAATAAAATGTAGATGAAAGGTGGAAGTCATTGAGAAATAGAAACAGTTTGTTGTATAAAATATATATATATATATATACACCCATGGAAGGAGAGTGGAAATAATTACAGGTGGTCCTTTTCAGATAGGCAGATGAGAGATGGATGGATGGATGGATGGATAGATAGATGAAAGAAAGAAAGAAAGAAAGAAAGAAAGAAAGAAAGAAAGAAAGAAAGAAAGAAAGAAAGAAAGAAGGAAGGAAAGGGAGGGAGGAAGGAAGGAAGGAAGGAAGGAAGAAAGGAATCTACGTTTAGCGTTTAAACAGATACTGTAAAGAACCAGGGTTTTTAACATCTAAGTTTCTTATTTTCCACTGCGCACCCACAAGCCAGGGGAGCAGGCAGGAGATGGTACGACTGGTGCTGAGGTGTTCAGAGTCACCGCCCTCCAAGGATGATCCAAGGCAAAGAGAAGGCCTTCTCAAAGTGAAGAAGCCAGTTAGTGGGAAAACGGGATTTGGTTTCACAACTTTTCCAGAACCATCTTCTGCGTAAGATGGGATGCACTTGAAAACAATCACAGCAAGCCCTTCTGGAGCACCTAGTGGGTGTCCAGCTCTGTGCTGAGTGCTTTAGGAGGACTATCTTCTTTACTTCTCAGCAGCCCTGGTGGTTTGGGCAGTACTATACCTCCCAGTCTACAGGGGAGGAACTGGAGGCCCAGGGATGTGAAGTCACTAGCCCCAAAGCAAAGAGCTGTAAGTGAAACAGGGCACCGGAAGCTAGGTGAGCTAGTCCTGGAGCTGGGGCTAAGCACAGCCTTTGAGAGCAGTCGTGTCTTACTCTCAGTAATCAGCCCCATCTCCATCTTCCACCAAAAAACTGGACCAGGAATACTTTCACCCTACTGTTCTCTATGCCTTTAAAGGGATAGTTCAGTGAACATACTTCAATTATCCAGGCAGATTGTCTACACTTGTACACTATCTGAATCTAGAGCTGCAATTTCAAAAGCCCTACAAAAAGGGCAGTAGCTACTGGCCACAGCACTGTGAATCCATCCACCCTGAGTCACTCACTCCAAGATACATTCAGAAGTATGACCCATGTCTTTTTGGAATTTGGCTATAGTCTCTGAGGCCAAAGCTCAGTGCCTCGTGAAAAGTTCTTGGGAAGTTCATGTGAAGGTGGGACCATGCTCCTTAACTGAAATCAGTGGTCATTTCAGCTCACCCCTTCTATGGGGTTTTGATCTTGATTCTGAAACCCCTAGGGCCTGGAAAGCATGAAACACAGTGGGCAGTAAGGATAGCCAGCCCAGAGGACAGGGCTGGGAAGGGGGGATAGATGCAGTCGCATCTGTGGCTCAGGGTCACGGCTGGGAAAACCTCAAGGGGAGGTCTGTGACAGTCTTGTCAAGTCCAGAGGCCCAAGCTGGACACAGAACCTGAGAAGTCTTTGGGGCACAGCACATAGCCTGTGTTCCAAGGAAGCAAGCAGGGTCAGGGCTAGGCACGAAGCTGGACGCGTGGTCTCGTCACCTGGGCTCCTACCAAGCAGGCACAGATAGGGGTCAGGAGCCTATCTGACCAGCTAGGAGGTCAGTGAAGGAAGGAGGAAACAGTCAGGGTTGGATCCCAGGCCCTGGAGGGAATGAGAGGAGGCTCACACAAAGGGCTTAGTGAGCCTTCAGAATACCCAAGCTGGGCCCTGCACTCAGAGTCCTGGGTCTGTTCTCAGGGGCAGGATGAGGGCTGAGCTTGACCAGGGAAAGCAGGGGATGGGGGTGGGGGGCCCAGAAGACCGTGGCGAGTGACCTCACTTCAGAAGCCAGGCCAACCCCACAACTGCCTTTCTTCTCTGGTGGTGGAAGGACTACAGCCTGGCTAGTTCTCAGAGGGTCACTCTCCCGACTCCACAGTCCTCATGGGTCCGGCATTTCCTTTCATTTCAGAAAATAAAACTCGGCGTTTCTTAATCTTGAGAGTAATATACACACATTGAGAAAAACTTAATGTGTTTGGGATTCTTTACGATTAAAGGCACTTTTTTCCCACCCTGTTTTCCACACTAGTCATTTTATGGTGAGCGCTTTCCTTGAGGCACTTGCCCCATCCTCCCCCACCCCCCCACCCCCACTTCTTGCCACCTCATTTCTAGTCTTACCTGCAGGTGCCTCTGGCCGGCAGGCATCTGGGTACTCAGATTAAGTAAGACACCCTCCAAGCCACGTTGTCACTGCAAAACGTTCAGGTCCCTTCATGGGAATTGCTTAAACAATCTGAAGACGTTTGTACAACAGAAAGTCAGAGAAACCCTCACCCCACATTGGCCAGTGCTGCCCCCCTGAGCCCCCAAACATGGCAAGAGCTGACACAAAACCGCATTTTCATTACCCTTCACCCTGTGCTCTCATTTGCTCCAGCTGGTCCTATGTAAGTTGGAAACTAGAAAACTATGTAAGTTCGAATTGTGCATAAAACAAGAGCCAGTAGGCCCCCCAGTGACACAAGCCCCAGGGAATGAGAGTTCTAGCATGCATTCTGTGACTTCTTTTGGTTCAATATGGTTTTATTTTCCACTCAGTTCTTGGCTATGTCCCAGGTGGGAGAGGAAGACAAATAAATGCGGTTTCCCTGCACCCCTAATATTCTCTATTATGTTATACGGACTTTATTTCTTTGAAATTTTAATTATTTCCTTCTTGATGCTGTAACATTTGTATGGTATGGCCATCTCGGTGGGGAAAGAGGGATGCTTCTCGATTCCAGGTTTTGCTCCTCTGCCCAGGCTGAGACCCACAGGGCTTTGCTAGAAAAACCAGCATTTTAGGTCTTACTTTATGACCAGTTGAGCTGTGTGTCTCTAACAAGATTGGAAATGGAAGCATACTCAGGCTATCAGAGCTGCAAGGTTCCTCAGAAGCCCTACAGACCCGCATCCTCACTCTATCCCTAAGGAAATAGGGTGTGTCTAAGGTTACTAAAGCAACTCTTGGCTAATATGCAAATATCTCCTCCACGGGAGACCTTATGAAATGACTGATTAACAATGACATTCTGGTGTGCATTTATAACCCATCTTCTTCCAAAAGGATCTGAACCAGTGTACAAATGTGCCTACCGTCCGTTGGTAGGTAAACATACATTAACAAAATAAGGAAGAAAAACAAAGCAATGGGAAAATAAGGATGAAGATGGAGCCAGGAGTAAGATCAGTGCCCAAAATGAACACTGGCCAGACCTGTGTGCTCAATCCAGCATAGATTCGGTACCCAGATGCCTAGCCGGCAAGATCAGGGGAAGTACGCCAGCCCCATGGGGCTCAGCTTTTCCTGTTCTCTACGACTTCATGCTTCCCTCCTCAGACATCAGATTGCCTGTCAAATGGGCAAATCCTGTGTAGTAGAATCTTTGTGAGGCTCAAGTTTAGTCCTGTTTGTAAAAGAAAGCACTCCAAAAGTACGGTGCACAAAAGGGTCCATCATTTTATTTTCTTGCCACCTCCTTGTAATGAATTGAGCATTACTCGTTTTCCTTGGCTACATAAGGAGGCCACCAGGTTTTAGCTGCTGCAGTTGGTCAAAATTTATTCTGTATCCATTCTTAAGAACACAAGCACTGCCCAAATACTATGTGAGAAGCCTTGTGACATTTTTCTGGGCTCAAATTATGCCAATTTCCACCATCATAACCTTTCCCCCTTTCCCTGCTTCAGTTGGTGGCGGGGGGGTGGGCGGGGGGCACGGATTAAGGTGCTTAGGAGCAGCAGGGAATGTAAAATTCTAAAGTAAAGTTTACATACCCCCTAGAAAATGTGTTTTCTGGCGCGGGAATAGGTAATGGAGAGGAGAGAATAGGGTTAAGAAAGAGCAGAGGGAGCCCCTTTAGGGGCCTCTCCGGGTGTACTTTGGTAGACATGGCCCCCTATCTGTCACTCAGAGGGTTTCCCCAGCCTTAACCTTGGAGGTGAAATCAGGCATCGTCTGAACCCAGGCCAGAATTTTAGCTGAAAGTTAACTAATGGTTAAGATTGGGCATGCTGTGATTCTAGGGGGAGGAGGGGAGTGAGGGCAAAGGAGCCATCCACTCTGGGGAAGCAGAGCTTCGGGGGCTGCAGCTGGTTTCCTCTATGTGGCTTTTGCCATCCTCACCAAGGAGAGCTGTTCAATAAACAAGGGCATAAATAGCAAGAAAAATCATATAAATACCACAATAAAAGAAAATCACATATGTAACAATTGGAGAGTATGTTTGGTTGGGGGTTGAATATGAGAGGGTCCCAATGGGCAGAGGGGGTCCAGCATTCTTCCTGGGCAATCACTGTTCCCTCATGCCTTTGCTGCCAGAGCCTGCTAACCCGTGGAGGACAAACAGGCCAGGGGATGAGTCAACCTCGGCTGGGAATGCGGGCAGAAAGAACCAGCCCTCCGTTCTGTAGAGCCCTTCACACTTCCCAAAGCTACTGTTGGAGGGGTTCATGCGGGCTTACTATTATCTCCATTTTATAGATGAGGAAACAGATCCGGGCTGGTTATTTGTCAAAACATCAAAAATCTGGTCATCCCAGCAGAAAGGCCTCCTGGAATCCCAGATGGGAGTGTGGACTCTGGAGCTAGAACCTGAATCTTGGCTCTGTGGTCACACACTCAGTGTGTGACCTCAGGCAAGTTCTCTCTCTCTGCCTCAGTTTCCTGCTGTAAAAGGTGTTGGGCTGATGACCTGAGCCAATATTTGTGAAGTGCTTAGAATAGTCCCTGACACATATAAGGTGCCATGTGAGCATGTTAAGCACCCACTCCTGGTCCAAAGCCTGACTCCGTAGCCCCCAAACCCAAACAGAACAATGGCAAGATTCCAAGTGTATGTGCGTCATCCTGCAGAAGAAATTCTAAGTCTGCTCCGTGTTGGACGAGAGGCATCGCTAGGGGTAGAGAGAGGGGCTAGAGCCGGATCAGGGTGGGGAGCGGGTGCCTTCCCCAATGCCTGGGGACAGTCCCACTTCCTTTCCCTTTGAAGTCTTTGCCAAGGAGGAACACATGGGCTCGATAAACCCATGCCAAGCAGGAACAAGATGGTATCTGGGCCGGATGAGCTGACAAGTTCAATATGCCCAGGTTCCCAGCAGGAGCAAACACCAGCTCCCCGCTTGGCCCTCCTTCTCCTTCTCTTTGCTTTGGTGGATTTGTTGTAGTTGCTGCCAAGGGCACCCATCAGAAATGACGGGTGGTTTGCCTTTGGGGAAGGCTGCAAAAGTGTCGGGCAAACAAGCTCTGGCTAGCTTTTTCATAATGCTGGCCCTAACAGGCTACAAGCTGAACACGGTTTTCCCAAAAGCCACAGGCCCATACACTTCAGAGCAGGGACTGAACTGGAAGGCAGAAGTCCTGTTTTCTCACCCCAGCTCTGCTTCTACGGGCCTGGGTGTCCCTGGACAAATACCTCCTCCTTCCAGGTCCTCACTATTCTCATCAGTAAAATGAAGGCCTTGGCGGGTGGGGCCGGTGGTGGAGGGGGAGGCAATGAACTTGAAGGCCCTTTCGGCTCTCCCATCTGTGAGCTTGGAGGAAGTGTGCTGGGGCCTGAGCTGCACCGTCCTGAATGGCTGTTGGTGGGCCTTGGCTGTGTGGTGGAGTGTTTGTTCATTCAACAAACACATGGAATGAGTGTCCCCAGGCCTCTGGCCCTGCCCTGGTGGGGACAGAAGAGGGCAGACTTCAGAGGCAGAGGATGGCAAGGAGAGGCCAAGAGGAAGAATGTCAAGCATGGTCTTCCCCTCACTGCTTTGTTCACCCATCTCAAGGCCTTGAAGGCCCTCTTTCAGTGCTGGAGAGGGGAAAGGGGCAGTCGAAGGGGGAACAGGAAGGTGAAGGCAAGTCCCCAACGGTGGGGGTGAGAACCAGGGGCCCAGGGGGAAAATGAAGGTCCAGTCTACCACTCTACCTGCATCTTTCTCAGCTCATCTGCTTCCAAGCAGCCCAATGAAAATGCTGTGCAGAGGGAGCTTTGGACCAGAAACCCCCGCAGCCTTGAGCACATCCCTTCCCCTCTCCCGGGCCAGTCTCTTCAACTGAAAAATGCTCTGATGAGTGACCTCTCCCACCCTCAGTTCCTGTGGTTCTCTTGGCCATTTGATGTCTATTACGTACAAGCAGTGGCACGGGGTGGGGGATGTAGGGAGAGTCAAGCCCACTTCTGCCCTCAAGCAGCTCATTCCATGTCCTCACCATTGCTTCACTAATTAATTCACTTATTTAGCACCTACTCTATGCCAGGCCCCGTGTTTACCTCTCCCAAGTAGATCCGAAGCATCTGGAGGGAGTAGGCATCACAGCCCATCCTATTTTTTCTTCTTTTTCCCTATCCTATCCCCCTTGTCCTAACACATAAAACCTGGCAGGTAAAAGCATAAACCCTAGAACCAGACTGCCCTAGTGTGAATCCTGGTGGTTTTCCAATACCAACCTCAATTTCCCTGTCTGTAAAACGGGAAGAATGATCATTCTTAACCTCATAAGGAATCCTCCTTATGAGAATTCAAAAAATTAATGCTTATTAATTTAGCTAGCACAGAACCTGGCCTGCTTCCGGTCAAAATTTGTCATCACAATAAAGTCACATGCATGCACCTTCCTGAGTCATTTGTGCGCTGTTTATCTATTCACTGGGCTGTGTTCACAGACAGTGCAAAGGTGAATCTCACCACAGCCAAGCTCAACTATCCTAAATTCCAAATCAGTTAGGTCCAAGTTCATAAGCTTCTACTATAACCAAAAGTATTATTTATTTTAATCATTCACTTCGGCCCATTTCCTCTTCAAATACTTTACTAAGACTGATAATTGTAGCCCAACTGTCTTGAATTTCAAGCCTCCTTTTGCTCTTCCCAACCCTGTGCTCACAAACAGCCAACGCCCCGCAGGCAGGATCCCAGAGGCTGGGACAACAGGGGCCTCCAGTCCCGAGTTTCTGGATCTGTGGAATCATGGTCTCCTAACACAATGCCTGGCAGGGCCCCAGAATGACAAGAGTCCCTGCAGGAACAGACATGCCTGGGTCTTTTGCAACCTGTTCAGATACTGGCTGAGGCAATGAATGGAAAAGAGTCACAGCATTGATCGCTCTGATCTGGAGTTGCCAATTTGGCTCATGCTTATACCTACCTCCAGACCCACAGTCTCCTTGGGCACAATGACTGGGCTTGAAGTGACCAAAGCGAATGCTAGGCTCCCAGTGGTGGTCTCCGGCTACCCTGGAGAAACATTTCACCAGCATACTCAGTGGGAAGGGGCTAGAGTCCCAAACTCGTGGGGCAGGGGCGGGGGGGAGCCTCAGGGTCTTCTCACCTCTCCAAAATGATGTATTTCTCCAGCTTCCTCATTGAGGCCTCATTCATTCCTCTCTGTGCCACCCAGGTGTTAAGCTAGGTCCCTAACACAGAACTAGCCTAAAAGTAAAGCACACTGGATGGGGGGCGGGGGGGGGGGGAGCTAGGAGGTGAATTAGAGTTCCAGCTTTGCCACTAACAAGCTATGTGACCTTGGGCAGGTCACTTATCTCTCCAGGTCTCAAGAGCCTCAGTCTACAAAACCCAGGACCTGGGATGTTGATGTCTGTGGAGCAGTTCTGTTAAAGATCCCAGCTATTTAATCGATTTCATAGCAGTCCTGACATATAGATAATGGTAATCTTGGTCAAAGAGCTCCAAGCTTGTGATAAACACAAGCTCAGCAACCCACGAAGCTCCCCATAGCCACAGGGAGGGTGTCCCGTTTGCCACCTGGAAGCAGAGGAACTCATAGCCTTGGGGGATGAATTAGAAGTTGAGCTGGTCAGAGAGAGAGGCACAGGGGCAGGAAAGCAGAGGGTGTAAGGGAGACCGTGGTGGCCTTCTTGATGTGATCCGAGGGTCCTTGAAAAGCCACCCCTGCCTCAAATATCCCCTCCCCCCAACCTGGTGCCCAGCCTTTGGAATTCCATCATTTGAGAGTAACTGCGGGGGGGCGAGGGGGGGTGCCATTTCAGCAATGTCCCTGCAAAATGCAGACACCCTGGAGAAGAGCAAGGTTCTTACCCTGCTAAGGTCTTGCCTAGGTCTCCCCTCTCTGCCAGCAAGTGCCTGGCGCCTGTGGGCACTAGGTCCCCGAGGCCACAGGAGAAGGGGGGACCCTGAAGGGCCCCTAAAGGGCTTGCGCAGGAGGGAGGGCCAGGGCACTGATTCACTAAGCTCCTTCGAGATACTCCAGAGAGCCTAGGGAGGGGCAGGGGTGCAGGGAAACAGAAAGGGAGGGCACGCACAGGAGTCCTCCAGGAGAAGGTGGGAGTGGGACTAGTTGTGGGCAAGAGCTTGGTGCCTCCCTTTGGCTAACCGATTGCTCAGAGGAGCCAACTAGGAGAGGAGATGGGAGGGGAGGGGAGGGGAGGGAAAGGGAGGGGAGGGGAGGGCGAGAGAGGGTGGGGCCAGGATGGGGGGGAACTGTAAAACCAACTGGGCGGATTCACAGAAAAATTCCCGAGCCTGGTGAGGATAAAGGGTGCTGGGCAGCGCCCACAGTTCGCCGGGCCCACGCCCCTCGAGTTGCCCGGCCGGTTCAGACTGGTTCGCCCACCTCTCCCTCCCCGCCAGTCCCCCTGGCCTGATCCCTGAGAAAGCAGATTCGGGAACGTGATGTAACCACAGCCGCTCCGCCCCGGCCACAGGCACTCCGGACTCCGCGCCCGCCCGCAGCCCCCGTCCCTGCGGCGCCCCCGCCCAGGTCCTGCCCCGGCGCCCCCGCCCTGGTCCCCGCCCCCCCTCCCCGGCGCCCCGCCCCTCCCCGGCGCTCCGCTCCCTCGCTCCCCGCCGCGTCCCCGCACCCTCCTCTCCCCTCCCTGGGAGCCCTACCTAGCCCTCCTCCCGGGTATCCCCCGCGCCCTCGACCCCCCTCACCCCCCCCCAGCTCCCGCCCCCGCTGTGCTCCCCGCGCCCCTCTCCGCGGCCCCAGCCTGGTTTCTCCGGGCCTCCCCTCCGCATTCTCGCACTGCCCCAGCTCGACCTCCTCACCCTCCCGCCTCCCCCGGAGGCCGCGGCGCCTCCCCTGCCCGCGGTTAAGGCTGGAGAGCCGGCGCCGGCCCCGGCGGGGACTGCGCCGACCCGGGAGAGGGGCAGCGGGGTGCGGCAGGGGCCCGAGGGCCGCGGGCGGAGAACGCCGAGCCGGACCCCCGCCCCCGCTGCCCCATCCTCCCTGCCCGCCTACCCCCGGGCCAGGCGTCGTGCCAGCACGCGACGTGGGCCAGGCAGGCGGCCACCAGGCTGCAGCTATCAGCTGGGTGGAGGGCAGTGCCGGCTGCAGGCGTCCCTGAGCGCACACACCACCCCGGCCCCGGCCCTCCTTCCCCGACAGCAGCACCACCGGCTACCTGAAATCTAGAGCCACACAGAGCCAAAGGCAGAGGACTCCAGTTCACTGGGAGGCTAGGGGCTGGGCCTCAAAGGCAGGGCTGGACTGAAGCCCAGCTCACTTATTTTCTGGGTGACCTTAGGCAAGTCACTTCTCTATGCCTCAGTTGTTGCATTTGTAAAGGGGAGGTAATCACAGTACCCACCTCTCCGGGGGTTGTGAGTTTTGGTGCATAACACATTAATAGTTGCTTCATAGAGAATAATTTCTATTACTATTAGTAGTAGCATTAGTAATCATCACCATCATCTCTCCGGGGGCATTTGCTGTTGGCAGAGGAAAGTATAGTATAATCTGCCATTAAGGATCTGTTACACACCTATTCTGTGCAAGGGAGGCTACTTGGCATGGTACAAGAGTCTCAGGACTGAGATGGTGGCCTTGAATCCCAGCCCTGTCACTTAGGAGCTGTGTGACCTTCTCTCCAAGCCACGGCCCCCCAACAGTAAACTAGGGACGGTACTGCTCATTCTGCAGAGCTAGTATGGGGATTAAATGAGATACTGTGAGGAGAGTGTGCGGGGTAGTTCTCCGCACATCGGGGTGCCTCTTGTAAGTGAGCGGCTCAGAGGAATAAAGAGGATGAGGACAGGAGGACGGAAAGGACAGACTGTTTCTGCCACGGACGAGCGCTGAGGAGGTAAGATTTAGGTGCAAAACATATCGCTAAGTCAAGGGGATCGGAGCTCAGCACCAAATGCCAGGGCAGGAGGAGGGGCTGTGGAAGGGAGGGGCAGAGAGTAATGTCAGGCATCGGTGGGGGGTGTTTCGGAATGCACCCCCAGCCCACTCCCACCAGGATCACGGGGGCAGCCACCACGTTTGAGAGGGCTCCGTTTGAAAGGGCTCCATCGGCTCCAATATGGCTGGTGTCCGCATCTGCTTTACCGGGGAGGCCCCAAAGATGACTTGGCCATCTCCCATCCCGACAGGAAAAAGAGGAATGAAAAGAACAGTTGGAAAACGCAGCCTGAGCAAAATCTCCACCCTTTATAATGACGGTGAATGTGGCTGAACATCGTCCTGCCCACGGCTATGGCTGTGTGACTCTGGAACCGGGTTCCCTCATCTGTAAAACGACAGGGTTGGCCCCCTGAGCTGTAACCCTCCACCCTTCTTGAAAGCAGTGCTTGCTCTGACCTGCAGGAATGTGGGGGAGAAGCCGCTCCTGCTGGGAGGTGCAGGCGGGGCACAGTCCCATGGACCATTCAGTGAGCTGGCTCCGAGCCCTCTGGAGGGGAGCAGGAAGGAGGCAGGGCTCCACCCCGGGACAAGCAGCTGTCCGGTGGAATATGACCCTGAACTGGAAGGAGCCTTGCAAGCAGGCATCCAGCCCTCTCCCTTGTGGACAGGAGACAAAAGCACAGAGAAGTGAAGGGACTCGGCCAAGTTCATGTCTCTTGGGGGGGAGGGGGCACAGCCCAAGTTCAATCCACAGCAGCATGCGGCCTCCATTAATTTAGCTAATGACAGCAGAGCAGGAAGCCGGTGACCAATGCCAAGCCAAACCTCTCTGAGCTCCTTTCATGAAAGCAACATGGAAGCACATTCCCTTCACTGCTAGGTAAGAAATGCTTCTGGAAGCCAGGGAACCGTACAAACAGCGCACATAACCTCCCTAAACAGTCCGGGGCTGGTGGGGTGAACGCTGGACCAGTGAGCATGGCCGCTGCCAGGCCGGGGGGGATTTGCTCTTGTGATCAGCACTGCAGGCTCCCTAAAGAGAGTCCAAGGACACTGGGCTTGAGTACTAATATGCATTTTTATTCTGCAATAATTTTCATACTGAGTTCAAGAGGCACCAGCTCCAAGTACATAAAACCAAATCAAATTAAATTAATTGATTTTATTGAAACCTGCTGCAGTTGTATTCAGGCCCACAGCTAGGGGCATGACCCTAGTGAAATACCAAAGGGGCTTTTTAAATAATTAAATTAATCACACCCTGGGTCATGCACAAGGGTTTGCTCCTGTGCTCGATGCAGGCCTGTTCCCACTCACAGCCACAGGCAGGAGAGGTGCGTGGCTGCGACACAAATTGTCGCACCGCCTCAGGGTCCCCAGGCCCACACTTCCCATTCTGGGCTAAGCCACTGTCCATGCTCTCTTAGCAAACACACACATGCACACACATCCACATGCACCACATGCTCATCCCCTCACAGCTAGAATTCCCTTCTCTCGTTCTCTGCCTACCCCAGGGCCCAGGCCACATGCGCTGCTTGTCCTCGTCCTTTCCTGAGTCACCTAGAACCCCTCCAGCACTTACACTCATGCACTTGGATGATGCACTTTCCCGTTGTATTGTGTCATGGGAGACTGTCTTGCATCACTAAGCAAAGGCTAATAAGCCCCTGGAATGCAGAGAATGGGCCTCTGCCTTTTCCGGATGTCTTAGGAACCTCGCACAGTGCTCCTCACATGCAAGGAGCTCCAGACATTTATTAAACACCTTCTAGGTGCTAGGCACTCTTCAAATGACTTTACACATATTAGCTCATTGATTGCTCACCGTCACCCCCCTTTTGCTCCCTCCGCCCCCAAATGGGGATTGTTGCTGTCCTTATAAAGAAACCGAGGCACAGAGAGTTCAGGCAACTTGCCCAAAGTCATCCAGCTGGTAAAGGGAGCAAACTGTATCACTGCTCAGTAAATCTTAAACCCAAACTATTCTGTAAACCCCACCGCTGATCAAATCATGGCATCACTCTTCCTGTTTGAAGACATTCTTACAAACCAGGTCACAAAATCCACCAGTGTTCCTGGTGGAAAGGACACATCCACCCTTCATTTCTCAGAGGAGGACTGCTGCAGATTGGCAAGGGGAAGTTCACAGAAAAATCCAGAGGTGAGAGCACCCTGTCTCCTGTTGGCCCCCAACTCTGAACTGCTCTACCCAGAGCAAAAAGTTACTGATAATTCTAGGTACTCATGTCTGGGGGGCTAACACTCTAAGTTAGGCTATTCTTGAAAGAAGACCACAAGCGTTCAGGGATGGGCATGGGAAGCCCCAGAGAGTCACTCACGTTCTGTGGCCTTGTGCATATTCAGGGAGCAAACCAGGGCAGAGCGAGGGGACCGGCCCTTCTGGGATCAAACCGGGACCTGCTCTAGTCCTTGCCCCACCTGCTGGGGATGCCTCAGGTGACAAACCTGCCACTTTACCCATTGCGCATGAGCTTCTAAGCCCTGCTCTCCAGTCCTCCTCCCCGCCCGAAACACCCCTCTCACTATCCTCAAGATTAACCTCCCAACAGAGCCCTGGACGCAAGCCTGGCCCCCGCTCCCTAACTCTGTGAACTCGAGCTACTTCACAGTAATGATGAACACCATCCTGCTAACTATGAGAGCCACTCATCACAGAGTTTTTATGGCTCTGCTCCAGCTGCATGCACACCAGTCCGCGGAAGCCTTGCGATAACCTCACGTTACAGACGAGGAGACTCAGGTAAAGGGAGGTGAGTAGCTTGCCTGGACCACAAAGCTCATACCTGGTGGGGCCTGGATTCAGAGCTGGGTGTACAGCATACTTGTGTGGGTGACCTGCAGGATACATTCCCCCCATATTGGTTTTTGACGGATGTTCTTTGATTACCTTTATCTGAGAATAACTTTAAGAAACTGTGGTAAAAATATATATAAGATCAAAGTTGCCGTTCTAACCATTTGAGTGCCACAGTTCAGTGGCATTAATTATATTCACGGCACTGTGCAATCATCACCACGATGTCAAAAATTTTTTTCATCAACCCAAACGAAAACCGTAACCATTAAGCAGTAACTTCCTGATTATCCCCTCCTGCCTCCCGCCCTGGTGACCTGGAACCTACTTTCTGTGTCTATGAATTTGCCTGTTCTAGGTATTTCATATAAGTGGAATCATACATTTGTCCTTCGTCTGCAAAGCCAGTTCTCTTCAATAGGAAGCCGGGCTCTTCAACTTTTCAGGCTCTCGGTTTCTCACCTGCCAAAAAGCCTGCCTCCTTCACGGGGATGTTGTGGGGGTGTGAATTCCGGCATGGGGGCTGGGGACGTCATCAATGGGGAGGGCCGGTCCTGGGGAGGCTCAGGGTCCCTGGCTACTGAAGGCATAAGGGCCTCCTCCAGGGGGCCACTGAAGCGGCATATTTGTGGGGGGGAAGAAAGAGGAATCTCTATCTAGCAGGGAGAGGAGGAAGAGAGGGGACCCCGCCCCCCTCTTCAGTGCCTCTGAGCATGGGTGCTGTGTTGTCACGGGTGGCCAGTGGCAGGCCTTGGATGGAGTATATTGGGAGAAACAGGGCAGCCCGACCAACGGTCAACACCCCTTCCCCCCATTCTGAGCCCACAGACGCTTCAGCAATCTCCCCCTCTCTTCCCGCTGTCTGCGCTTCCCTGTGGTTCCAGGTGGTCGGCCTCCTTCCTACCCTGAGGCCTTACTCAGGCAGCCTTGTGTGTTCCTTCTGCCAGTGCCCCAGCTCAGGTCCCCAGCTCCTGCAGCAAGCCTTCCTCCCCAGCTCCATGTCGTCCTTTTCAGCCTGTGTCATGGGATCTACCACGTGGGGGGCGCTGTGTTTCAGGGCCCACTTCTCGACCACTCTGAGCCTCAGATCTTCATCTGTCAAGTGGAAGGACGTGAAAATACCCACTGGGTGGGACTGTCGTGAAGAGGAGTAGGAAGCCAAGCTGGGTGTTGGCAGAAGTGACACAAAGACACGAGATACAACGTGGCAGAGATTTCTCATGCTCAATTTTACTCAGCTACTTGGGCAAAATGAATTCCTTTTACATTAAGAATTATTAGAGATGGTTCTGGAGCAGGATGAAAAGATGGCATTGCTTTTAAAAGATGGAAAAGGCTACTTCCTGGGCATTTCTTGCTTTCTGGGAGCCTGGTTCGTGATTCTCTTGGACTCACAAAATGCACTGCCTACTTTGTTTAGAGGGTGCTTCTGGGACGGGCTGGTGAGCACATGGGAGGTCAGGGGCCTGGCACGTGGCAGGCACTCGATAAAGGGTAGCTGGGGTGTTTCCCCAGGTTGTTGCGGGGGAAGGGTTTAAAGCATGGCACTGCGGTGAGTGAATCCACTTGATGGATCCTATGATTGGTATTGTCTCTTGAGCTCCCTCGACAGAGGCAGAGTTTGGGGGCAGCAAGCACATGGGTCTGGAGTGCCAGGAGACTTTGGTCTCCACTTCACCATCACAGGCTGACTGTGTGTCCTTGGATGAGTCACTTCACTTCTCTGAGCCTAGGTTAACTCACCTACCACATGCAAACAAGCATCCTAACAAAGGCTTCCTCGCAGGGCTCTGTGCCTGTGACATGGAGCAAGTGGGTGGAAATGGAGCAGGGGCTAAAGAAGCATCCAAATGCTCATTTAACTTCAGGGCTCCCCGCTGTAGCTCAGTGCGGCCGGGTGGGCAGGTAAAGCACTTTGTGAAGCGCTGGCCACAGCCTGGGGGGTGAGGTGCTTTTACCAGAGCCCTGCAAGGCAGGATGGGCAGGAGCCGTGCTGCCGGCTCCAGAGCTGAAGACTAGGAGGCCGAGGCTCTAAGTGGCTTTCCAGGATCCGGGGCCAGAGGTGGGGGAGCTGGGCCGGGGGCCCCTGACTCTCAGCTGGTGCTCTCCCCGCCCACCACGCTCCTTCCCCTTGACAGTGTGGCCCAAGGATGAAAGGAGGGGCCTGGGTAGGCAACGAGCTCCCAGCACCTTCAGTGTTCACTCAGAGGTTGGCAAGGATGGGATCGTGAAATCCAAGCCCTGGGGATGATCCAACCTACTGATCTCTGAAAGATGTCTTCCAGCTCCTCCAATTCTGGGATTCTAGCTGGCTATCAGATTGGGAGAGGTTGCCAAGGGCTCCGACTTTATAATTCTCGCTAGGTTTGCTTATTACACGTCACTGGACTTTTCCGCAGAGGCTTGTCCAGCACTTGGTATCCAGTAAGTGCTCAATAAATACTTGGTGATGATTTTGCCGAAGTGGCCCTGGAAGCTGCTGTCCACCTGGAATGAGCCCTTTGGGACCCAGCCAATGAGGCTACCGACACTTACTGGGCGCCTCCTGTATACTGAGCAAGGAGGTGTCTCAGCACGTTGTCTTTCCTGAACAGGAAGGAAGCTCTCGATGCTGTGTCCCCACGCCCCAGCCCTCAACCCCAGGGAGCCTCTCCCTCCATCTTCAGGAGCATCCTCAGCTGAAAGCCCAGGGCTGAGCCCGGCCCTCAGCCCTGCTCTGTCCTGCCTGTCCCTGGCCCACTGAACCCCATGCCCCCCTTCCAGCAGAGCTATCTCTGGCTGCTCTCTGCACAATGGCCATCAGGAGGGAGCCCCGAGTCCCGTCCCTCCTTGGCCAGAGGCGAAGTCCAGACCCTTCCTCCACCCTCACAGGCCTCTCACCCACTCCTGCATCTCCACTTTGAACACTTCCCATGGACACGTGATCTCCAGGCCACAGCCGCACACCCACCCTCGCTTCCCCTCCCTGTCCGGGCTGCCCCTCCCACGGGCCCCAGCCTACCATTTCCTCTGCCCTTTTCACCCTTTGGCTCCCAGAACCAGCTATTCTAAGCCTCTGGCCCAGCTCTTTCTCCCTGACAACTGCTCCCTTATTGGGGCCTCCATGTTTGCCTCTTTGGACTTGACTCTGCCTCAGCCCTGCCAAAAAAAAAAAAAAAAAGTACCCTGAAAGTATGTGGCTCTAGGATATGGGGACAGCAAATGCAGCAGGACCCAGCACAGACCTAATGCTCGAGTTACCTGCTTGGAAATGTTAAATACAGACCATTGCATTGCTAGGGTGTGTGTGTGTGTGTGTGTGTGTGTGTGTGTGTGTGTACATGCACACGCCCACATGCCAATAGATTCTGGGTCCTTCCAAGAGGCTTTCCAAAGCCATCTTTCTCCCCTCCTTGTCAGAAATGATGAATTAATAAGGATGAGCCCCAAGAGGATTAATAGTGCTTTTCTGGTTGCCCAGGCTTCTTGCCTCTTTTAAAACACAGCAGCCCCTGGATTTCAGGGTTTCTCCGAGCAGATTCTAGGGCAATTATGGCAGGTCTTATAAAATTACACTGAATGGTATGTTTGAAAAGATAATTTTCTGTACTCGGCTCTGTGAAAAGTTTCCCATAAAAGCAGCAACAGATAAAGGTGCCCGCCCCCATAAAACCGTTTTAGTAGGATCTTCAGATCCCTTTCAGAGTGTGGGGAAGGGAACGGGGAGGAGGACAGGGCTACCAAAAGGAAAAACAAGTCCCCGGGCCTTGATTTGGCCTTGGTGACCAGGAAAACATACCCTGTGAGGGCACAGTCATATTTGATTCGCTGAGCTTATCAGCCAAGCCTCCACCTGCAGGGAGAAAGGGCAGAGCCCAGCACAAAATGCTGTGTGAGGCATCCAGGATGAGGGCTGGGTGGATGGACAGCTGTCCTGGATCTCCCCTGGGTCCGAGGCTCCTTGCAAAGAGGCCCTTGGGAAGTGTTTGCTTGCCGCAAGACAACTTTCTTGGATGTCTGCACCAAAGCTTTCAGATCCTGACGCTCTGGCAAATTTGTGTTTTTGACACATACACGGTCAACGTACAGGTTTTCCTCGGCCTGACACAAAACCACAAGCCATAAAGGAAAACAAAAAGGGATGGATTTGATTAAATAAAAGTCAAAAACTTTAATGTCCTAAAGATAACCACAATGCAAGTTGAAAGTCAACAGATGGGGCAAAAGTATTCGTGCTTTATGTAATAGACATATGTTTACATCTACGGTATAAAGAGTTCCTGGAGGGCGCTTGGGTGGCTCAGTTGGTTAAGCGACTGCCTTGGGCTCAGGTCATGATCCTGGAGTCCCTGGATCGAGTCCCGCATCGGGCTCCCTGCTCGGCGGGGAGTCTGCTTCTCCCTCTGACCCTCCCCTCTTTCATGTGCTCTCTCTCATTCTCTCTCTCTCAAATAAATAAATAAACTCTTTAAAAAAAAAAAAAAGAGTTCCTGGAAATCGATGAGGAAAAACATCAAGTCTAAATGACCGCTAAAACCACTCACATCACTCAATCTCACTAATAATTTTTTTTTAACATGAAAACAAGGGCTAGGTGCACATGAAGAGATAAGGGGGCCTTAGCAGAAGGGCCCAGATGAAAAGAGTTAAAAACATGAGATGTAATCATCTGTCCAATGAGAACTCGGGCAGAGCATGATCCCTGTCTGGGGCAGGTTTCTAGTTAATGTTTCAGTGGGAGTTGCATAAAGAATGGTATGGGTTGGTCTTGTGTCTTTTGCATCAAGTGTTAAACATGGCTTTGTAGACCTTCCCCGTCTCTCAGCAGTTCCCAGATGTTGATGGCACTGTTCTCCACCACCCTCTGCACCCTGGAAGACTGGAAACAGAAGTGTTCGAGGGTCTGCTCTCCAGCTATATGATCGGAGAGCATGGAAGGGAAGTGGCCGAGCATCTTGAGACCCTCAGCCGCCCTCGGTAAGTGTTACAGCTGCTCTGGGGCCCTGGCCCTGTCTCCTCGGGGGTCTGGCTGTGCCATGAGGACTGCCAGCCAGATGGCTGGATGGGGGTGAGGAGGAGGAGCAAGCAAGCATTAGAGAAGAGAAAGGTGAGGTGTAAGGAAGAAGCACCAACTTTATAGTCAGGTGGCTTTGGGTTCGAATCTCAATTCTACCACTTCCTGGCTGTGTGCTGTTGAGCACATTATGCCGTTCCTTTGAGTGTCAGGCTCCTCTTCCATAAAATGGGCACATGCTCCCCATCTCCCCGTTTCCTTGTTGTTACCTGTCCCACTCAACCGGACATATTTCAGAGACAGTCTCACCCGCTGTTACTTAACTATTTCATGGACTGGAGCTGTGTCTCTGGAGGGGGCAGGGACCCCGGAGGTCAGAGACTGCTGGACTAATGCCAGGGACCTGTCATGGTCACTTCTGAACTTCCAGCCCCTGGCCCATTGCCTTGTACATGAAAGGCACAAAATAATGCCTGCAGAATGAATGAATGAATTTTATGGGAGAGACACCAGGAGTCAGGAGGGTGAGGTGATACCCTATGGGCCATACAACTCATTAATTACCTAGAGAGCTGTGAAGTCTTCTTTCCTTTTTATCATGGCCAAAATGAACAGGACAACCTATAGCCAATTATATTGGCTCCTCAAGTCTTCTGTTAGCTGAGAAAGTCTCATCTTACACCTGTTTTCCCTTATAATAATGCCCATCTTCACTCTCTGAAATGTCCTATTGTGGGTGATAAAATTGTCTGTTCTCCCTGTTATGAGGGAGAACAGAGAGAAGGACTCTGTGTTTCCCTGACCCCATCTCCTCCCCCACCCCTCATTTCTCTTAACTTGTCAGATATGCAATTAAAATGTCATTCCATTAGCTTTTCATCGAAAGCCCCATGTGAACTCTGCTCATCCCAAAGGCAGCCTTCCCCCAGCAACACCCGTGAGCATTCAGGTCAGCGATCAAGGGTGTTCTCACTGCCCGCACATGAGCCAGTGGGGTTCCTCACGGCCTAAATGCCCTCCACTGTTTCACCAGCAAGGAGCGTTCCAAACGCACTGCCTTTGCCAGGTCTGTGCCAAAGCAGCATCCCTTCCCACTCTGGCTAACTAGCATCTTGCCTTCCTATTGCTCAGGAATGATGGACGGGGACTCACTGGCCACAGCTCCCAGTAGGCCTGGCAGTCTCTCCAGAGAGGGATAGGCTGGCTGAGATGAGAGTTCATCTGACCTCTCTAAGATGAGAGGTCCAGCCACCTGGAGAAGTGCTGGGTTGAGGGGAGGGGGAGAAGCATCTAGAACAAAGAGAAATATTTCCCCCCCCCCCCACCCTAAGGAGAGCACACCAAACCAGGGACAGCTCCAGAGATGAGCATCTTCAGATACATTCAGGTTTGCGTGGCTTGGCTGTGGGACTGGGGGATGGGGCTGGCACTCCTGCTGGTCCTCAGACATTCAGAGATGGCCAGGAGGAGGAGAAGACCCATTAACACCTCAGCAAAATGAGTGAGTACCTGGGAGGGCTTCCTATACATCTGTAGAAAGCTCCAAGGCCTGGGTACCCAGGTGCCTGCCCCAGAGCCTTCCTAAGTTAACCCACCCTCTCTGGGTTCACCCCATCTTCCATGCCCATCCTCTCTGCATGACACGACAGATGACAGAAGTCACACTTTTGTGTGGCCACAGGGTCTTGCTGTGGTTGCACAACAACCTCCCTGCCCCCAGCATGTCAGGGGCATGTGGTGCTTTCCCACTGGAGGATGGCCCACTGCCCATCAGAGCAGGAACCCTTCACTTCCTGACTTCACAGGGGGTGTCCCCTGGGCTCTGCATACAGCCCACACTTAACTGGCCCTTGTCAACCACCCGACTGGGAGTGGGGCATTAGAACCTGGGGTTGGCAGGTCCAACCCTGCTGGGCCTGGGCCCAGAAGTTCCCTTGGCAGACGCTGAAGATGGCTTCGAGTCTCCCTTGCTCTCCCGCAGCCCTGCCTGTGCCTGTGGACTCCTGGCCTATAGTCCTCCCAGGCCTGGCTCTTAAAGCAGGACAAAGCAGTCTCCCGGCCCCTTCCCTAGGCTGGCCGACATCTAGTTTCCCCACAGGAGGGACGGAGGCCTGCTTTGGCCATCTCAGCACCTTCTAGAGAGCAATGGGTGTAACACAGTAAGAGCTCTTTTGAGATCAGGAAGCCAGCCCAGTTCCTTTTGAATTCCTCCTCTCTCTCAGCCCTCAATTCGCCCACCTAAGCCGGGGCCTCTACTCAAGTGAGGAATATTCCGGAAATCATCCATCGCTAAATTCTGGAAGCTGATCTCATCTCAGTAGTTGTATGGTTGGAAAGGATCTGGAAAACCCACAGACTCCATGATGGGAAAGACTGCTAGCACCTTGAGGGTAGGGATGCTCCACCCATCAGCATGGCCCCAGCCCCAGCAGGACCCGGGCAGCATGGGCTCCTTATGTCAGCATGCAGAACTGCACTTAGGCCTTAGCTCATTGAACCCCTAGCTGCCCTGCAGCCTGGCACAAAGAAGGCGCATAATGAGTGTCTGTGAATGAATGGAGATAGGCCTACTGGGCATCAGGTTCTGGGCTGCGCACGTGGCCTACTCTATTGGTGCAATGGCCTTGCAAGGCAGATAGGATCATTCCATTTAACAGATGAAAAAACAGAGGCCCAGATAGGTGAAGGGGCTTCTCCAAGGACACTCAGCCAGTGTCTAGCCAGAGTTCAAGCTTACTTCCTGTTTCTGAACACTGAGGTCTTTCCATTTGCATTTCAGCAGCTCGACACTGATTGAGCATCTACTGTTGGTGACACAGTGGCTCAGCATTTGGGGGGGACTCAGAGCTGAAGGAGAAGTAGCTCCTGCTCTCAGGTCATTCACATTGAAAGAGGCAGATGGTCTTGTTCCCAGCCACCTGTGATGAAGGACCGACATGGCAAGGCCCTGAGGAAGCTGAAACCTACTTGTGCAGGCTGCGGGGGGGCGGATGGAGAGGGGATTCATTCTGATGAATTGAGAAAGGTATCTGGGAAGGGGTGGCACTGATTTGGACCACATAGGCCAGCCGGGCTTGGAGCGATGGGCAGAGGCTGAAGAAGCTTTGAAGAAGTATTTTCAGCAGCCCTCCGGCAGAAAGATGGGTCTGAGGTGGGGGCTTCCCGGCTCCTCTTAAATATCATGATGCAGGTCCTCGGGGTGGCCACTTGCGCAGGCCTGGCAGAGCAGGCATGGTGGAGGAAGGGGCTGGTGGCTCGCTGGGGGAATCTGCTCCAGGACCTTTCAGATCTCTCTGCCAGACGAGGGAGTAGAGAGCCAGCCTCTGCATGCCCTCCCTCCTAAGTGTGGTCTGGGAGATTCGGCCAACCTCCTGGCCTCAATCATCAGGAGCCCAGGGGAGAGGCAGATAAGCGAGCTCTGAAGGACAAGTTCCAGCCACTGGGGCCATAGACTTATTATTTTTCCCACACACTTGATTGGCCTGCCAGGCGGGGCCACGGGGAATGGCCTTGCTGGGCCTGCAGCTGAGGTTGGGAGAGGAGGGAAGTGACAGGTCTGGGGTCCTTTGGTGGCCCCTCCCTCAGGCATGTGGCCGGGGTGCTGGAGAGGGCTGTGGGGCTAGCTGCCCTCCCCCTTCCTGCCTGCTGCCTCCTCCTGGTTTGGGGGCCTTCTCCCTTCCAGGTCAGCAAGGTTCAAGAGGAAGCTCTTCTCGCAGGGAGCTGTTGGGAAGGTTCTGTCAGAGGCCCTCAGGCACATGTTTTTCTAGGGCTGGGGAGTACGGACAGAGTGCTTCGTGGGAGTGAGAGCCCACATCTCTCTTGGGAGGACTCATGGGAGCACAAACATTAACTTCCTGTAAGCCATTAACACGCTGTGAGACCGTCCCTGGGCCTCAGTTTCCATTTCTATAAAATGGACGCCTTGGAGCCACCTCTGTCAAGTCCTTGAACAAGGCCATCTTCCTCTTCAACCAGGTGAGTGGACAGATGGTTTACTTCAAGTTTTGTTTGTTCGAATTCCTACTCCTACATTGTGGTTTGAACAGTCCCACTGTGTCAAGGGCACTAGACTTGAGACCTGATTAAGAGAATCAGTAGAACCCCCCGCCAACCCCCAAGTACAGGAAACTAAGGTTTGCTGAGCTCCCACTCCATGCCAGGCCCTCTGCCCACAGAAAATATTTACGTTGATGATCTTACTTAATCCTGACACTGGCTCTGGGAAAAGACGGTTATCATCCCCACTTTCCCCAATTTGACAGAATTTCTTAAATTTCTTCAAGTCCTGAAGTGGTTTCCCACCACCTCCAGGATGAAATCTTGCCCCTTCTTCCCAACACCTTGCCACTCCCCCTGTAGACAGCTCAGCCAGGGCAGCGTGCACCCATTCATTTTACTTCTTCAACCCCTGTTCGGCTTCTCCCCAGAGAAGAGCCAAGACCTGGGGGAGGCCAGGGAGGGGCCCGAGGGGCATAATTTAAGGAGGCCCTCACTCCCAGGTGCCAGGGACTGCTGCACTGGCTCAGCCCTGAGGCTGAGGCCTCCTTCAACTTTGCCCTACAGGCCGCACTGGCCCCGCCCTCGTCCCAGCCCTGCCCCTACATCCCTCCTCCAGCCCCAAGGACTGGCCTCTCCTTTGAAGTTCCCAGAGTCCTCCCTGGTGGGGCCAGCCATGATGCCTTGCCTGAGCCTCTGTGGCTGCAGGGCAGAGACCATTTTCCTCTGTCAGTCCTCAAACCAACTGGGTGTGGGACTTTCACACGTCCAGCCTCCCTGCAGGCTCCCCTCCCTCTGCCTTCCTCTGCCCTCTGCTGCATCGGCCTGCAGTCCCAATTCACCTCTTAGCTTCTATCTAAAAACAATGATTTTTCTTTTCAATGAAATAATAGGTAGCCATTAAAAATTATGTTTCCACGTGGGCGAATTCTTCTATAACCTCGATGTAAAAAAGGCTTTCTAACTATGAAAATCCAGAGGCAATCAAAGAAAAGATTGATGAACTGACTATATAAAAACAAAAATAATTTCTATGGCAAACGCCATAAGTAATGTCAAAGTTAAATAATGAACTGGGAGAAAATATTTGCCACATATATCATAGATAAAGAAATAATATCACTAGGGCGCCTGAGTGGCTCAGCTGGTGAAGCGTCTGCCTTCGGCTCAAGTCGTGATCTCAGGGTCCTGGGATGGAGCCCCGCGTTGGGCTCCCTGCTCAGCTGGGAGTCTAGTTCTCTCCCTCTCCCTCTGCCCCTCCCCACCCCTTGTGCTCTCCCTCTGTCTCTCCCTCTGCCTCAAATAAATAAATGAATTAATTAAAAAAAAAGAAAGAACATCACTAGTGTGTGTGTGTGTGTGTGTGTAGTCATAAAAATTGAGAGACAAAGAACCAAAAGCCCAATAGAAAAGTGAACAAAAGTATGGGCAATTCACAAAAGCAGTATCAAAGTTATCCTTAAGCATATTAGAAAATGTTCAACTTCACTCATAAGAGAAATGCAAATCCAAACTACCTACACTAAGGTACCATTTTGTATTCATGAGATTGGCAAAAATTCCAAAATTTGACATCACCTTCTGTTGGCAAAGTTGTGAGGAAACAGGGCGGAGAGCAAACCAGTACAACCTCATGGAGGGTTTTCTGGAGACACCTAACAAAACTACTATGTACATGTTTACTCTTGAACCCAGGAATCTCAGTCCTAGACATTTACCCTGAGGATACACTCCCAAGCACCTGGAACACACATGCATGAGCCCTGCAGCATTTTTTGGAATTGTAAGCTACGGCCACACCATCTCACCGGTCATCCGGAGGAGAGTGGGGGCACGACGATGGCGTGCCCACATGTGGAGTACTGTGTAGCTATAAAAAAGAATGTGGAAGGACCTCTATGAACTGGCATGAGTGTCTTCCAGGACATAATATTGAACACATAAAGAAAACGAAGTATAAAAAAAAAAAGCATATATGGTACGGTATCTTTTGTGTAAAAAAGAAAGGAAAATTAAAAAACATATATAAAAATGCGCTTATCTTTACAAAAAGCAATAGAAGTGTGAGCATAGAAGAATTAAGCTGCTTCCCGGCAAGGGGGAGTGGGGTGCAGGAGAACAGGAGAGAGTGATACATCTCTTAGGCTGGCTTTTTGTGTAGTTCTGACTTGTGAAAGTGTGTTAACGTTCTACCTATTAAAAAAAAAAATTTAAACCAATAAGAATGGGAAGGGGGAAAAAAAATCCTTAAACCTGAAAACAAACTGGAAAAAAATAAACCTAACTGTATTTCAAATAAATCCTCTGACCACACTGAAGGGCAAGGAAAGAAAGAAAGAAAGGACTACTCCAAGCTATTTGTGAACACAGCAGGGAGGGGAGGGGGAGGGGAAGGCTTGTCCACAGCGGTGGTGAAGCCATCCAGATGTAACAGGGGATTAAGCAAACAATTGAATGTGTTGACAGCTTTGAGGTTTTCGCTGTGCAAGGAGGACATAAAAATATGGAATGGGGGGAGGCAAGAAGCAGCCCTGCAGGGGTGGATTGGAATTGGAGGCATTAGCGAGGATTGTGATTTGTAGCATACGAATATGTAAGTATATATACATGTATATGTATGAAAAATATGTGTATGTATGTGTACATACATGCACGTATTTCCTAGTTCTGTCCCCTGAAGGGCTAAGAAGCAAAGACACCCAGCAGCAGTGGGCACACCCAGAGCCCAGAGTTTGGTCTCTAATACGACTCCCCACTAAAAGGAAGCTGACATTTCAGAGAAATGACTGGTTGCAGGGCTCGTTCAGGGAAGGTACATGATGAGCCTGGAACCTCTTGTTATCCCAGAAAGTAAGAAAGTGCTCCAAAACAGGGATGGTGGCATTTCCAAATATCATGGGGGTCAGCTTGTAGAGTCTCCCACTGGTCAAGTCTGGGGCAATTTATGCACCAAAATATTTGAGCACAGTGAGAAATAATAAACTACTGGAAAAACAGGAACTCATCAGTCCACACAGGTAATAGACAAATAAATACCATTTTACTGCTTATAATAGTAAATGTATACTGCCTAAATAGATTGTGCAACTATAGGATGCCAAGGGCCGACTGGTAAATAGAGAGGTAGTGCAGGTGCTGGAAAAGCATAATTTTGCAACCATCATGTTAAGGATTGGATCAGGCAAGAGACATCAATGGATGCTACCCCTGGGGGAACCTGACAAGGAGCAGGGTATTCTCCTGGTTTTAAAGGGTCTCTCCGTAGACTGCTTACTAGTTTCAGGAGAGAACAAAGACAATTACCGTGTAGTGGAGAAATAGGTAATACTTTGACCTGGAGATTAAAATCAACATCACCAGTGAGGACCAGTGAGGACCAGGAGGGCCTGCCGATGTGATCGTGTAGGAAGAACCTAAGATTGCCTAGGCAGGAGGATTCTGGCCAAGACCGCATAACCTGGATCTCACCCCAAGGAAACATTGGGCAAACCCCAAAGGGTGAACATTTTATTGAAAATAAGAAGGGGGCATTGTGTTCTTCAAAAATGTCAAAGTCATAAAAGATAAAGAAAGGCTGTGAAAATGTTCCAGATTAAAGAAGGCCAACTAAATCAACCCCCGCCCCTAGCTGGGTTCTGCTACAGGAGGACGCTGTGCTCTCTAAAGAACATCAGGAGGCTGACTGGCAAAATTGGAATACAAATGGTAGACTGGTAAATTAGATCCACGTGTGTATTCATGTTACGTTTCCTGATACGTTTCCTGACCAACCGTACTATGATTATGTCAGAGAATTTGCGTATCCCAGAGGATAGGCGAATTTGCCTGCCTATACACATACTGGAGTATTTAGGGGTAACTTACCCTCCAATGGTTCAGATAAAATGTATGTGTGTGTGTGTGTGTGTGTGCATGTGCATGATAGGAAGAGAGCACACATGTTAAAGGCAGTGGAGTAAAATTATAACAACAGATGCGTCTAGGATATAAGGGTATAAAGGCCATCTTTGTATTATTGTTATTTTTGTTGTTTTTCTGTAATTTAAAATTATTTCCAAATAAAACAATTTTAAATGTACATTCCAACTTTTGAATGACATTCCCTTCTCTGCAGGTGCAGACTCTCCTCGGCCAGGGGACCCCTGGCAGGCAGCCAGGGCAAGAGGCAGTTCTGAAATCAAGCCATCTGGGAAATGTGGCCTTGAGCAAGTGACTTTCCTCTCTGTCTCTGCTCCACCTCTGTAGGGCGATACCCACCTCGTGGACTGTTGGACAACTAAAGCACATTACCCTGGCAAGCACTTAGCTCTCTGGCCCATCAAGGTGAGCTAGAGCTTCACTGGTCTTGTTTTTCATCAGCAGGAACCCCTGCAGGGTGCAGGGCTGGGAGCTGCCTGCAGTTCCAAGAGCCACGGGTGGTCTCCAGCAGGACTGTGAACCCAGGACAAGCAAACGATCTAGGCCTCGCCTCAGGCTGGCTGCCCCCTGGCAAAACTCCTCTGTAGGCAGACGGCCCCCTGTCCTGCCTTGGCCTTGGGAACTTGGTGCCCTGGTGCTCTTGGCCTTGACACACACTTTCCCTCGCCTACCATCGGGCCTGTACCCTCCCTTCAAGGCCCACTCCTAGAGACTCCCTGGCACCTTGCTAGGGCTGCCCCAGTCCCCGCCTTCAGCTCCTTCTCCTGGGGTGGGATCAGATGTGGCACTTCAGAATGGCTCATCTCTCCTCTCCCAGGGGAATACCTTGAGACAGTATTGTTCTGGTTAAAAGAATGGTGACCCCTGGAGAAGAGGCTGGGGAAGAGGCATGTTTCTTTGGGCTGGGGACTTTCTTGGAGACCCTAAAATTGGCCTTCAGACCAGACCTATCCTGACAAGGATGCTGGGCCTCCCTCTCCACCACTGCTCTGTCATTTGGAGAAGAATCACTGTGCCACTGTCCCCATGTGCCCCTCCAGGCCCACTCTCCACCCTGTCCACTCAGCTCTGTGCCCTGGAAACCGACCCTACGGACCACAGCCCTGGGTTCTTCCCCCTCTGCACTCTTTCCTGCTGGAAGCCAGTGGGGCCCCAGGGGAGGACAGGGAGGGAGGTCAGGTGTTGAATGCTTTGTCTCCCTGTTTTCAGGGGCACACCTCAGGGCACAGCCTAGGTAGGGTAGCCCCCTCCATAGCATCCTCACTGTCTCTGCTTCCAGCATCCCCCCTCTCCTTGGCCCTTCAGCCCCAGGGGAGGGACTGCGCCCCCGTGTTGGGGGTACTGCCCTGGGTCCTGCCCTGGCCTTTGGACTCAACTCTCTTCAAACCACCATTTTGAGGGTGCCACCCGCTTCCCTCTGGGCCCCGCCTCAGGCAGACTCCTGTAGAGGGAGGCAGTGCCCTCTCCGTCCATCCGTCTGTCTGTATGTTTGGTGTCTGTCTGCCTGTGAGGCCCCATATTACCAAGCTCAGTGAGGGGACCCACCTCGAAGCCATTCATGCAGGAGAACAAAACCCAGAGCTGCCACTTGAGACCTCCTCCCGAGGCTCACTGCTTCCTGCTTCGACTTTATTTCATCTTTCCGTAAGTTACTGTTAACTGAGAAGCAATACAAGAAGAGAATTAAAAGAGAGAAAAGTTGGTGGAGGAATGCCTTTTTTTCCCCGGTTTAAACCTTTTGTTATCAACTCTTTAGGAATCTGACTCAACTAGAGGAGCATGTGACTGAACATGTTCTTCAAAATTAGCTCCAAGAGACACTCGGGGCTCTTTATTATTCATTCTATGAAAATCAAAATATTAGCTAATGCCTCTCGCGTCCTCCGAGCGGGCCTGGCAGCTTGTCTGATGTATTGTCCTACTTGAAAGGGAAGAAGAAGGCCTTTCCTATGGAGGCCTCCCTCAAGCCCTCTGCCTCCTGCTCACACAGGGATGCCGTGCCTGAGACCCTTGCGGGCCCGGGCCCAGGCAGAGGTGTGCCAGGGCCAGCGGCCTCCTCCTCAGCCCCACCCTGCACTGGAACAGCCCTCCCCCCCTCCCCCGGCCCCCGAGGAGCCCAGGGGGGCCTGCATCCCAGTGGAGTGGGAAGGCCCCTCCTGGTCCCGGGAGTGTGGTTTCCCACATCCAGAGCCAGATGGGTTTGGAAGGGGGTGAAGGGGGTGATGACTCAGGGACCCTAAGGCTTAGAAACCAAAACTGCTGTGTGTGTCTTCTTGGATCCCCACTGCTGCCTTCGTTTCTGGAAGGTATACCACAATGCAAACACATTTCATTTCTTTAGCAGCAACACAGAAATCTGGCTCTCAGTACTCTGAGCTCTAGAGTCACCCAGAGGTGTCACAGTAGCGTTTTTAATAAGGCCCCTAAGAAGATGGGGAGGTTCTTAGCTGGGGAGGTGGGGGAGGAGTTCATTGGCCTTGCGGACCATGGGTGGGACCAGAGCCCCCAGCTGTTGGCTAAATGGCTTCTGTGCATGGTGGCCCCTGCTGCAGAGTAGACCAAGTATGTCCCTTGGGGGGGCACTTCCAGCTAGCTGGGAGTAAGGGAGACTACACAGGGCCCAGTGTGGGGGCTGCAGCCGGTCAGAGGAGGCAGAACTTCCCAGAGGTGGAATAGACCAAGGAGGACTTGCTGGAAGAGGTGATATTTGACAGATGGCTAAGCACTGGAAGGGAGAGAGGAGAGGGAAGGGCAAGGAGGAATGCGAGTAGGCCGGGAGGGAGGCAGGCAGAAGGACATGGTCAGAGGTAAGGCTGGAAGAACCTTGACCACGAGGGAAGGTATTTCTTCTTTCTTTTGTTTCCTTGAGCAATCCTAAATTAGCTATTAATCTCCCAAGACCTATCTTGTTGATAAATGTTGATTTCCCCTGCACACCTGTTCATATTTCTGATGGAATGTATTATATAATCACTCCATTCAGCTGGTGATTACCATGGTAATCAGGCACGCTTAGTGACAGGCCAACACTCCTCTTGAAAGCAAGATTCTGAAGATAGGGGCTTTCATTTCACTTACGTGGTGCCTGGGGAGTGAGGGGAATGAAGCAGGCATGGGGCAGGTGTGGAGGGATGAGTTCCTTCTCGGGGGAAGTCTTGGCCCACAGGGCAGCCCCAAGGGCCCAGGAGGGCTCTGCAGGAAGTCAGGGGGAGGGCTAGATACGCAGCAGGTAAATGGGGGCAAATCCCACCTACCTTAGGGCTCTGCAGTGTGCATACAGCTAGGGACAGCTTTGAGGGATTCCAGGTGAAGAGAGGATCAGAACTACCGGGTGCCCATGATCAGGAGCCTTGGCTAGAATATCATTCAACCTCCCACCTCCATCTCAGGAACCACCTCTGTGCCTTGTGGAACATTACAAAGATGTTTTTCCCTATTACAGGATTATAGTTTAAGGTCTGCCGAAAGCCCCACGTGTTTGAACTGTGTTATTTAGTCCCAATGCTCTATTTTAAGTTCACAAGAGCTCTAACCAGACTGCTTGGCTTCAAATCCCAGTTCCACCCCTTTACTGGCTGTGTGACCTTGGGCAAGTTACTTAACCTCTCTTTTCCTTCTCACTGGCCAAGAACAGATTTCTAACGCACAGGATTGTTGTGAGGATTAAGTGAACAGATGCGTGTAAAACAGTTAGCACATGCCTGCCACAGAGTAAGCCCTCAAAGATGCCTGGGACACAGCAGCGCCTCCCTTCTCAGTGGGTGGGGGCAGGGAGGATTGGGGGTACAGCCAGTAACCTGGACTTTGTACAAACATTGCCTCGCCTCCTTCTCCTCACACCCCCATGTAACCCTCTCTGAACGATGAGCAGATGGTGGCCCCCGAACCCAGAACCCCTGCCTCCCTGCCCACAGGATTTTCAATTTCCTTCCCAAAGACATTGGTCTGCTGGCCTCTGGCTGTCCCCCCAAAACTAGGATCTGGCCCTCCTTCTCAAGCACAGTCACCCCCACACTCTAACTGCAGTCCTGGGAAACTCAGGCCTAGTGGGCACCAGGTTCCAGAACACTGACATCCTAAAAGTAGATAAACATCTACAGCTTTTAGTCGCTCCTGCAATTGCCCATATATGTTAGATGTTGCCTAATTAAAAACCACCACCACAATAATGTAGTGGTTGCATTTCTTGCTCATGCTGTTTCAGGTCTACACTACCTGCTCACGTTACTAGAATAACTTTTGTCATTAATGGAATTATTGTACATTGCCCCAGACACTGTATGATCCAAATCAGGCCAAGAGCTGTGGGCTCTGCCTTACAGAACCGCCCACCAGCAGCAGCTGACAGGCCATTATTCTGTGTCCTGCAAACTCTGTGCACTGATAAGGAAACCCCACCAATTTGATGCTTTATCTGATTGCAGGTTGAGGAAAGATATTATTTCAATCAAGATAATGATTCCATTTCTTGGAAGGAAATGAGATTTTTTGTTGTTGTTGCCTCATGGGGGTGCCACCAAAATCTGTCTCAGGTCTGAAACAGGTCATGCACAAGTTAGAGGATTTTTCTGGCAACCTCAGAGAGAGTGTGAACATGAAGGAGAACAGAAAGGAGGGAGTTCGCTTGCAAGAAACACACACACACACACACACACGCCAGGCCTATGACATTACAAAGTCAGCTCTATTTGGCCATTTATAGGCATTAGACAGCACCCGTGAAACCAAAATTTGGAAGATAAGCTCACACAGTGTGAGCATGATGGCCTGGATTTCAAACAAGGTACACAGCCTATCAAGGCGATAATAATAATGAAGCTCCGGAGACCAGAGGCTCAGCTATGAAGGGCCTGAGTAGTCAACCTGCCCAGCACCTAGGGTAACTTTGTAGACACATGTCCCAGCTACCCCTTCACCTCCTATGACAGGGAGCTCCCAACCGAGGGGACTCCTCCATCACTGACCAGCTCCTATGTTGAGAAAGCACCTCCAATCACGGTAGGGACTCCATAAAAGGAAACCACGGTGAAAATTCACAAGGTGCTGACACTAAGGTGCATCTAAACACACATGGGCCACAAGACCTGTTTCGGCAAGTCATCAAACAATATGCAAATGACATTGGGCAATGAATGCAGTGAGACTGAAATAATTGGAACTAAATAGTGAATTTAGCGAAATTTTACATTATCTTAAATATTTGAGAATTTCAAGAGCTGTAATACAGCATCTCAAACTCTTTATAGGTGATTTGCCTTAATGAGGAAGTAGTAATAATTTGTGATTCTGACATCAATTGTACAAGTAGTAACTTAAAACAGTTTGGAAATGTTTGTCAAGTTTGTATGCATTTGGAACATTCCGTTGAGAGCTGACTTGGTGGGTTGCTCTCTCTCTCCACAGAAAAGGCATATTTTAGCTCAACTACTTCAGAAGGAAGAGCCCCAACTGCTGACTCTTGAGTGGTTTTTTGTTTTGTTTTTGTTTTTGTTTTTTTGTCTTACTGTACCGTATCAGACTCCCCCAAACTTTGAAATCTACATCACACCGTTGTTGGTGTGCATAGACTATCCCTGGAAAGTAACCCCAAACTCTGGTAATGTTGGTGCTCACCAGGAGAGGAGCCAGGCTGCTTGCGGACAGAAGTGGGAAGGGGACTTTTCACAGTATACCTTTTGGTACTTTTGAATTTAGAGTCATGGGACTGTATGACCTATTAGGAATAAAATGACGGTTAAAAAAGCACATACTTGTTTCAGTGAAAACAGACTTTGCTACTCATGATGTCTATTTTAATACCTATACTCTTAAAATGCACCCTTACTACAATGAAAATTACTGCCAAGTCAGGTGAAAACCGCATTTGGCTGTCTTCACGATAGTGATGTTCACGGGCACAGAAGTAGATGCAACCGAGGCCCCGCTCAGATCCACTTTTCTGGCTGGGACACCTCCTCCCCAGCTGCTTTCACCTGTGATGTTCTCCGGACCCTTGCTCTTGGTCAAGGGCATGCCTTGGAGGTTACACCTGCAGCACGGGGGTGAATGAGGGGTTACTTCAGGCCTGTCCCTTGCTGCCAGGTCGCGGACATCAGTGCTTTGCAATTCACATGGATCAAGCCAATGAAAGACACAGGCCCTGGCACATCCTCCTCTTTCCCTGACAAGTATTCTCTAAGAGCACTCCCTGGATACAGCACATGTCCCTGAATCCCTGTCTCAAGCTCTGCTTCTAGGGAACCCAACCTAGATCAGCCAAGTAACAGCTCCAAATGGAGCCCTCTTGCATCTTTCCAGAGGTGGTAGAAACACACATGAGCCTTCCTCTTTGAGGGTAGAACCATAACCACCTTCCTGCCTGGCCCAAGCTCACCAGTCGACACAATATACCCCATGAAAGCCAGCACAGCAAAATGTTGACCGCCAGAACAGAGAGCTCCCACAACCAGAGACCCCTGTGGGATGACACGAATACTCTTCTTCTCCAGGGTGAGTGAGCAGGAGATAGGGGCAGACTCATCAGGCCTGTCCCACAATCAGATATCCAGTTATGCGCAGCAGAGAGCGTGAATATCAGCTCTATCACTTATTGGCTAGTGAACTCGAGAGAAATAGCTATTCCCAGCCTCAGCTTCCTTACCTGCAAATTGGCAGTACCTACAGAGCCTCTGTGAAGCTCGAACGAGACGATCCTGTCAGGCGTGGTGCAAGCTGGTAATGCAACATAAATACTGGTTGTGATTCTTGAGATTTAGGACGTCCTAGCTTTCCCTACTTGCTTGGAAGAAATAGTTACCCTTTGTCAAATAAATAAATCTCAGCTGCCCCTCATCTTGGGCATCGTACCTAGAGCTCTGTATGTGGGAAGCAGCTCCAGAGAAAAGCAAGTGGACATTGGGAGCACTGTCCTGGTGACTGTCCACTTGGAGCTCAGAGGGCCTCCTCATTGATCTCATGGGCCTCTGGTGGCCCTTAGCTGCAGCTGTCTGGAGAGGGCCATCTCTCTCTCTCTCTCTCTCAGAGATCTAAGGAGGAGCCCCAATGTGAATTTCCTATTATGTATCCAGTGTCTGTACTCCTCTCAAACACAACCTCAAATTTGGTGAAAAATCCACGCGGCCACTTTCACATGAGTCACAGACAAACTGGCAGAAGCTCAATTTTATTTACACAGATGAGGGAAACCTTATTCCGTCCTGATTCTTTGCACATTGACCATTCATGAAGCCATTTCCAGCCCTTTACCATCTGGTCTGGCCCAAAGTTACCAGCATTTTCTTCCCTCCCCTTCAGACCCATGTCTGTGACACCCTCCACATAGGCCTTTGGGTGCTCCCATCCTGGCACGTGTTCCTTCCGCCCTGGAATGGCTTCCCTCCTCCATCAGCCTCTCCCAGTTCAAGTCCCCCGGTCCCCAGGAAGTGTGCCCTAACCACTCCTGTCACCAGCCCTTCTGGCTGCGGTGTGCGCACCAGAGTGGACCGTACGCTCGTTCATAAGGGTCTTTAATAACCTCATCTGCGGGTTTCTTCTCCTCCCACACTGGATCGAAAGTGCCTCCAACAGCCTAGGCCACTGTTCCTCTTGTTATTTCTTAGAGCCAGCAGACAGCACCAGGCACCTGGCGATTAATAATATTCTCAGCCAGAGTAATGGATTGGGTTGTATGATTGCTCTTAGTTGAACACACTGTTAAATGGCCTGTATGAAAATATGCGGTTCTAAATAGGGCCAACCTATTGAGCAAACTCAGAAGTGTACAAACTGTGTGTGGCTCCAGGGCCAAAAAAATGCACATCTTCCTTTATCTTCCGGGAGTCCTGCTCTCCCCCAAACAACAGCCAACCACAAGGGAGCGACTCTCCTGAGCCAGTGGGAGGGCAGAGCCTGGGTTCCAACCATCCACCTTCCACTCCAAGGAAGCCTTACATTCCTGGGTCCAGCCCCACCCAGCCGGACACACCTTCCAGAACCAAAAGCCGATTCCATCAAGGTCATGCCCCCTTCCCCAGACAGGGAAACCCACCCACTCCCAGGAACAGTGTCAAACCACACACCTAAAAACGCAAAATTCATACTCACAAGCAATGACGCCTTCCTCTTAAATTTCAGGCCAGCAGTTTCCCTGCAAACCTGCTCATTTCCTGCAAAGAAAAGAAAGGGATGGAGAAGCATATTAGCATCTGCTCTGGTATCCTTTGGCAGTTTTCTGGCCGACCTCGGGCTTCTGCACCTTCTCTCCTCCTTACTCCACACAGCACTCTCCCCTCCCAGGAACCCTATGTGCTAGCTGGGTGGGCGCCCCTGGCTCCCCACGCGCCTCCCTCCCCCTCCGCGGCGCCATGCCAGTCTCAGATTGACCACTGCCTTCAATTCCCTGAAGGCGCTGGGCTTCTTCCCACTCCGGAGTGAGGCCTCCTCTTCTGTAGCATGGGGTTGCCTAGCAACCCCGTGCGCCGGCTTGGAAGGCCCTCCTAAATTGGACCTCACAGCACAGGGCATCTCCTTGTACAGCTGCCTGAATCTTAACAATCTGGCTCTGAATAATAACACAATGGTAATTGCATGCATGGGCCCCAAACTACATTTAAATAATGTTCAAGAGCTGACACACACCAACAAAGGCCAGAAAATGCATGGCGGGGGTTGACTGTAAGGCCAGGCGGGACGTTCGGTGCGGGAGGGAGATGACACCAAAGACTTGAGTTAATGACAATGCCAACCTGAACTGTGAATTCCCCTGCCTTTCTTCCTGAGTGTGTCACCACTTTAATGCGCTTTAAGTGAGTTTGGGATCTGCAGAGGCAATTAATGCCCAGAGGTAGTGATGCTTCAAGACAGGATGCCCTTTAGCTCCTCAGCAGCACACGCGGGTTTTTGGAGGGAGCAGGGGAGGGGAGGAGAGAGGACAAGAAGGGAGACCTGGGCATGAGTGATGTCGCTTGGCTTTTACAGTCGTGGCTAAATACATTTTAGAAGGTGGGAGAAAGAACTGGCTGCAGTGAGAGCACAGAGGGCTTGCTACCTCAGTGAGGGACAAATTCAACACGACTGATGTGTTTTGGGATGAGAAGTGAAGGCAAAGAGCCTCAAAGCCGGCTAACACGCGGACCGAAGCCGCTCAGCGTGGCGTGGGGACGGCCGTGCGTGCCGGAGTCCAGCCTTCAGTCTGGGTGCCTGGCAGAGTGTAACCCGGAGCTCTGCTCAAGGCACCAGAGTCTTAGCATGGGGAGACGGCCTGCTCATTCGAAAGCCCGAAGCACTTTTTCTTTAAAAATCTCAAAATCCTCCTGCAAGGGACTTAACCAGATATTTGCACGGCCATGTTCACAGTAGCATGATTCACCATAGGCAAGAGATGGAAGCGACCCAAGTGTCAGTGGACAGAAGAATGGGTAAGCAAAATGTGGTCTATGCGTACGATGGAATATTATTCGGCCGTACAAAGGAAGAAATTCTGGCACGTGCTGCAGCAGGGATGAACCCCGAAGGCACTATGCTGAGTGAAATAAGCCAGCCACAAAAAAGACAAATACTGTATCACTCCACTTAGATTGATATCACAGAGACAGAAAGTAGGATAGAGATCACCAAGGGCTGCAGGGAGGGGCGATGGGGGGTCAGTGTTCAGTGGGGACAGAGTTTCAGTGCGTGAAGGTGACAAAGTCCTGGGGATGGCTGCACAGCAACGTGAATATACTTCACACCCCTAAACTGCACGCTTAAATACGGTTAACATGATAAAGTTTGTGATACATATTTTGCCACCAGGAGTACAACATACACAGTCAACGAGACTTCAGTCCATCTTCACCTTGGAAGTCAAAGTAGCCTGTTCATTCACAAGCTCCGTCAGGGAAGCTGCCACCAGGACTCAGGGAGGAAGTGGACAGTATGACCCTGGGCCAGGGAACCCCATGGCTTGTCAGCGTTGTGTTGGCACAGCACTGCGTCAGCAGGAGGTGGCTGAGCATTGAGAAACAGGATTTGCTTACGCCCACCTCCTCAAGTCCAAGCACCATCACCCTCCAGAACGTGGCCTCCTTCCACGCCACCACCAGTCCCATCCATCATATCCCCCGCCTGCTTCCTCCCCTGGGTGCGTAGGCTCTGAGGACACACCTCACTTTTACTCTATGCTCCCTGCCCAGAAAGCTCTTCCTGTGCTGTCCACCTGACCTGCTCCTCCTCTTTCTAGGGGGCCCACATCAAGGACTGCCTCCTCCATGACGCCTTCCAGATGCTCCCCATCCTGCTGTGTCTGAATGCTGCAGACTGAATCAAGCATTTGCTTAGGTACTTACATTCACATCCGGAAGTCCTGCCTCTCCTGATACATCCCTGGCAGGACCCCTGGATGGGGACTACCACTGACCTTTTCTATCTGCCATCGGCCCTAGCTCAGGGCTGAGCATACCATGGGCCATCCCCTCAAGGTTCTTGGAGGGACAGCCACCCTGCATCCCTTCCCAGGGAATCTGACCACAGCCCCCCTGCCTGGGATGGAAAGCATGTCTGCAGGTTGCCAAGTCCTGAAGCTCCGAATTCCAGGCAGGCAGGCAGGGGCCTCCAGTCACTTAGAGGTGTAACTCGATGTGTGCAATAAACAATTGAGCATTTACAGATTTTATTAATTTGGAAAGGTCATTAGAGCTAACAGCTTCTCCAAGTGAAAGTGAATAAATAGCGTGGATGGGTTTTTTTTTCAGTGACCTGAGTTTTTTTGCTTGGAATGTGCTTTAAAACCTCAAAAAACAGTGTTGCAAGTGAAAAAATGAAAAAAGGGGAGAAAAAAAATCCAGGCTCCTGAGGCAAGAGGAGGCCCACAAGAGCTCTGGACAAGCCTCTGCCTTTCTCTGAGGAGTCTGTATCTCCTCATCTGTAAAAGGAAGGAGTGATCGCTAAGCTGCCTCCAACTTAAAATAAAATAAAATTATGATATGAGATAAGCATGTGAAGTTAGCAACTTTCCGAGCAAACCGTTACTCCCCACCCCAAAGCCTACCCATCCTCCCAGGTGGTGGACACCCCTACAGCTCTGGGTAGCAAATGTGGGAGCGCCCCAGCAGCCAGGAGAAGGGCCTTAATGATTTCAGGTGCCTTCGCAGACCCTGACCTGGAGGCTCTCAAACCCGACAATCTGGCTGCCTCACTCTCCCTCATTAGATCATTAAGGAACACTCTGGACTAATGACTTGTTTTCTTGAATCTCCAGGAATGGCTGGAAACGGGCCAAAGGGTAGCATCCAGGCTCCGTCTCCCCAGCCCTTGGCTCCACGACTGGCCGGCATGGTCTGTCAAGAGCCAGGCCTCTGCGGGCAGATGCTGCTGGTTCTCCCCGAGGCGAGAAGGAAGCAGCATTCGAGAAGAAGAGGGGTCTGGCTCCAGCCTGCTGTTGTGAGGAGAAACAGTTGGCCCTTGACCAGACTGTGCCATCCCACATCATTCCCTTCCTCCTCGTCCCCTCTTCCCTCTGCCCCAAGTGCTGACAGACACCAGAAGGTGGAAGGCCCACATCTGCCCACGCTCCCACCTCCAGATCACTCATGGCTTTTAGTAGCAAGAAGAAGACCATGTATGAATCAGAACCGTGTGACTCACAACCCAATACTAATATTTTTTTTTTTTAAGATTTCATCTATTTATTTGAGAGAGAATGAGAGAGAGAGAGCACGAGAGGGAGGAGGGTCAGAGGGAGAAGCAGACTCCCTGCCAAGCAGGGAGCCCGATGCGGGACTCGATCCCGGGACTCCAGGATCATGACCCGAGCCGAAGGCAGTCGCTCAACCAACTGAGCCACCCAGGCACCCCTCAATACTAATATTAACATTAGCATTAGTAGGACTTAATATTAACGAGTATTTGTGTGATGCTTTCTGATTACGAGTATGTTCCCACTCGTTTGTCAGACAGGTAGGAGAGCTTCAATTCATCTACTGAGCACCTGCTGTATCCCAGGGTCTTTGCTACCCCCTGGGGATGCAGACACAAAAAGGTGTGTTTCCTGCATGCAAACTCCCTCCAGGATGGTTGAAAGTCGGGAACACGGAGGCACAGGGAAGCTGAGTAACCTTCTCAGAACTAGTGCTTTTCCCCATTTTTCCTGCAGGGCCTGTGAGTTTAGTATGAAATTGAACCTGCACAATGTCACCCAGGAGGGACCAGCCAGAGGACAGCATGGCTTGGGGACAGTGAGGGCTGATGCCTAAAATGAACCAAGGCCTAGGGGTGTCAGGCCACGGTGGCCCTGGATGCCACAGAGGGGCAAACCCTGGACTGGGTACAGGTTGGAGCCTACTGCAGACATGGCCTTGACCTCTCATGGACTTTCTGCTCGTCGATAAACACCCTTCCTCTCATCAGAAGGATGCAGAGACACTGCCTCGAGAGCTGATGCAAATTAATGAAATCCTTTTTTTTTTTTTTTGTCTGCACTAATCTTTGTCTTCTAGGAGCTGCCACAGCGCTTACAATCAGCATGTGACACAAACTGGTATTGTTCTTCTGAGGGTCTTCATTGGCTTTTTGAAAAATATAATGTCCATGTTTGGAGGAGCCCTATAAATCCTTCCATTTACAGCCAGGGCATTCAAGCCCAGAGAGGGCAGATAACTCACCCCAAGTCATGCCAAGGATAAGGGCAGACCAGAACCAGAATCGAGGTGCCCAGATTCCCAGGCTCAGGCCTGCACACACCTGCCCTAACTGGGGCGAAGGTAGGCTCAGGCTGTGTCCAGCCTGCGTGGCTGGAATGGGGGCTCTCTGATGCCGGACAGTGGCTAGCACAAGCAGAGTGCCCTCTCGTCCCCTCAATGACACTCGAGTGATCAGCTCTGCCTCCTAGCCTTGAGTTGTGAGCCTTACAGGGAGGGGCAGAGGCCACGAGGGGTGCCCTTGGGGACAGCAAGGTCACAGTCTCTGTTGCAGGGCCCTGTAGCTCTCAGGAGGCCATCCTGCATTGTGGTTTAGAGCTAGACTGATCCTGCTGTGCCACCTTGAGCAAGTGACTTAACCTCTCTCCGCCTCAGATTTCCCCCAGCCAAATGGGCAGAATAATGGCACCTATTTCCTACCTCACAGGGGGTGAAGTGAGAATTAAATGAGAACATGGAGGGAACACGCGGCACAGGGCCTGGCATCTGGGTGTTTTCAGGTGTAGTCAGTGAGACCAGATTTCCCCTGGCAGGTCAGCTCCATGCAAAGGGAGACAATCTGGAAAGGCTACACACCAGATGATGCTAGCTATATGGTGTTCTGGAAAAGGCAAACTCGGAGACAGTGAAAAGATCAGTGGTCACCAGGGGAAGAGAAGACAGATGAATTGGTGAATCCCAGAGGATTTTGGGGGCAGTGAAACTATTCTGTGATACTACAATGGTAGATACACGTCATTACACATTTTCAAAATCCATGAAACTGTACAACACGAAATAAACGCTAATGTGGACTATGGACTTTAGTTAATAATGACGTATCAGTGTCGGCTCATCAATTGCAACAAATGTCCACCCCAATGTAAAGTGTTAGTAATAGGGGAATCTGGGGAGGAGGGCGAGGCTAGAGGGTAGATGCGCACTCTGTTTTCGGCTCAATTTTTCTATAAACCTGAAAGTGCTCTAAAAAATCACGTCTACTATTTTTTTTAAAAAGATAAACCACACTAAAACACAACACTCAGGGCCAGTCTGTACATGGGCCATCACCAAGCCCCCCTGGGCATCTGCCCCCCACAAAAGACTAGCAAGTCTCTTGAACCAAGAGACTAGCAAGTCCTACCAATGTGAAGCACAACCTCGTCTTGTGTCCAGCCAAAATATCAGAGGCAGAGTGGGGAGGCCAGCTGGACCAAGCACCCCAGCAACCAGGATACCTCTGGCTACTGGGCGGTGACTCAGCCTTCATTTACTCTTCTTGAGCACCCACCCTGTGCCTGCCTCACCCTCCCTGCTTTCCAAAGGGGGATCAAAAAGAGACTCAGCCCCTTGCCCATAAGGCATACTCCTCCCAGTCTTTTTTCACCCTCTACCTCCAACACCAATATAGGAGGTGCTCGATAAACATTTACCGAATTAAATAGTGATTATCCGTATGCCTTTTGCTCTCCTCATGCAAGGAAAGAATCTGACTGCAAGCCTCCCTAACCCCCCAGCGAAGTATTAGCTGAACAGAGCGAACAGCAGAATTCAGGCAGATGTAACACACCATGGGGGAGACATTGTGTTTGGTCATGGGGACCACCATCCACAGTCCTGACAGCGTATCTCTGAGGGGCCTCCCCTAAGCGTACCTGGCACACGCTGGCCTGCTTGACCCTGAGCCCCCAAGTAGCAGGATTCACGAGTCCCTGCTCCACCTGGGAAGGACAAAGAGGCCAGTGCACCCTGAAATGGGGTGATGAGTATGTGAAGTCACCTCCAAGCAGCCTGGGTGGGCAGCAGGGAGGTCGAAGCAGAATGAAGGCCCGCACCCTGGGGGCACAATCTGGGGGTGCCTCGGGAAGTGTTTTTAGAGCAGGAACAGAGGTCCAGCCCATCCCACCTCGCGCAACAGGGCAGCAAGCAGTCGGGTCTGGTCTGATTCTGAGAAAGAAGAGGAGTGTGTGTGTTTGTATGTTGCTGGGAACAGCATCCTCTAAGGCAACCGAATCCTCCTTCAGTCACTGCTTTGGGGGTGATGGCCCCTTAGAAGTCCGAATTTCTGTGACCTTAGCCTTGAATCTTAAAATACTCCCAAGAAGGAGGAAGGGCTGAGACCAGAGCCAAAGCCAACAGTGGGGCCTGGCCTGGGGAAGCAGGGGAGGGGAGGAGAGCCTGTCCAAGGATCAAAGGCCCAATCTCCCTGGTCAGGCTGCCCGGCCCAGGCCTGTCTGTTCAGTCACGCACATTTTATTTTTTCTGGCCTCAGGGAAGTATCCCTGGGGCTGGGCAAATCTGAGCAAGGTCTGCCAGCAGGGAATGGCCTGGAGCAGCTGAGAGAGTGGGCAGCGGCTGCCCACATCCACCCCTTGGCCCCCAGCAGCCCCCTGCCCAACTGCCAGGGTAGGAAGGGGGAGGGTGCCTGCTGGGGTGGAGGTGGGGGGGTCCTTCCCACTGCTCTCTGGCTGGTGAAGCAGAAGAGATTCTCAGTCACAACATGGGCAGGCCAAGAAAATTCAGTTTTATAAGAGCAAATAACAGTTCTCGTTTGGAAAAAGGAAAAGGTTCCTCTTCCACAAGGAAAAGAAAGAAAGCACGTTCAGTCTTCATGTCTGCTGGGCACAAGGCAGCAGAGCTCCTCCCCTTGCAGAAGCGAGATGAGGTGGGGCCGTCTCATGGGTTTAACAAGATGGCTCTCTGTGCCTGAGCTCACTGGCTGATGGTGTTCAGGGGACACACATGCGACAGAATTTGCCCGGCTTGGGGGTGGCTCTCCCAGCCCGGCCTGCAGGGTTTTGCTGCCAAGTGCAGCTGGGATTTTGAGGCTGGCGGTGGGCAAGTGTTGGGAGGGGGAAGCAGATGGCAGGGGGAGCACGGCCTGGTCAATCTGAGCAGGGAGTGATATCAGATAGGTGATGGTGGCATTCAGAGCTCCAGACAGCAAAATGGGGAGGCAGGCCTGTTCTGTCTTCACGACCACAGGTTTCCCCTTGACGGTGTCTCCTGCCTCTTGGGTCTTGCCCCTGGCCCTGACCGGATGCCCTGAGTCCTGTTATGCCCTCTCCTTCCTCTAGCTAAACCTGTTTTCCAGAAAGTTCTATCTCCATCTGGTGTCTATTGTGACAGAACTTAATTCCAACTTCCTTTTCTCTCAGAGAAAAGGCATTTCCAGCCCGCTTTCAGGTGGGAAAGTTGTAACCCCCGGGAAAGGGATTTATTTCACTTTTTACTTTTGAACTCCACTGTCTACTCTGCCTCACATTGACGACGAATACGTAAATGACCTACCCTAGCCAATAATACCGATGCAGTGTGGATGGTGTAGTGGGTGTTTGGAAAGAGGACCAGGGACACTTACAGCAGAAGGGACGCCGCTGGGAGAAGGCTGCCTCCGCAATCGTCCCCTCCAGCTCCTGTCCCTTACCTTCCTGGGCCACTCCCACCCAGCATGGAACATGGGTAGGGAAGCCGTACGTTTTATTGTCCCAATAGGGACACTTTTGAGAGTGAAAGGGGATACTATTCGTGATCTAGGGATAACAGGCACCAAAGGGTGTTCCTAGTCAACCAGTGTGTCACCCAACCTTTGGGGTTTGGGAAAACCTAGTCAGAGCTCTTCTCTGGAACTTCCATGGCATCACTTAGGGAAGAGAGGTCTGCCTCTACCACGCAGCTTCCCCTCTTAGGAGGAGGCATCAGAAATGATCCTGAGAGAGGCCACCAGGCCTATCAGGGCCCAGAGGAAACATGACATATGTCTGTGTAAAATGCAAGCACTTCTCTGTCTGGCCCTGCCAACCCTCAAGTCTCCCCACTCAGATCCTTGCAGATCCCACCTCCTACAGGAAGCCTGCCAGGATTGTTCCATTTCCCTTAGCACTCTGTGTGTGAGAGGGAGAGAGAGAGAGAGAGAGAGCACAAATGACAAAGGAAATGGGATACAGTTTTAAGAACAGGTGAGTCTAGGATATAGGGTATCTGAGCTCCGCAGGCAGGTGGCCATCTCCCCACCAGCCCATTGGCTCTGGAGTGCAGGTACCACCATGAATCCTTTGTCTCTGGAGCCTCCTGTCCACCCCCTCTCCACCCTACCCAGTACCTTGATTACAGAGAGCTTCTGCTTTAAAGCTGCTGGGAAGAACTGAGTTGAACTGAATGCCTGCAATTTCCCCCTTAGTGCTAGGGACCCAGGGTTCTAGGAGGGGTCCTGTAGCCCTTCAGGGGTTCATTGATTCTCTCATGTCAGCTTATAAGTCATCTTCAAGGCAAATATTCCTGAATCTCCATGACCACTGCAGACTGTTCATGGTGCCATTTTTGCAATCCTGCTGGGTGGTCATTGTTGGGTAACAGTGTCTGAAATAAAATCCAGAAAGGGGCTCAAGAAGAACTCTATTTTCATAGCTGGGGGGAGGTGTGGTTTGGCCAATGAGCCTGGGTGAGAACCTCCACTTACCTCCGAAAATCCCCCCATATCTTAGAAAGAGAACAAGGCAATCAAGACTAAGTGTAGCGGGGTGCCTGGGTGGCTCAGTTGGTTGAGTGTCTGACTCTTGACTCTTGGTTTCAGCTCAGGTGGTGATCTCAGGGTTGAGGGATCGAGCCCCGAGACAGGCTCTGCGTTCAGCAGGGAGCCTGCTTGGGATTCTCTCTCTCCCTCTCCCTCTGCCCCTCCCAGCCGCGCATTTTCTCTCTCAAATAAATGAACAAATCCTTTAAAAAAAAAAAAAAACTAAGTGCAGGAGGATGGCGCACTCAGTAAGTTTAGGGGGTAACTAGGGAAGGCGTCCTGGAGGCAACAGACAGTAAGCAGAGGCTTGAAGGAAGGGGAAGATATCGACAGTAGGAGCAAAAGGCAGTCTAAAAAGAGGAGAGTCTGAGCAAAGACGTAGAGACAGAAATGGGCGCAGCGTAATCAGGGCAGTGAGTTACCAGGTCTGGCTGGAGCAGATGGTGTGTTCAAAGAGGAATAGCAGATGCAGCCCTGAGGACAGAACCCCAAATGCCAGCCACCTCCAGGCTTGAGTCCCTGGCAGCTCTGGAATCACCCCGTCCCACTCTGATAGTTGTGGGCGTGGGGGGTAGAGGTTGGACTGAAGCTTCTTGCTCGGGCCCCAGGGAAGCATCTGGGAGGGAGCAGAGGGACTGGCCTGGGCTGAAGCCATCCCCAACTTCTTCCCTGGCTACTTCCAACTCTGCCAGCTCTGGGAAACCCAGCCAACTCAGCATCTGTGGCCCCGAATGTAATCTCGCCGTGCATACCCCTGATTCAGAGGGGTGGGGGCGAGTTTCCAGGGGCTGAAGGCCATGGCAAGCGGGCCCCGGGTAGCAGCCCTCTGAGCTCACATCTCACTTCTGCTTGGACACTCATTGACCAAACTGTGGATGGAAAAGCCAAGGCCTTTTCTCTAACCTTGCACCTCCTGGACGGAATTGTCCCTATTGTCTTTCTTGTACAGGTCACACTCCTACAGCCTTGCCTACAATTTCCAGTTACTGTTTTTCGAAAGTGGAATGAGAAATTAAATACACTGGCAAAATAATCTGAGTGCCAAAGTCTCCCTCGCCTTAATGGATATTTCCCCGACCTTTCGGAGTTACTTCGTCCACACCTAACCCAACCACATTTTGGAAAAACGACTAGTCTTGTTAAGTCTTTCCAAAGCTTTAACTTAGGGTTCACTGAAAACAACTTTTCCCCCCCTTTTTTGCTATTCTATTTAATTAGTTTGTATAATACTTAATCAAATTGCATAATTACAATAGCAAGTTCCACTGGCATAAACAGGTTTGGGAACTAAGCCAGCTGCCTCTAGGAAAGCATTCAGCTCAGCTGTGGGTGCAGACACGGTGGACATTTGGGCCAGCCATCTTCCTGCCCCACCCAAGTGTCCTCCAGCTGTGGGCATCAGTCAGAGACAATGGAGAGAGAGCCAGTGACCCTGGCAAGACGGTTGACTGCATGTCCAGAGTGTCTAGTGCTCCTCTTATCAGGAGACCCAGGTGAAGGTTAACTCTCTAGAGACTAAGGACCTGATGCTGTCCTGCCCTCCCCCCACCGGGTCCTCACCTCCACTCCTGTGCTGAGTGGGCCCTGCCTCTCCGGTTGCTCTCGCCCCTTCCCCTCCCACAGCGCGGGCTTCTTCTCATTACAGCTGTCTGAGAAGGATTTGGCAAACTAACTCTACAACTTTTGTGACAGGTAATAGCCAAATGCACCACCCTCCCAGAGGTCATGGGAATTTCTTACACTGAGATGAGCTTCTAATGATGTCATCTCAGGTATCTGCGGTGGGTTGGCTGGGGAAAGAGGTTTGGAGTCAGGGGAATGTCTAGAAGTCATCCCTCAATCACACGGTCTTTCTGAGGCTGAGATTTTAGACCATGTCCAACTGAGTCACAATAGTGCACACTTCCCCTAAGAAGATGGGGCTACAGACTCACCTCTGCCTTCTATTCTTCATGTTTCCAAATCCCTTACATGGCATGGGATGCCATCCCCCTTTTAACCTTCCTTATCAAAGTCATTTTCCCTATATCCAGCCTTCCCTATTTCACAGATCACAGAGCAAACCAACCAACCAATCAATCAATCTCAAGTATTAGCAGGCATATACAACTCATAAGAGAAGAAGTACTCTCCAGAGGAACACATCTGTAGTGGACATTTCCTATTTTGAGCCATTTACCATTCTTTGCTCCTTCTTCCTGGTAAGAGAACCCCCCAATTCCTCCCCCAAATTACCCCCTGCTTTCCCCATAGACAGTGTGCTTCAAGGGTGGTCATGGTTAGCTTAAGCCAACTCGCTTAGCTCAGCAACTTGGTCATGGTGACTGGACAAATTCTATGATATAAGATGCAAGGAGATGTTTGCTGGGGACTTCTTGGGGAGAGAGCTCCATCTTCAGAGATGTGGAGGGTGCATGCAAGGCCTGATGCTTCTGCAGCTATTTTGTTACCATGAGTTCAGAGGGCAATGCAGTTACAGAAAAATGGAACTGGAGGCTTGAAGAAATGACTTCTGAAGATCACCCTACTTCTGGACTTTTCATTTACCTAAGCCAACACATTTCCTTTTAGTGTTTTTTAATTGCTTAAGTTTAAAAGATCAAACTAATACATATGTATGAGATGAAAAATCAGAAGCAATCAAAGCCCAACCATGAAAAATAGCAGTCCCAGCTCCAGCCCTCCCCATACTGAGTCCCGGTTCCTAGAGATACCACTCTCAACTCCTTTAGCTCTCGTACGTTCTTTACTGCCATATTTCTAAATAACATGCTGTGTTCATCAGCTGGGGCTGCCATACCAAAATGCCAAAGACTGGGCTTAAACAACACAGTTATTTCTCACAGTCCCGGAGGCTGGGAAGTCCAAGATCAAGGTGCCAGCCAATTCGGTTTCTGGTGAGAGAGCCCTGCTTCCTAGCTTGCAGGCAACCAACCACCTTCTCGCTGTATCCTTACTCAGTAGAGAATGAGCTCTCTGGTATCTCTTCTTATAAGGACACTAATCCTATCAGATCAGGGTTCCATCCTAATGATTTCATTTAACCTTAATTACTTCTTTACTCCAACTATAGCCACACTGGGGGGCGGGGGGTGGTGGTGAGGGCTTCAACATATGAATTGGGAGGGGTACATTTTATTTCATGGCATATGCTATATGCCACTATTTCTGGATTTCCCACTTTGGGCTGTTGCCTATTAATGCCCCATAATGGAAGCTAAGGTTTTATCTCTCTTATGCCACCTCCGCTAAAGACACATTTCTGTTCTCTGCATCTTTCCAACAGAGTGACACCACTACTTTTGGTTAAATCAATTGTCAGTGTTTCCAGTGTTTCTGGCTGTGCAGATACTGCTTATGGATGAGCCACCTGATAATATTTCTTTTCTTGCATTTTTTCCCCCAAGTATTAAAAATGGCTTTCTATGTACCTAACACTTATTAACACACAAACTGACTTCCAGAGTTGTTCAAATCTCTCCTTGAATAGCTCAGTGCATGAGGAATCTGTCAGTTCCTCTTTGGTCTTGGTGGCGGGGGTGGGGGGGTGGGGGAGAGAGTCATCCCATCCAGAGTTCCCCAACCCTCCGGTCTGGAGCTGAGCCTTCTGCACAGCTGTCACCTGGGAATTCTTAATTAAATCCCTTGTTTCCTGGATCCCATAGTGCATTAATTTCTATCGCTACTGTAACAAATTGCCACCAGCTAAGTGACCTAAAACAACATGATTTATTATCTTATCGTTCTGGAGTTCAGAAGTCTGAAATGGGTCTCACCGGGTTAAATCAAGGTGTTGGCAGGGCTGCGTTCCTTCTGACTCTAGGAAAAAGAGGATCCGTTTCCTTGCCTTTTCTAGCTTCCAGAGGATGCCCACATTCCTTGGCTCATAGTTCCTTGCCTCCACCTTCAAAGCCAGCAACCTTAGGAGAGCCCTTCCCCTACTGCATTACGCTGACCTGCTTGCCTTCCTCCTTCTTTCCCTTCCTAGGTCCCCTGGTGATTACACGGGGCTCCCCAGGACAATCCAGGATCACCTCCCACATCAAGGTCAGCTGATTAGCAACTGTCATTCCATCTGCACCCTGAAATACCCTCTTGCCTATAACTTCACATTTTCACAGGTCCTGGAGATTCAGATGTAGACATTTTTGGGGGTCTATTCTTTTGTCTCCCACATATACCATTCTTGTTTGTGGCTAACTCTCTTGTGTCATTGGTGCAAATCTTCCTCGAGTACTTTGCTGAGAAAGGGTACGTAGGAGGGACATCATCTGAGACCATGCCTGTCTGAATCAACTTCATCCCCTCTCCTTCCTGATAGTCTGTCTGGCTGTGAACAGAAGGCTAAGTTGAAACCCCCTTTCCTGGGGCGCCTGAGTGGCTCAGTCGGTTAAGTGTCTGCCTTCAGCTCAGGTCATGATCTCAGGGCCCTGGGATCGAGCCCCGCATCGGGCTCACTGCTCAGCGGAGAGCCTGCTTCTCCCTCTCCCTCTGCCTGCCACTCTATCTGTGCTCTCTATCTCTCTGTCAAATAAATAAATAAAATCTTAAAAAAAAAAAAAAAGAAACCCCTTTTCCTCGGAAGGCTGAAGACATTCTCCTTGTGTCTCCTAGTTTCCAGGGATGCTGCTGGAAAACCCAATTCTGGTCTGTGCCCCACCTTTTCTATACAACCCACTTTTCTCCTCTCTGAAAGTTGTGTGATGTTTATCCCTAGCATTCTGAAACTCCACAGTCATGGGCCCTGGGGCGAGTCCGTTCCTGGTCACTGTGCTCTGGAAGCGTGCATCCCTCAGGCCAGGAAACCTTCACAAATTGCTGTTTCCAGAACCCCCTCCTGGCAGCCCTCCTGTATTGAGTTTCTAACATCCTGATTTTTTTCTTTCCTACTTTCTACAGTGTTGTCCTCATTTCCTACTGACTGAGGAAGTCCCTTGACCCTACCTTTCAAATCTTCTACTGAACTTTTAATTTCTGCTATTATATGTTTAATTTCTCAGACTTGTTCCTTATTCTTTTAATATTCCATTCTTACAACCCCCTGCTCTTATTTTATGGAGGCATTATCTCCTCTTCCTTCTCTGAGGACCTTAATTATACTTTTATTCAAATTTTCTTCTGCTCCTAGATTTGACTCTACTAACTCCAGCTTTTTTTTTCTGCTAACTTGGTTTTGTTTTGTTTTGTTTTTTCTCTTTTTCTCTCTTCTTCTCCTATGTTACAAGTTTTCTTTTTAACAAATGCCAGGTAACCCTTGGCCATATTGATATATAAGAGTGAGACACTAATAAGTTGGTGATTTCTCTGTGGGGGACTGGATAGAGTTCTGGTCATGTCCCTGGGGGACTGTATGTATGTATGCACGGACATACATACACACACATACATACAATACATACACCTTGTACATCTACACACACATATATATATTCACATGTACATTTGCACACATACACGCACACATTCATCCATTGTATGAGGAGGGCTTTTTTCCTCTTGGGCCAATCAGTTTACGCTTGCGAGGGAGCCCTGCAGTCACCCTGCCCGGGGCACAGACACAGGGCTCCCAGTACTCCAGTAGCAAAGGTGCTGGAAGTCCCACCGCTCAGGATGCAGTATTGAAATAAATTCTCTCAGTTTGAGTTAAGTGCTCAAACTTGCTCCCAGTCATCTCCGAGTCCAGAACTTCTCTGGGTCCTATCCTTTGGGAAAGCAACCTCTAGTCTTTGAACAAGGAGGAGAGGAGAAGTTGTGGGAGGGGATCTGCGGCCTGATCATCCTTTATGCAGATTTTCAACCAGTTCCCACGTTTTCAAACCCATTTGTCACCTCACCTTCAGAAGTATCTAAAATTCCTGCTTCTGACCTGTTTGAGAGTTTGCGGTGGGACCAAGAGTGAATGCTTCTAGAGGCTCCTTCTCACTACCCATGCTTGGGTTCCAGCTGTCCTCTCTGCTACCTGAGTAAACATCCACCTATTGACTTCTCAGCCTCCACAGTTCTTACTGACATCTCTCACCTGCTTCCCTGTCCTTGTGGAGTTGGGCTTTGTCATTTTCCCTAAGGCCATGGGCAGGGGGATGATTAGAAAGAGGGCAGAGATAAATGTCTGTGGCCAAGTCACCACATTTATCTGGCAGACTCTCCTTGATCTTTGGGATGCTCTAGGTGGGGTTTCCGGTGCGTGAACCAGACCGCATCCTGCGTCTCTCACCACCGCATCGTGGGCTCCCTGCCACACTGCCCCAATCCTGCCTGGGCAGCAGTTCCTAGCACTGCTCACTTTGGGGTTCAGAGGCCCCTCTCCAGCGCTCACATTGCCCCTGACGGCAGTGCCAGGAGCTTCTAGTAAGTTCTCCTTGCTCTTGTTAACGGCTCTCAGCTCCCACTCCCACTCGAGGTGCCTCCCCACTCCAGCCACGTACGGGAACTGGAGGCCCCTGTCCACAGCAAGCAATGCCTCCACCTTGAAGGCACAGGGATTTTCCAAGAGTCTCTACTGAGGGGATCCATCAGATCTATCAGAAGAGCCACCAAAGAACCCTTTCATACTCACGGGTGACACAGAATCATCCACATCTCCCTTTCAGGTTCACACGTCAGAAAGTGCCACCCAGACACAGTCCGAGACTGTGCAGGTGCAGTGCTGGTGAACTGGGGAACGGCCCAGTGTGGCCAGTGTTCGCAGCACAGGCGACATCCCTGGGCAAGATGAAGAGGGCGGATCGAACCCTGCCTGAAGGGACAGACTCCTACTCAACGCCAGGCTCATCCAAACACCACCACCACACCCACCACAGGCAGGGCAGGGCCGACACAGCTAATGCCAGAGGCCCCAGGTGTAAAATCTAGACCCAAGGGCCGGCTGCTAGCGGGCTACGGCAGTTTTCTCATAAATAATATTAAAATCCCCTGAGTCATGAGGATAGAGTCTTCCAGCAGAAAGATGCTGGTTAGCAGGAAGTGGATCCTGTTATCAGAAATACTCTGTCTCCACAGAAGCCTGGCCCGGAGCGGCCATCAGCCTCACTCTCGTGCCCACTCAGCCTCTGTCCAGTACCAATCACCATCACAGCCCTGTGGTCCAAGTGGCCTCGGGGGCAGGCAGAAAGTGGGTGGGCTCCCTGTAGGGCAGTCGACATCCAGCACAGGTCCCCCCCACCTTTCCTCTTGAAAAGCAACACATGTCCCCTCCCCTGGGGGAGCCGCCGGGGTGAGGCTGCCGCCTCTGGGAGCCCAGCGCAGGTGTGGACATGCCCAAAGCAGGACAAGCTCATGCCCCCATGCAGGTGAACGTCCCTTTCCCTACAGCCTAATACCTCAAATCCCATTCAGCCCACCCAAGGCTCTTTATTATGTCATTTTCATGAAGCAAATCATCCCCCCTCCAAGGTGCCCCCTCCTCCCCAGGATACATGACTTATCTGTTCCTCAGAGATTCAGATCCTGAACACCAGACATGCTCAAAAGGACATTTACCTATTTTTTTAATGATTTTTTTTTAAACAACAACAATAAAGGAAATCCCCACCCTCTCCCAACAGCCATGCCTAAGTGCCTGGAAGCGCATTCACAAAATAAAAATCCAGGGGACTGGCAGGCCACAGAGGGGATCATTTTGTATCTTAATAAACTTGATCAAATCTCCTCTGTTGGCCATTCCCATGATGATATCATCCCTGACTCCAGCCCTGTCCACAGTCTAGCAAATTCTTGACAGAGCCCCATCACGACTTTGGGTTTTTGGTGCATCTTCTTCCTTCCCCTTTCTGTAACCCTGTGTCTCCCTCCACCTAATGTCCAGGGGCTCTGTCTTTCCTCGTGCCCCTTCCTTCCATCTCTTCCAGAGTCACCTCCTTTGTCTTGGCCCCCAGACACCGCTTTTAAAAATTCATTATGAAATGTTCTAGACATACAAAAAGGCATAAAAATAATGTAACAAACACCTGTGTACCCGCCACCCACCTGCTTGTTTAAAAGGCAGCTCTTCTTTACCCTGGGCCAAGGTCCCCTCACTGACACCACAGTTCCTAGCAGCCTTTGTTCCATTTTTTTCCTTGGAAAAAGCCCAGGCTGCTGCATAAATCCAAGGCATCCCCAGCTGTCACCTAGACTCTCTGTATTAATTCTTTCTCTACTCTTTGTGGGTGCAGCTCCCCCATTCCCCAGCCTGTCCTCTTCCTTTGTGATTTGACCGCTTCCGCATCCCGAGGGGGGGCTTGGCCAGGGTCCCCGCCTGGTCAGAGGTCACGAGCAGGTCAGCGGAGAGCTGGGAGTTAGAGCAGGGGTTTTCCCCTGGGCGATACCCCAGGGTGGGACCACATGCTTCCTTCCCACACCACTTTGTGCATTAGGAACGGGGTGCAGGAGCTGGGGATGAGGCGGGACAGGGAGACACTCTGCCTTCTGTAGTCCTGCATTCTCTTGGAGACAACAGTATGTGCACCGAGGCAACCCAAAGTCAGGTGGGCAGGCTGGAATCTGGGGGTGGTGTGTGTGCGGGGGTCCACCTGTGTAGTGAGAATGGAAGCTGCTGAGGTGTGTGGAGGCTGAGAAAGATTGGAGCCCGAACCCCCTGGGCAGGAAGGTGGAGATTGAGAGAGACAAAGGGACAAGTTGAGAGAAGGAGAATTAGCTGAGACAGCTGGGGGTGGGGGCAAGAGTGGTGCAGAGAAAGGGAGCCCAGCCAGGCTGGAAAGGCAGGTAAGATGAGTTAGCTGGTCAGAGACTTGGGTGGCAGTGGGCTGGGGGTGTGGGTGTTGATGCTAAGAAAGCTAGGGCACCCCACCTCTGCCGGCCTGCCTTTGTTCTCAACTATGGTTTAGAGGAGGGTATGTGTGTTTGTGAGCCCTTTGTCACGGCTTCCCAGCCCTGCCCCACCCCACCACACACCACCCCACAGGAGGATGCGGAAGGGCAGTGCCAACCATTGACCATGTTGCTAACATTGGCATTGCCTGAGCAGAGTCACCCACAGCCCGCTCCAGGAGTCTCCCATGGCACCTAGCACCCATGGCCCTCTGGAGAGAGGGTGCCCCGGCAAGAGTCCCCCCCAAAACATCAGACACACTGGGAAGCTGGCCCCCTCCTCACCACCCACCCTACTCTTCCCCTGCCCAAGCTCTTGCTCAAGACCTACCACCCCCATGAACCTTCCTAACACTCAACTCACACTGATCTTTCTGGCTAAATATATACTGTTCTTACTGCTCCTACTGCTCGCTTGGACACTGGTCATGAATGTTCCCTTCTAGACTGTGAATAAGGTAGACCCTCAGAGCTGGATGGCACTGTAGAGAACAACTAAGTCCCCTTATAATTTCACTGGGAGCAAGGCCCATGTAGAGTGGGAAGGCACATGTTGGAAGGGTTCAAGCTCGTTGGTGATAGAGCCAGAACTTGAACTCAGGTCTCCTGACTTCAGTTTAGGGACCCCTCCTCTTTGGGTGGCTTGGGCTTTGACTTCTTATCAATAGCACAATCCTGGAAGATAAAGACTATGCTGTATGCCTTGCCTTATCCCAAATTGAGGACCAAGCAAAGGGTTGCCCAGATTAGGACCTTGGTGAATATTTGGTGATTGGTTGTGTTATGTGTTCCAAGGCCTAAAATAACCTCCACACACCCACTCCTCAGTGTCATTGCCACCCTTTCTGTCAACATAGCCCAGTCCAAGCCAGAGCCTCCCACAGAAACCCAGCTGAGATCCCTCAGAGGGGGGAGAAGGGTGGTGCAAATTTCCTCTCCTCCAGGCCCACTGGTGATTTTCGTTTGCTCTGTTGCCTGAATTCTCTTAGCCATTAAGCAAAGAGATAAATACCCATTTTAATGCTGGCAAGGGACTGTAAACAATAAAACAGAAAACCAGCTTGAGAGTGAGGTGGGAAGCAAACTTGAGGGGGTTTATGTCTACCTCGGGACCAGTGATCAAGGTCTCCAAGGTCCCCAGGACGTGCCTCTTTCCCCTCCTCCTGCAGTGGGAAGATTCTCAGGACAGCCAGTGAGTATATATAGATGCATAGCATTCTGCAGAAGGGGCTGGGGGTGTCCTGCTCCAGCGAGTTTACCATTTGGTAAGACATGAAATAGTAAATGAAGTTAGCAAGGTTGCTGGATACATAGTCAATAATAAAAAATCAACTGTATTTTCTCTGGACTAGTAACAAACAAATGGAAGACAAAGAATTTTTAAATACTACTTAAATAGCAACAATGAATAAATAAATAAATACATACGTACATACCTAAGAAAGAAACCCAATAAAATATAGCACCACCTCTATACTAAGAAATATATAACAATGCTGAGAGAAATCAAAGACAATGGAGATACCGTGTTCATGGACTGAAACAACCAGAGAACCAATAGTGTTAAGTTGTCTGTTTTCTCCAATGTGATTTATAGATTCAATGCAAGTGCAACAGATTTAGCCACGTGCTTGTGTATGTGTATGTGAAACTGAGTGACTTAAAAATTACATGGAAATTCAGAGGACCTAGAATAGTTGAGACAATAATGAAGAACAAAGCTGGAAAAATTTCACTACTGCATATCAGGACCACTACCATAAAGTTTCAGTAATAAGGCAGACTGTTATGGGCACAAGGATAGTAGGCCAATGAACAGATTCCAGAAGCAGACACATTCGTGTGTAGTCACGACAAGGCTCCACCATAATTCAGTGAGGAAAGAATGGTGTTTACAATAAATGCCACTAAGTCAACTGGAAACTGTATCAAAAATATAAACCTTTATCTCCTCTTCACACTCCACAAAAATTAATTTGAGATGGATCATAGACCTAAACATGAAAGGTCAAAAATAGAGCTGCTAAAAGAAAACATAGGAGAATATATCTTCATGACCTTGGGTAGGCAAAGAGTTTCCTTAGACAAGGCAGGGAAAGGACTAACCAAAACTGAAAAAAAATATATATATATTAGACATGATTAAAATTAAGAACATCTGTTAATCAAAAAAACACCATTAGGGAATAAAAAGGCAATCCCTATAGAGAAGTTATATGGGTGAGAACTGACACCCAGAATACACAAAGAAAGCCTGCAAATAAGAAAAAGACAGACATGCCAATTAAAAAGTGGGAAAATGGGCGCCTGGGTGGCTCAGTTGGTTAAGCGACTGCCTTCGGCTCAGGTCATGATCCTGGAGTCCCGGAATCGAGTCCCGCATCGGGCTCCCTGCTCGGCAGGGAGTCTGCTTCTCCCTCTGACCCTCCTCCCTCTCATGCTCTCTGTCTCTCATTCTCTCTGTCTCAAATAAAAATAAATAAATAAATAAATAAATAAAAAGTGGGAAAATATTTGAAGAGACACTTTACAAAAGAGGCTATCAAAATAGCCAATAGACACATAAAATCATGCAAATGCAAAAATAACACCATAGTGACATACCACTACACCAACCAGAATGGCTAAAATAAAACATGGACTCTTAAATGACTGGTAGGAATGTACATATACACAACTATATACTTCAAAAAAGTATTCTTTCCTCACTGAATTATGGTGGAGCCTTGTCGTGACTACACATGAATGTGTCTGCTTCTGGAATCTGTTCATTGGCCTACTATCCTTGTGCCCATAACAGTCTGCCTTATTACTGAAACTTTATGGTAGTGGTCCTGATATGCAGTAGTGAAATTTTTCCAGCTTTGGTCTTCATTATTGTCTCAACTATTCTAGGTCCTCTGAATTTCCATGTAATTTTTAAGTCACTCAGTTTCACATACACATACACAAGCACGTGGCTAAATCTGTTGCACTTGCATTGAATCTATAAATCACATTGGAGAAAACAGACAACTTAACACTATTGGTTCTCTGGTTGTTTCAGTCCATGAACACGGGATCTCCAAAAAAGTGGTTGGCGATACCTATGAGAAAAAACAGACAACTTAACACTATTGGTTCTCTGGTTGTTTCAGTCCATGAACACGGTATCTCCAAAAAAGTGGTTGGCGATACCTATGAGAAATAAATGTACACGTACCATAGGATGAAGAAATTCCATTCGTAGGCATATCCCCAATGGAAATGATATTTATATAGACCAAAAGACATCAGTAAGAATGTTCATAGACTTTTTTTTCCCAAAGTGTTCTCAAACTAGAAGTGACCCATATGCGCATCAACAATAGAATGGGTAAATAAATTATGGTATGGTCACACCATGAATACTATACAGCAACAAAAAGGAATGGACTTCTGGCATAGTCTACAAAATGGAACTCTCACGGATATCCCACCAAGGGAAATACAAAAGGAGTGACTGGGGCACAATTCCATTTATATGAGTTCAAAACAGTAAAATTATTGTATGATAATAGAAATCAGGGTCTTGGTTATACTTCAGAGAGGGTACGTGCCAGATGGAGAGAAGACGCAACCATCTGGAAGGCTTGGGATGCTCTTTAACGTGGTCATGGTATGATTATAAGGATGTTTGCCTATGGAGAAATTCTTTAAGCTGTACATTTTAGATTTGGGCCCCTGACCAAGAAGGTCGGGATGGGGGCCTGGAGAGGGGAGCAGGTGTGGGAGGGAAGGACGACAACGGGAAGGCAGGAGAAGAATAAAGTGATACTAATCAGGGTAAAACTGGGGGCGAAAGCTGGCCTTGGGTGACCTTCCCTGTGCCCAGGAGCCCTGGGGGATGGAGCAGCATTCCAGTAAAAAGTTTAATGCATCAAGGGTCAGTGGCAAGGATAAAAGGCACCTTTCACCAGCACTTCCTTCATTTTACAAGAGAAACAAACAAGAGTGGCTTTTGGAGGGGGGGTCATCAGGTGTGGTGGCGGTGGTAAACACACACACACACACACACACACACACACACACGTCACTGGGAACAACAGAGGTCTGTCGCTCTGGCCCTGGTCTGCATCAAGTGGGGCTCTAGAGGAAATTCATAAGATGAGTTTTCTCTTCTTCCTTTTTTAAAAACCCCAATCTGCAAACTCACTTCTCTCTAACTTCTCCTCATTCCCCAAGAGAGAAGGAGGAGAAAATATCTTAGTTGGCGCCAAGCCTAGAGCCTTCCCCAGATAAGAGAGATGTCACTTTAGTTGCATTTAATTCCTGCAGGCTCCTAATGTCTCCACCCACTACGTGTGGAATTTGTCACCTGCCCCAGGAGGCCTTTGTCAGCACTTCTTTTTCATCTTGGCCAGATCTGGAAGCCCCTGGCAACTTGGGCTCCCCCACCCTCCCCCACCCGCCATGTCAGACCCTTGGTGGCAGAAGGATGGCTTAGGTGAACCACGTCCTTACTTGCGCCTCCTTACCCCCACATAGTTTGCGATTTATTGATATTTGTTTGCCTTTAGCAATCCGGCAATCTGGTTTTATCCCCCACCCCAGCCTAGTCACTTCTATTAGGGTGGCTCTGGAAGTCTGTTATTTGGATTTGCTCTCCATCTGTCCTGCGCGCAATGTTGCTGTTCTCCATGTTAAACTGTTTAAAAATAAAGTCGAAAAAGTAACAACTAAATAGATGACAGGCTGGCAAAAACAGCAGCTGTTGCCCATAAGGCAAAATAGAAAATATTCCCCTGGATATATTTATATAGAGATGGGTATTACAGAGTAAGAGAGAGAAGAAAGAGATCTCATTCGATGCCATATTGTTTAACCCTCTCTGGTGCCGAGCAGGTGCTGCCTGTTTCAAGCTGGTGCCTGTTACTCAATTCTCAGGCTCACAGTGTGAATGTACGGAGTCTAAAGAGTCTGAAGAGGCAGCTGGTGTCTGGGAACCTCTGTGAGGTGAGCGTTTGCATTCTGACACCAGATACAAGTCAGATCCAAATCGAATCAACAAGGCCAGATGCTGGAACGGATACAACAAAGAATTTCGTATGAATTCTGCCCTTGACAAATGTTAACATTTGGTTGAGTTAACATGACACAAACTTACCAAAAGTTTCATTTAAAAATCCAAGTTATATGACACCAAAAGCACAAGTGACCACACACACACACACACACACAAATGGACTTCTTCAAAGTTTAAAGTTTTGGGATTCAATAGACATCATCAAGAGAGCGAAAAGACAAACCACAGAATGGGAGAAGACATTTGCAAATCATATACCTGCTGAGGAACTTATGTCTAATATATAGAGACATCTTAGATCTCAAAAATAGAAAAGAGCACAATTTTTAAAACACAGTCAAAATATCTGAGTAGACAATTCAAAGAAGAGACACAAATGGCCAATAAGCATATGACATCACAAAAAGATGCTCACTATCATTGCCCATCAGAGAACTGCCAATGAAAACCACAATGAGACACCACTTCACACCTATTAGGATGCCTAGAATCAAGAAGTCAACTAATAACAAATGTTGGCGAGGATGTGGAGAAATCGGAGCCCTCATGTACTGCTGGTGGGACTGGAAAATGGTGCAGCCACTTTGGAGAACAGTCTGGCAGTCCCTTGAAAGGTCACATACAGAATTACCATATGATCCAGTAACTCTACCCCTATGCATACACCCAAAAGAAATTAAAATATATGTTCACACAGAAGCTTGCCCATGAATATTTATAGCAGCATTATTCAAACAGTCAAATGTGGAATCAAATGTCCATCAATTGATGAATGGATAAATAGGATGCAGTATATCTACACAGTAGAATATTATCCAACCATAGAAAGGAATGATGTTGTAATACACGCTACAACATGAATGGACCTTGAAAACCTTATGCAAAGTAAAAGAAGCCACTCACAAAAGACCATCTATTCCACGATTCCATTTACATAAATGTCCAGATAGAGACAGAAGGTAGATTATATGGTTGCGGGGGGCTGGAAGAGGGAAGAGACTGCTTGTGGGTAAGGGGTATCTTTTGGGAGTAATGAAATGTTTTGGAATGAGATAGTGGTGATGATTGCACACTTTGTGAATATACTAAAAACCACTTAATTATGTTTTAAATGGGTGAACTGCATGATATATGAATTATGTCTCAATTAAGCTGTTTTTGAAAAATCCATAAAGTTTATACAGAGAAGCAAAAGACCCAGAATAGCCAAGTCAATATCGAAGGAGAACAAAATTGGAGGACTGGCACTTCCTGACTTTCAAGACTTACTATAAAGCTATGTAATCAAGACAGTATGGTATTGGTGAAAGAACAGAGAAATAGATCAATAGAAGAGAATAGAGAGCTCAGAAATGGACCCACATAAATATAGTCAACTGATCTTTGACAAAGAAGCAAAGGTAATGCAAGGAAAAAATAGTCTGTTCCACAAACGGTCCTGGAACAGATGTACATCTGCATGCAAAAAAAAAAAAAAAAGAATCTAGACACAGACCTTATACTCTTCACAAAAATTAACTCAAAATGGATCATTGACCCAAATGTGAAATGCAAAACTATAAAACCTCTAGAAGAAAACACAGGAGAAAACCTAGATGACCTTGGGTATGGTGATGATCTTGGGAATGGTGACCTTCGGTACGGGGATGACTTTTTAGATACAACACCAAAAGCATGAGCTGGACTTGATTAAAATTAAAAATCTCTGCTCTGTGAAATACAATGTCAAGAGAAGAAGAAGACCGGCCACAGACTGGGAGGAGATACTTGCAAAAGCCACCTATGATAAAGGACAAGGATTCAAGATACACAAAGAACTTTTACAACTCACTAATAAGAAAATAAACAGGCTGATTAAAAAAATAAGCAACAGACCTGAACAGACACCTCAGCAAAGATATACACATGGCAAGTAAGTACATGAAAAGAGATTCAACATCATATGTCATTAGAGAATTGCAAATTAAAACAACACTATACACTTATTAGAATGGCCAAAATCCAAAACACTGATGACCCCAAATGCTGGTGAGGATGTGGGGCAACAGGAACTCACATTCATTGCTGGTGGGAATATAAAATGGTACAGCCACTCTGGAAGATGGTTCAGCAGTTTCCCACAAAACTAAAAATACCCTTACCATATGATCCAGCAATTATGTTCTTTGATGTCTATCCAAATGAGTTGAAAACTTATGTCCACACAAAAACCTGCCCAAGAATGTTCATGGCGGCTTTATCCAAAATTGCCAAAACTTGGAAGCCACCAAGATGTCCTTCAGTGGGTGACGGGATAAATAAACTGGTCCATCCAGACAATGGAATATTATTCAGTGCTAAAAAGAAATGAGCTACCAAGTCAGGAAAAGACATGAAAATTAAATGCATATTACAAGTGAAAGAAGCCAATCTGAAAAGGCTACATACTGTAGGATTCCAACCATATGACATCCTGGAAAGGCAAAAAAAAAAAGAAAAAGAAAAAGAAAAAATCAGTGGTTGCCAGGGTTAGGCAGTAGGATGGATGACTAGAGAGAGCACAGAGGATTTTTTAGGGCAGTCAAGTATTACTCTGTAGGATACTGTGCTAATGGATACATTTGTCCAAACCTATAGAATGTACACCACCAAGAGTGAGTCCTAATGTGAACTATGGACTTTGGGTGCTAATGTTGTGTCAATGTAGGTTCTATCAGTTGTAACAGATGTACCCTCTAGTGGGAAATGTTGATGATGGGTGAGGTTGTGCACGTGCATGGGCATGCGTGCATGCGTGTGTGGGCGTGGGCGTGGAGACTGTAGGTATATGGAAACTCTGTACTTTCTGCTCAGTTTTGCTGTGAACCCAAAACTGCTCTTAGAAATCAAGTTTATTAATTAATAAAAAATCTGAGCCAAGAGAAGATACGGGACAAGTTAGTTTCTGATTCATTGCTGAATGGCTGGTACAGTGGGTAAGGCGGGAGGTTAGAGCAGAGAGAGCATCCATCCCAGACAAGGGAGGAGAAAGGGTGGAATTCAGAAAGGAGAGTTAATCCACATGTGGGACAGGAGAATATAGGTCAAGTTCAGGGGTATCCCAAGTGCTCCCCTCTGCCCCCACAGCTTAGACTATCACCAAAGCTTCGAAGTCTCTGAGACCCGACTCCAGCCAGGCACATGGTCTGGCCCCGATGCACATAGGAGGGCCTCTCCTCCCAGCCAGTAGGAGAAGCTCTGCTCTGCAGTTCTCCTGGCTTGCCCACTAGGCTGCTTTCTTGTCCCAGGAGGAGGATCCAGTCCTCCCTTTGCCCAGAGAGAATGTCCCCTTGTCAGATGAAATAACCTGGTCCCAAGGATGAGGAACTAGCCTGACTCTGACTCACTGATTGTCAGGCACTCTTCAAAGTGGCCCAAACCCAGCATGAATGAGACAGACAAGAGGCCTTGCCACTTGCAAGGACGGGGAAACAGACAAGAAAGGCCACAGTGGAAGTGTGAAGTGCACTGTGTGAAGTGCTCTGCAAAGCACCAAAGCAGAGTGGTGCTAAGCTGGACTGGTGGTCAGGGAAGGACCAGGCGACATGTGAGTGGAGACCTGAATCCTGAGGATGAGCAGCCTATGAGAGCAGAACAGCGTTGCACCAGCTGGAGCAGAGACCTCTGGGAGGAAGGAATGAGGCCGGTGTGTCAGAGGGGCAGAATGCAGACCGGGGCGGCTTCACACCCTGGACACAATCCTAAATGCGTCGTCATCTAACACTCCCCATCTCCAAGGCCTTGGTGTTGGACTACACAGGTGACTTGACTTTGGTTTCTCTACCTCCAAACCACCCAGTGTTGGGAAGTTAACTCTGCCCAGAAAGCGTGCTGCAGAAGAGCCCTCCGCCGTGGCTCTGCTCGCTCCGGGGGGTGATGTTTGCACAACTGAACGAAAGCATCCTGGCTGGCATGGCGCAGGACCCGCTCTCGCCCTGAGCTTCACCATCTTCGGCGGGCTCTCCCATGGCCACTGGGAGACAAAAGGCTCTGACTGGACCGCCTCCTGATAACACCTCCATGTTTGTTAGCACCTCATCGCTCTTGACATTAACGACGCAAACACCTTAACTCTATCACCTCTGAAAAGCAAGCGGCTAAACTGTAGACAACCAACAGCAAGGAGAACAGGGCACCGAGAGCGGGAGCTTTACCTAAATGTATTAACCTCGCTTGGGGTGCCGGTGCTGATGTTCTGAACTGAAAGCAGCAAATCCTATGTGGTGAAAAGAACACACCCAAGAATTTGGGCCAGGAGGGGAGCTGGCACAAAAATACGGGGAGAACTGGCTAACGGGCCGCGTCAGGGCGCAGGAGTCCCTCCCCAGGCTGAGCTTTCCAGTGTGGGTGGCCCCATGCAGCTGTCAAAATGCAGGGCTGGGGTGAAAAATGGCCTCCAGAATGCACAGCTGGGACGATGTGTGTGGCAAACGAAGGACTAGGTGAGTCAAAAGGTACCGCTTTCTTCTCAGACACGCATCAGCCCGTCCGTCGGGTGCAGCGGACGCCGTGTGTGGGCACCACTGCACAATGGCAGACTGGAAAGCCTGGTGGCTTCTTTTCCTCCACACCTCTTTTTTTTTTTAATTGTGGTAAAATAGAGGTAACATAAAATTGACTGTGTTCACCATTTTTAAGTGTATATTTCGGTGGCATTAAGTACATCCACGTACCATCCACCTCCAGAAGTTTCTCATCTTCCCAAAGAGGAACCCTACACCCACTGACCATGAACCCCCCAGGCCCCCTCCCCCAGATCCTGGTGACCAGCGGTCTGCTTTCCGTCTCTGTGAATTTGACTACTCTAGGTACCTACGTAAGTGCAATCATGCAGTATTTGTCCTTTCGTGACTGGCTTACTTCACCCAGCATAATGTCCTCGAAGTTCATCCATGCTGAAGCACGTGTCAGAATGTCTTTCCTTTTTAAGGCTGAATAATATTCCATTGCACACGCAGACCGCTTTTTGTTTATCCATCCGTCCACCAAGAGACACCTGGGTTGCTTCCACCTTTTGCCTGTTGTGAGTAACGCCCCTGTGAGCAGGACCACGTGAGCACCTGTTCAAGTGCCTGCCTTCACTCCTGTCGGGAATCCACCCAACAGGGGACTGCTGGATCCCAGGGTTTCCACGTCCATTTTTACCTATCCAGTCATATATCCGTGTTTTAAAAACCCAGAACACCACCAGTTTTTCTTTTTTGTCTTTTGAAGTGGGTACAGGATAAAATGATAAATCAATAAATCTCCTCCAAGATTTGGTTAAAAAGACCAGTCCCAATAATCCTGCTCAAGGAATCCTGCTCAACACCATTCGTCAACCCACATTCTCAGACCCAAAGACCCCTCCACAGGCCCCCCCCCACCCCCGCCAGTGCATGGTCGTTCACACCGGATGCAAGGTCTGCCAGCGACGGGGTCGGGGGCTCGCCATCTCAGCAGGCAACCGACTGCACAGTGGGCAGCTTTGATGGCTTTTAAGTTCTTTCCCATGCTGAAGAGAAGTTTGTTTTGCCAGACAGCCGGTAAGGAGGAAGAGCTATTCTGTGGATTTGCTTGGCACGAGTGAAGCCAGAGGGGGTAGAAAATGCTGCTCTGGGCTCCACTCACAGTTGTGCTGTGGAGAGACTGACGGCTGATGGGAATGAAGTTATGGAACCACACTGAGCCGTTCAGGATGGAGCATCGGCAGCCATGCCGCCGTTGATGGGGATTGAGGGGAGAAAGATGCCAGTGGCGGGTGGCGCTCACTCCCTGGGGGACAGAGCGTGTAAGAAAGGAGACCCCGGCCACTGGCAACCCCCAAACCCAGGTCTCCAGGCCAGACTGGCCTCCAGGCCTTGGGCCTGTTTTCCAGAGCAAGCGGAAATCCTTTCCTCCTGGCTCCCCGAGACGACTGTGCTCAGTCAGAAGCCAGGTCATTCTAAATGCCCGCTCCTCAGCCCCACCTTCATCTGCCCTGAGTCTGCAGAGCCCAGCTCCTGACTTCTGTGGAATCCAGGCGTCGTCTCCATCCCATCACCCACTGTGCCATTAGACCCTCACCATCTCTTACGGGTTGAATTGTGCCGCCCCCAAATTCACATATTGAAGCCCTAACCCCCAATGCATGTGAATGTGCCCACATTTGAAGATAGGGTCATTGCACCATCCTCAGAAATACCCCGAAGACACAGATCTGATGCTCAAAGCACACAGGGGCCTCTCCTAGCATGGAAGCACAGCCCATTTCACAGGTGGTCTGTCGCCCGTCTGGTCTCCCCTCCCTCCTCCACTCTGCGTACAGCCCACTGCCCCCACACTGGCATCCCCACAGCCTGCTGCGGCAGCCACACCGTCTCTGACACCCCTCATCCTCCATCTGGCCCTCCTTGTCCACCTGCAAAGCCCCAGTTCACCCTAGGAAACTTCCCCAAACACCCCCCCGAGGGGCACGCACACTCCCCCAGCTGTGCCTGTCCATCACTGCGCTGTCCCCACAGCGCTCTGTCATCTTGGAGCTTCTGCCTCCTGGCCAGTGCTGCCCAGTGCAGCCGGAGAGTGGTGGCCTCGGAAGGCCAGGGGCCACCGGCTCAGCTGCGTGCCTCCTGGGTCTGCGGCAGAATCCCTCCAGGACAGAGAGCATGTGCTCACAACACTGCTGACCCAGAGGTGGCCCCGAGAGGAGCCACAGCCCTGCCAAACTTGGTGCACCAAGGCAGACAGAGAAGCTCAGAAAGGACAGATGGCGCCGCAGGCAGGCCGGCCGCCGTCCCACCACAGACGGGATGCGGGGAGCTGCACCTGCACGTCCTTCCTGCCCCGGCCCTGCACTTCCATGGGCCTGGTTTCAAACCAGCATCTGAGCCCAGGCTTCCGGGCTGGTGTGCAGGCCCTTGCAGCGTCCACATTCACCTTCCTCCCATTGTCGCTGCCCCCTGCGGGGCGAGCTCCCAACCCTCACCCCTGGCCTGCCGTCATGGGCCATTCGCCACAGCATCCCTGGTGTGTTGTAGAGAACCAGTGCTCCCAAAAGGCTGCTGAACCCAACAGAACTGCACGACTATGGCCCAGCACACGCCAGGGGCCCCCTCCTCGGGAACACCGCGCACCATGGGGGCAAGGGCAGAGCTGCACTGTATTCCTTGAGTACCCCTCTGAGAATGAAAGCCGCTCTGGGGCCCAGGACCCAGCAAGGGTGAAGGGAGGCCTGAAGAAGACCGTTAGTGCATGCTTGTCAGAGGAGTCAATGCGTGAAGGATGAGTGAAAGTGTGGGGGTCATCTGGCCTGGCTCCTCTCCACACAGGACAGAGAGGAGGTGCCTGGTGAGACACCTGTGGGGACTCGGGTCATCAAGGTGTCTGCTGGCAGTGAATCTGTGTTGGTTAAGCTAAAAGCAAATTTTCCCCTTATTGCCTTAAAACACTTTATGTCCCCTATGTCCTGGATCTTCTCCTCTGAGAACTTCTTTTTCAGCTCAAGCTTTGCTTTACTCCCGACTCCCTCCCACCTGGGCTCCCGATCTAACAGCCCTCTGTGTGAATTCCTGCCCCTCACCTGGGCCCCAGCATTCTCTGCCCTTCCCTCAGGCCCCTGGCCGGTGGGGGCTGCCTGGGCAGAAACTGCACTTAGACCTTGAAGGCCGCTGCCTGGTACCAAGAGTGGAGGTCTCAGCAAAAGGCACGTAGCAAAAACCTATTACCCTGTAGGCCCCTGATACATAGTGCCCAGCCCCCTCACCCCATTCCTACGTGCTCGCCGCATCTTGTCTGCCAGCCACCCCCCTTTCATAACACTAACAGCCCCTGCCACAAAGCCCTTTCCGTCCATTGTCTCCTTCAACCCTCGTGCTTGCGACTTGACGGGGGCGCTGGGTGAAGGTGCCAGTTCTCTCTTGAGGGGCATGAGAAACACAGGGAACTGTCGAATCACTATGTTGGACACCTGCAACTAATATAACACTGTATACTAAGTACACTCCAATTTGAAAGAAAGATTCTGATTCTCCCTTATTTGATAGACGCAGCAGCAAGAACTGGAGGGTGAGCCGTCTGCTGGCAGCAGCCAGAGCCGGTCCCCCCATTCCGCGACCCATTCTTGCTGCACTGGACAGACAGCCGCCTCCTGCCCTCCACAGATGCTGGCCCGATCTCCGCCTCCCAGCCATATCTGGCCTCGCGAGCTGGAGAAAATAAGAATGATGATGACAGCAACACAAACATGTGACGAGAGCGGGCGATGAGCAGAGCCCCTGTCTGAGCATTTGCACGCAGTAGTTCATTCATTCCTCCCGCCTCCCTGGGAGGCAGCTCTCCCATCACCTCCCCGTTCCGGGCAAAGACACTGTGGCGCACGGTCTCAGTAGCCCCCTCCACCCCCCCAGGCCACACAGCCTGCAAGCGGTGCAGAGAGTGAGGTCCGGGCGGCCGGCTCAGCTCCGCGTGGCCATCCATACCCAGGGACCGATAACTGATCAGGGCCTGCTCGGGGCCTGCATTTTTTTTTTTCTAAGATTTTATTTATTTATTTGAGAGAGAGAGCATGAGTGGGGAGGGGGGAGGCATAGGAAGAAAGATAAGCAGACCCCCCCGCTGAGCAGGGAGCCCGAATGCAGGACTCGATCCCAGGACTCCAGGATCATGACCCGAGCCCAAGGCAGACACTTGCCTGACTGAGCCACCCAGGCGCCCCTGAGGGCCTGCATTTTAACATGCAGCAACGCCTTCATCTGTGGAAGGAGCACCTCAAATAGTGGAAAGGCAGGCATGGTAGCAGGATGGGGAAACAGAGATAAGGAGTCTTGCACACTGTATCCCCCTTCCTCAACCATGGTGGCTCAGAGCATTGCAGCAACAGAGTGACTGCATCTGGCGCTTGTTTGGGTACCTGGTGTCAGAGCAGAGCGCGGGATGAACAGAGAGAGATGCAGGCAGGTAGAGCTGAAGGACTCTGGGGATAAAGAGGAGGCTCCCCAGTGTCCCGACATAGCCCCAGCAGACAGCCTGGCAGCTTGGGGTGCTGGCCAGCATTTGTCCCACGAGTTTCTGTGGTCTACAGATGAGGCACTGAGCCTTGGGGCCACTCACCAGGCCCATGGTCTGCTGCTGCGGGGCCCGGGGCACCAGACATCATGTGCTCCTAGACCAGAAAGCCAAAGCCCTGCTTCACCCACTCCACATACGGGAGACCTGCTTGAGAAGGTGCCAGACCAGAGCCCTCAATCCGCCACCAGCCCCGGCTCCCTCTCATGTCCAGCACTGCTAGGTTCACTCCTGGTTGGGCACAGACCTAGGGCAGAAAGGAGATGAATTAAGGCACATCCGCCTCTTGGCTGAGGCTGGAATCCCAGCACCAGCATCTTGCCTCTTGGGTGGGAGCCCTGAATTTGCTCAGCGATGCGGGGCTGCAGCTCAGACAGTGGTGATGCTTTACCTCCTCCCTACAGATGTGGGGAGAGCGAGGCTGTTCTAAGGAACCGAGGGGGGTGTAACTGGAGCCCAAACTGCCGAGGGCGGGCCCCATGGACCTCCAACGTCACCTGCATGCTGCCCTGAGGTCCCAGGCGCCCAGGATCCCAACCTTCAGACTTTTGCATCCAGTCCAGTCTTAAATCCAGGTTCAGAGAGTCTCTGCCCAACTGCGCAGGAAAGTAAATAAGCCAACCAAGAACTCCCAACAACGAGAGTTTCAAGTTACTCAGTGCCCGGTACTTTGCTATGTGCTTTACAGGTGTTAACTCATTTCATCCTGGGATTAACCCAACGAAGGAAATAGTAGTACTAAGTCCACCCTCCCGCTGAGAAAATGGATGCCCAGAAGGCTAAAGTCGTTGGCCTCACATGTGAAGTAGGTGGCAGAACCTGAGTCTGAGCCTCCTGCCTCCTACCTCTGCCCCTAGCGTCCTGTCTTCCCTCTCTCCTGCCCTCTCTCCCGCCCCTAGCAAGCACCCCCCAAGCCCAGGCTGCGGTCAAGGCTGCCTCTGAACCAGGCCAGCTTCCACTCTGGAATGGCATGTGTTTAACAGAGATGGCCAATAAACTAGCCTTTGTGGGAATGGGGACTTGGGGGTAGGACACTTACTAGATCGAGAATCTACTTGAGCCCATTGCAATGGTCTTGTCACTAAGGACCCAGATCACACATGAGCACACATGAGGATGTGTGTGTCGGAAGGGTGGGGGAGGTGTCCCTCCTCGCTTCTTCAATGGGCGGACCAAACAGAGACATGACCAGGAGTCCCACGTCTTAGTCCCAGTTCTGCTACCATGACTTTGAGTAAATCATTTAGCCTCCTTGAGCCTCAAGTCTTGCATCTACAAAATGGGAGAATTGTCTGTTCTCTCCTCCAGTCCATGTAAACAGGTGGGTCTCAGGAAAAGGGTCTGTTTTGGAGACTGCTGTTTTGTTGCCTAATAGTGGTTCTCTCCTTATGATTTAGGAACCTGGATGACTTAGAAACCTGGAGAATTACATTTCCAAGACAACCTGGCAGATAGAGGTGGCTAAGAGGACATATGCTGCAGTTTCTAGGTGGGACCACAAGAAAGGTCTTTAAAAGTCATGATAGCTGGAGCTCCAGCAGCCATCTCGGACCACGAAGATGCGAAGGCAAGGACGGTGGAACAGTGTGACAAAAGTCCCAGATAATTGTGGATATTTCATACTGGCTCCAAGTTGCCTGCCCCCAGGATTCCTTTACGTGAAAAACAAACAAAAACTTTGAAATTATTTAACCCACTGTTGTTTATGATCTCTGTTGCTAACTGGGTCTTCCAAGTGATACAGGGCCTACATGCATTTACACTAGTGACCTATTTATTCAGTGCACATGGGTGTAGCATGCTGCCATCAACTCCAGGAAGGTCACAAATCTAGAGCCAAGGAAGGAACCTCAAAACACAAGATCTGATTCATAAAATTGAGAACTAAATGCATAGGAGGAAGGAGCTGCCATCAGCACAAGGAGAGGTGAAAAGCCTGTGACAGAAGGAAGCCATGCATGGATGCAGAGGCTGCAAGACTGGGAGGGCCTCACAGGAGGGAAAGAAAGCAAATGAGGACAGCAAACACCACAGGGGCCTCAGCTCCGGGGCGAACGTCTCCACCCATGATCTCAGATTCCTAGGGCACCACTGTACTTCACTAAGGCAAACTGTGGTAAAAACAGAGTTTTCTAGAACGGTGTGATGATATGACAGGTTCTATCAACTATGTCAATTCCTAAATTATGGTAGCTGGTCAGAGTTGGGTACCAATGCCAGTAACACTGCTTAGTAGCTGTGGACAAGTCAACTAACCTTGCTAGGCTCCTTTCTTCATCCACGAATTGGGGATAATCATACTAATTGTTCAGAGTTGCTATGGGTTACAGATAAAGTATATAAAAATACATATTTTGCACAGTGCTTGGCAGGTAGTAGATGCTCAATAAATAATAGCCACATAGCCTAATACATATTCCACCCAGTCCCAAGGGCAATTATAATGAAATCATTAACCTGGATTCCATACACTCAGGCAGCTACTTTTATTGCATACATGGGCAAAACCTTTCCAACAGACTATAGGCTGGCCTCATGACATGCTTTAACCACCAGAGTGCAACAAAAGTGACTTGTGTGACTTCTGAGCCTTGGGCTCAAGAGGTCTTACAGCCTCCATTCTCTCCCTCTGCGAATGTTATCCTTGTCACATGAAGACACACAAGCTAGCCTTCTTAAGGATGGGAGACACATGAAGAGAGAAGCCCAGTTGCCTTGGATTGTCCCAACTGAGCCCAGACACGTGAGTGAACCCAAACAACACCCCACAGAGTCCAGCCCCAAATGCTGGCCATGGAATAATGAACACCGAAGTGATTATCATTTTAAGGCATGAAGTTTTGGGACTGTTTGTTACACAGCAGTAGGTAACAGATAGAGGTCAATCCAGGAAACATCTCCAAGGTGTCCTGTGAGCTTTTCCATCCAGGCTATGATGCAGTGACAACTCCAGATGGCTACCCTCTCCCTCCATCTTGGCTCCCACTTTCTCCCAACATCTTCATTCTAAACACAGACACGCACCAGTCAGGATGCTAGGTTGTTAAGGAGCTGGGGGCTCATCTCTCCATCAAAGGTTTCTAAACACTGGTAGGGCTGGAAGGGGTAGATTGGAGAAGCATCCAAGACCAACCCTGTCTTCTTAAAATTGAGCAAACGGAGGGCCAGGGATGTTAAATTGTATGTGCGTGATTCTCCTCTCCCCACCTGGATTGGGAGCACCAGTGGTGGGTAACTTATGCATGTCCCACAGCTTCGCATCTTCCGGGTGCCACCTGGGGCCTCACCCACAGTGGGTGGCTGGTGTATGTTCCTGGAGAGAGTGACTGTCCTCTTCCACCTAGTTAGGATTCTACTCTGGACCCCTAATGCAGAGCAACAGCCCTCCCTCTGTCTTCAGCCACAGAAGACTCCCGTCTGAAGAGCCCTGACAAGGCCAGCTGGGCGAGGAGGGGCCAGACGGGCGCTTGGGAACTGAAGAGCAGTGTGTTCCGTGGACAGTTGGAGGAGTGTGAGGTGCTGCTGTGTCCAGCAGGAAGGCTGTGGCCTCCTGACATTTGCAGCACCCAGCAGTTCAGAGGGCACCTGTGCAAACTTCCTCCCTCAATTCTCACTCCACCCTTGTGGGCAGGTACCTTTACCTCTGAGACTTAGTCGGGGAGCCAGCTGGACCCGTCCTCTTCCTTTTGGCTGGTTTTCTCGTCACTAAGGAGAAAAGGTGGTCTTGCTTGTGATGTCCTCCACCAAACACTAGGAATGATCTTCAGATTTCATCCACCTGTTTGCTCCTAGTTTCGCTCTTGCGTTGCAAATGATCCCCACAGCGCCAATGGTTGTTCACATTGTTGTTGTTTGTTATTATTATTGCCAGAAACTGACAGTGCTAGCGAATAAGCTGATCACCTTTTAGATGATCTTTCAGACCCTAGTTAAACACAGGAGTTCTGTTTTACCACAAGGATTTTCACTGGACTAGTCTTAGCCCTCTAGTAGTTAAAGAGGGTAGAAAAAGAAAAGAGTATTAAAAAAAGAGCAAAAAGAAGCTGCCTGGATGGTATAATATTTGCAGAAGGGTCCCCCTTCCCTCTCTTTGTCCCCTTCCCTCCCAAAGCAAGAGAGCAGGAGCTGAGATCAAACATCTTGCTGAAGGGGACATTTAAGGGCACAACTTCTTATTCCACACGCGAAGCCCACCTTGGACCCTTGCTGAACGAGGGTGGGCCAGCCCTGTAAGGCCCTAAATATAGCAGCGGGAAAAGGGGAATGGGCACCAAGGAGAGTGCAGGATGGCTGAGAAGTTGCTGGAGAGAGTATCTGAGAACTGGGAGCCCGAAGATGCTCCAACCTCTCTGTGAATGAAGAGTATGAGCAATGGTAGATGGATGCGGGGGTTCTCCATGGCGGGGCTCCTCAGCCGGGGAGAAGGCCCAGCAGGATGGCAGGACCTCAGGCAATAAACAGTAGTAACAATCATATGAACCAACAGGCACTTCACTCACATCCTTGCATTTCACCTGTGTGCACTTCGGTCTCCTCATCTGTGCTACCGGAGGAATAGGCTAGAAGATGTGCAAGGCCTTTTGCTGCTTCTGACCACGGATGACTTTTTTAAGGGTGGGCCCGGGAAGAAATCCCTTCCCAAGCCTGCCTCTGGAGGGGAGGGTTTTGCTTGCCACCGGCTGGCGCAGGGGGGACCGGGTCCGCGCCCTGGGAGAGGGTGATGGGACCTCCGGCCTTCTGCCAACGGGTGGGGCCGGGCCTCCTACGTCTTTGGCTTCCCTCCCGCTCGCCTCCTCCCCCCTGCAGGCCCCCTCCTCACTGCCCCACCCCACCCACTGGCCTGACAGCCAATGCCAAGGGCGGAGGCCGCAGCAGGAAGAACAGAAGCAGCCCTGGTGTATTGTGGTGGCCTCCCCCCACCCGCCCACAGCCCTCCCTTGGAGGCCAGGAGTCAAGAGGCTCGGAGCAGAAGTAAAACCGAAGATGGAGGTGGTTTTCCGGCTTAGAGGATATTCAACGCACATGTACGCACGCGCACACACACACACACACACGCAGTTACACACCCACACTCACACATGCAGAGATACACACATACATATGCACATATGCCCACACATACACAGAGATACACACCCACACATTCATCTGCACGTGCGCACACACACACCTACACATACATATACCTCCATCTATATGTGCTCACACACACACATTCTTACACACACATACCCCGGTGCTACCACATACTCAGACACATTCCCACGCTTTCTCACACACAAACACGCATGTACTCTAGACAAACAAGGACATATCTTCCCTCTTCCTTCATGCCCTGCCCCCACAAAAGGAATCCATCTGGCTTTCCAGTGGCAGCCACAGAGCTCCAAACCATCTGGAAACACGGGCCCGGAAGAGCTGTGCCAGGCTGGAGGCGAAGACAACCAGGGTCTGGGGAGGGGAGGACAGAGAACAGGGCGGCCTCCAGATTCCAGTCCAAACAACATGCCCGCTCCTCCTCACATCTGCCCAGCCCCGACACGGCCCCTCACAGCCCCTATGTCTACCTGGGCATCTCCTGCCACCCCCACCGTTGTCCTGTGGTCTGCCCCACCCGCTCTGCTGCTCAGGCCACCCCAGCACCCACTCTGGTGACGTCTAAAAACAGCCCCATAGTCTAATTTTAGCTCCAATCTTCCCTGGCTATGGTTGTGTGGTTTCTAATTATTTTATTCCCAAGATTTACCTTGATGGATAGTTATACATTTTCCAATTTACCGTACAGTATCTTGTAAAGTGCCCTTTAAAAAAAAATGTGTTGATTAGTCCATGTTGTTAATTTTGCCAATCCTAAGGAGAAATCTGCAGATAATCACCTGCCCTAGAAGCTCTGATTCAATCCTCATTTCCTTTAATACTAATAAAATGGACAGTTCATTTTTAAGAAGTTCCCTAAAAGAGGGTATTGAAAAACACTATATTTCTTTTAAAGTTGTTAAAGGGCATAAATCCATTACTCAGATAGAGATCGCTTAATAATTTAATGCCTTTGGCTTGGCATTGTTCCCGGAATATTTTTACTTTATCTGTCTTTATTTTCAGGTTGGAACAAATTGAGGAATAATCAGCTCTGTTGGCGGGAATTGTCGAGGATCCCCGGGAAGGAGCATGGAAGAACTGGGGGGGGGGGCGGGTGCACGGGCAGCCTCCCTCACAGGCCTTCAGTTACAGAGCAGCATGGCTGTTGTGCACTGAGCCGGGTCCAGGGCGAGCCAGCCCTACCTTTGCCTTTGGGCCTCCTGCACATTGCCTGGGAGGCTCAGCCTCCTGGGAAGCCTGGAGCTGCATGGAAGGCAACCGACCCCACCTCCCTCCTTCCCTCCCTCCATCCAGCCCGGCAAGCAGGTGGGAGGGCCCACAGACAGAGACTTTCAGCAAAGGGGATTAGTTTGCATTTTCTAAATAAAATCATTTACATGATGTATTAACCCAAACCCATAATTAAAATCATTAACGTCTCTTTGTGCAGATTAGCAATAAAGAGAAACTAAGTGCAGGAATCAACATTCCTTCTTACAGGCTCATCAAACGACTCTCCCCTGAAGAAGGCTTAGAAGCTTCACCCTGCCCACCCGCTCAGCACAGTGCACTGAGTTGATCCCCTAGTCAAGGACCTTCAGCTGACTTGTCTAGAACTGCTTGGGGAATGTCTGCCCCAACCCAGCTGGAAGCTGCAGAGGAGCAGGGGCCAGGGGGCTTGGGATGTAGCCCTAGACGCAACAGGAGGATGGTTGAGCTTAAACCACCTCTCTAACTGAATCCCTATGTGTCCTTCCCTCTCTGTTCCTCAGTTTCTCCTTTAACATGACGTTTCTAGTCTCTTTCCAGTTCCCCAATGCCAGGGCAGGTGTCCTACCTTGTAGGTAGAACAGATTTTTGGCCATGATAGGTATTCAAGATATGTTTGTTGAAGGAATCATACCAGACAGTGAGGGGATGGGCTTGGGGAGATGGGGACATCACCACTTCCTGTGCAGGGGTGTGAGCCATCGGTGGGCAGAGCTGAGCAGCTACTGATGCTCCACGGGGAAAGGGTGGCCCAAGGCCAGCAGCATGGAACCCCACTAGGGTGTCCCCACCTCTACAGGCCCTGCCTGTGGAATGACCTCATCTAGACTCAGGACACAGCGGCAGAGTTAATTAGGCTGCTACAGGAAGGGGAAGCAGGGAGACCTGGCAGGCAGGAGGCCCGTGGTCCAGCCTCCTTCCCCAGGGACAACAGCCAGTCCCCTTGCACAGGGGAGCACACCTGGTGAGGCCAATGGCCACAGTGACAAGAGCCCAGGGCTGCTGGATGGAAAAAGAGGGCTCAGTTGTCACGTGGTGCTCCTGGTGGGGAGTTTGGGTCCAGAGAAACCTTACCACTGCTGTGGTTACCACAGTTCCAGGCCATCTGTGGTACTGTAGGCACAGAGGGCTCACCTTTATTGAGTCCCTAGGTTTCTGGAGCAGTTCTAGATGCCAACAAGGAGCTGGCTCTCTTTTCTTTCCAGGTTGGTGTTCTGGAGGGGGCATACTTTAGAATGGGACAGCCATGGGCTGGAATCCTAGCTCCAGAGTTCACCAGCCATGTGGCTTTGAACAAGTTGCCTAATCCCTCTGAGTTTTGGTTTTCTCACGGGAAGGGTGAGTAGAGCCTGACTCCGGATCGTTAGGAGGGTTCAGTGAGGTAAAATGTGAAAACGTCCACCATGCTACATGGAACAGAGGCCTCCATTAAAATCACCCAGTATGGCCAGTTAAAGATGGCCACAAATTCCTTAATGTTCCTTTAGTCAGGAGGTGGTTTCTAATCCTTTCTGCTTGAATATGAGCTGGCCTGTGACCCCCACTCAACCAATGGTATGTGGAGGAAATGACATTCGGTGACTACCAAGGAGAGATCATAGGAAGCTTTGCAGCTTCCACGGGGGGTCTCTTGAGACACTCTCCTCAAGAGTCCCCAGCCACTACCCAGGAAGCACAGCTACTCTGGGTTACCATTCTGGAGAGGCCACGGGCAAGGCACTGAGCCCAAACTTCCAGGTGACCTTGCTGCACTGGGTTGCCCCACCCCACCCCCAAATCCATGTCTACCTGAAACCTCTACATGTGAGCTTATTTGCAAATAGGGTCTTCCTTGCAGATGTAATCAAGTTAAGCTGAGGTCATACTGGATTAGGGTGGGCCCTAAATCCAAAATGGCTGGTCACTTATAAGAAGAGGGATATCTGGACACAGACATAGAGACACAGAGGGAAGAAGATCGTGCAAAGATTGAGGCAGAGATGGGGGTGAGGCATCCACAAGCCAAATAAAGCCAAGGACTGCTGGCAACCACCAGAAGCTAGAAGAGGCAAGGAGGGATTCTTCTCTAGTTGCCGTTAGAAAGAGCGTAGACCAGCCAACACCTTGATTTCAAACTTGTAGCCTCCAGACTTGTAAGAAAAGAAATTCCTGTGGGTTTAATGCACTTTCTGCTATTTTGTTACAGCGACCCTAGGAAACTAATCTACCAGCCCGGATACCAGACCTAAGAGTGAAACCGTCTTAGGCCCTGCCTCTGGACCAGACCACCTACCAGCTGAGTACCACAAAATGACCTCAGTCAATGTCACAGGGAGCAGCAACATCATCCAGCTGAGATCTGTCCAAATTCCTGAGCCACAAAATCATGAGATACCATAAAATAGATTGTTGTTCTGAGCCATGAAGTTGCGCGTAATTAGTTTTGTAACCACATCCAAGGAAACACACAGTAGGTCTGTGGCCAAACTGAAACTAAAATTCAGGTCTCCTGCCTCCTACTTCATTCAGTGGGACTTTCCATTCTACCATGCTCTCTCCCAGTCAAACACTGGTTGTTATTCTTCTTAGCTTCTTACGCATGTTTCTCCTAAGTCTTACCTCAGGATCCCAATAATGTAAAATTAACTGAGGACAGGTAAATGAGATATCGTCTTTGTACACCTTCACCATGACCCACCCCCTAGCTGAGTGTGTTGGGAGTGCCACACACCAGGCAAAATAATGAAAACAAGCAAGGAGTGTAGGAGGAAGGGCATGACAAGGGAATAGGTCTTGAGGTGGGGGAAGTAGGGATATTGAATGGGAAAGGAAAACTCAGATCATGAGTGGCTTTGAATGCCAGGCTGGGAAGTTCAGATACAGGCACAGTAAATACTGCCCTGCCCCCCAATACTCTAACAGGAAGGCCAGTGAGCCGGAAACAGCCAGTGCAATTTCACTGCCTACATTACCACCCCTGTTCTAGCTGGCTGGACACCACCTGCTTTCCCCACCACTTCCTAGTAGTTAAGGACACTTGTGAAACACTTATCTGTACTCAGAAACCCAGCCACAACACAAGCAAATTGCTAGCAGTTTTGAAAATCAAGGTCTGGGTATTAAGAGCCATGTTGTTTTCAAATGGGTCTTCATGGCTTCTGGGACAGGACTAATGTTCATCTGTGATTCTGCAATAAGAGGAAATGTTTGGCTAAATTATCTCAGCGACTGCAGGGAGATGGGAAGCTGCTTGTGGCAAAGGCCAACGGCCAACAAGACGCAGAAATCCACATAGGAGATTCCCAACATTGCCACCTCAGAACTTCCCAAACTGGGGTTGGCCTCTCCTTTCAGGATGGTGGGTCAGCTCCATGCACACACGTCATTATCCCCACTCTACTATTTCTAATAGCAGTCTGTGCCAGTGACAGTCCCTCCCCATGTATCAATCTCTAGGGTCATTGATCATAACACAAGAGCCTCAGTGGAACTGCTTCAGATGTTTAAGCACTCAGAGTATCTTCCTTTCTTTTCCTAATCTCAATCCTACTTGAACCTCAAGACCTAGCAAAAATCCCTTCTTCCTGAAATTCTTCTGCAGCTCCACTTGGTCCACAAGCAGCCTGGTTTCTGAGCAGGTAGCAGATTGTTTTATAATATCTCTATTGTCTTAAGCAATCTTTTACAGCTGCTTAAATATATTTTCAATTTATGATTTTAGTAAAAAGTTAGATATACCAAAGGCAGAAAACAACTGGAAAATAAACATATATAAGATGAAAAGTAGGTCTCTGTCCAACCCTAACCCCCAGTCCTCTTCCCCAGAAGAAACTGCTATCTAGATCCTAGAAGGAAATCAATACAATTAAGTTAATCCACACTTTGGTGTAAAGACCAATGTCAACTCTCTCAGAAGCCATTTAAGCTCTTATCTGGATATCTATCCTCACAAACTTCAGACAGGGCCTTGGCCATGATAGGGCTTGATAAATTCGAGTTGCTTAGATGTATGAACATTAAGGAAATAGATAAACTTACAGCTCAGGAAAGTAACAAAGGCACCACATAAAACCCTCTCCAACCTCAGGGAACAGAGGAGTTCGGGCTCTTGTTTCTGCTGGAAGAAAACTTCATAGAAGAAATAACATTTGAACTGGACCCTGAAATATGAAGAGAAGATTACTATGTGGAAGGGAAGGAGAGAGATGTTTTAGGCTGACCTACCTATAGCAAAGATGGTGGTGGGTGGGAGGAGACTAGTCCAATGAGGACAGTAGGTGGGATCTGTGAATAGTGAGGGTCAATTGCAGAATTTTAAGGTGGGATTAGGTTATGAAAGTATTAAATAAGAGGATTTCAACTCTATCCTATTGGAAACAAAGAATCTAACAGTTCCTTCATGGGGGAGTTTGGCCCAGCCTACATCAGTCAAAGTCCAGGCAGAAAAACAAAGCCCATGTGAGGTAGCTCCACAGAGGGAATTCAATATGGGGAATTCATTATAAAAGTGTTAGAAGGATTGAAAAGCCAAACAGAAGATGATGAGGTAATTCAGAGATTAGCAACATCAGGAAGTTGAGACCACTCCAAGGGATGGAGGGGAAAGGGGGAAGGTGGTGTTGCTGGAGTTCAGCAGCTGGAACTGTGGGCTGGAATTGGAACTGAGGACTTAGGAAAACCACAGCCTTTGCTGGAGATGCTCCCCAAAGCAGAGTGTGGGCAAGAAATATTCTGGCTTCTCCCCACCTAAAATTCCTTCAGTCTCCATTTAGTGTACTTCATTGACCAAACTTAGCAAAAATCCAGTTGCCAAGGGAACCTGGGGAATTCAGTTTGAAGGGGTCATCCCTCTGCAATATAGCACAGAGAAGAAATCAGCAGAAAATGGTACAAAGAACAAATTAGCAAATGACAAGGACAGCCCATCAAGGATGAACTATGAGGAGGAGCAGAATGGCTCCTGAGAGCAAGGAGACCAGCTGGAGAACTCATAGAATAGTGCACACAAGGGGATGTAGGACTCCAAACCACAGAACTGGCAAGGGGGAAGAGAAAGGGAGGAGGGGACTAGAATCCCAAACAGCCAATAAATATAAGAAGAGATGCTTAACCTCAGTCATCAAGGAAATGAAAACAAAAACCGTGTTATACACACATCAGAATGGCAAAAATTCAAAGATCTGATAATACCATCTGAGAGGGTGGAGCAATGGGGCATATAATTTGGTATGCAGTCTTTGCCTGCTTGTGGGAGTATATTTTGATATAACCACTTTGGAAAAAAAGTTTGGTGTTATCTAGTAAAAAGGAAGATGCGCATACTCTATGATAGACAATCACCCCTAGCTCTATACTCTATAGAGATATGTACCACACAGTTACATGTTAAGAAGATTTATAGCAGTTTGTATTTGTCCCAAACTGAAAATAACCAAATAGCCAACCAAGAGTAGAAGTAATAAAAAAATTAGTCTATATTCTTACATATTCATACAGTGGAATGCAGTAATGAAAATGAGCACAGGGGCACCTGGGTGGCTCAATCGGTTAAACTTCTGACTTGATTTCAGCTCAGGTCATGATTTTAGGGTTGTGAGATCAAGGCCCACATCAGGCTCCATGCTCAGCAGGGAGTCTGCTGGAGATTCTCTCCCTCTCTCCCTCCCTCTCCATCTGCCCTTCCCCCACTCATGCTCACACACACTCTCTAAGATAAATAAATCTTTAAAAAAAAAAGAAAAAGAGGGCGCCTGGGTGGCTCAGATGGTTAAGCGTCTGCCTTCGGCTCAGGTCATGATCTCAGGGTCCTGGGATTGAGTCCTGCATCAGGCTCCCTGCTCCTTGGGAGCCTGCTTCTCCCTCTGCCTCTCTCTCTCTCTGTCTCTCATGAATAAATAAATAAAATCTTTAAAAAAAAAAAAGAAAAGAAAAAGAAAATAAGCTACAACTATACACAACCAAATGGATGATTCTTACAACATAATGTTGAGTAAAAAACAAGATCTGAAAGAATACATATATAATGATTCCACCTTCTTTAGGTTCAACATTAAGCAAATATAAATGATAAAAATGAAAATATAGTTGGTAAAATAAAAGTAAGGAAATTATTACCATAAAAATAAGGTTAATAGTTACCCCTCAGGGGAGGGAAAGAGTTTCTATCGGTTCTTGACATTGATGGTGGTTACTTGGGTATTGCATGGTTAAACTGTATTACAAACTTTATTCAGTTTTCTATGTGGTATATTATGTTTAAAAGTAAAAAAATAAAAATAAAAAAGGATGGAGGGACAGAGGAAGGAAGTGTTTCAAGCGCCTTTTCTCATAAAGCTACCAAAGGGTGTGTTCCATTAAAACAAGAGAGCAAACCAAGAAAGAAGATAATGGATCCAGGAAACAGGAGTTCCAAACAGAAGACAGAAAAAGAGAATCTTTAGAATGATGGTGAATGATGATCTCAGGCTGACAGCTGTGCCCCAGAGAGCAACCATAAATGAATGGAGAAGGTCAGAAGCCTCCAGACAGATTTCAACAGGAGATGAAATTGACAGATTGTTTGATATAGTAAGAAGGACTGGGAAGATATTTACTCAATTATGGGAACATTTGGATCTAAATTAATGATAAATATACAGGAAACTAACCAAACAAATATATAAACAAAACCAAAGGTAATTATTAACTCCAGGGAAACAATAAGTTGTATAAGAAAGGAATCATAGAGTGTACTACATAGTTCAGGTGTGACTAGCATACATGATTACAATAATGTATGTATTTATCTAACCACAATTATGATATAAGGATAGGGATATGGGAAGTTTGTGTTTCTGGTGTGGATCTAGGGTAAAGGGAGCAAAATCATCATTCTCCACAGAGGAAACTCAATAAATAATAATGTTTAAAATAGGAAAATGAAAAACTAGCTGCAAACATACATTACTTAGAGTCAGAGAAATTAAAATTTAAAAAGAAAGGCAACAAACACGAAAAAGCTGCCTGTCTCTGTCAAATGGGAAATGAGGTAGCGTGGAGAGAGGACTGCTATTTTTGTAATAAGTCATATTAAACTCTTTGATTCTTTAAATTATGGACACACATATTTTGATAAGAGCTAAAAATAAAATTAAAATCAAAAGGGGATAGGAGGGACTATGTCTGGTTGAGGGTGTGCACTGAAGGCAACATCATCAGGTGCCTTCAGTCCCCCAGCCTCTGCCTGGCCATCTCTGCCCCAGGACTCCCTCAACTACAGTCAGAGTCAGGATTGAGGCAGGGACAAAGGATACCAGGCTGAACTGACTATGAACACAGATAGGACAGTCTTAAAAGAATATCAATATATTCAATACATTAAAATTATGCCATGATGAGTAGGGTTACCCTAGGGCTGCAAGCAAGAATTGCTTCATACAAGTGTCCTATTAACATGGCACAGATACCAAGATGCTAAATAGGAAATGCATTTTATAATTTTAATGCATACTTAACTGATATTTTATAAAATTCAACAATCATTTCTTTTGATTTTTGAGAGAGAGAGAGGGAAGGGAAGGACAAAAGGAGAGGGAGAGAAGGGTGCCTGGGTGGCTCAGTCGGTTAAGTGTCTGTCTTCAGCTCAGGTCATAATCCTAGGGTCCTGGGATCAAGCCCCATGTTGGGCTCCCTGTTCGGCAGGGAATCTGCTTCTCCCTCTCACCCCTGCTCATGCTCTCTCTCACTCTCTCTCTCTCTCAAATAAATAAATAAATCTTTAAAAAAAAAAAAAAGGAGAAGGAGAGAGAGAATCCCAAGCAGGCTGCATGCCCAGCGCAGAGCCTGACTTGGGCCTGATCCCACAACCCCGAGATCACAACCTGAGCCAAAACCAAGAGTCGGTTGCTCAACCAACTGAGCTACCCAGGTGCCCCAACGATCATTTCTAATAAAATTTTAAGAATAAAAAAATTCTTGGGCGCCTGGGTGGCTCAGTTGATTAAGCGACTGCCTTCGGCTCAGGTCATGATCCTGGAGTCCCTGGATCGAGTCCCGCATCGGGCTCCCTGCTCTGCAGGGAGTCTGCTTCTCCCTCTGACCCTCCCCCATCTCATGTGCTCTCTCTCATTTTCTCTCTCTCAAATAAATAAATAAAATCTTTAAAGGGGCGCCTGGGTGGCTCAGTTGGTTAAGCGACTGCCTTCGGCTCAGGTCATGGTCCTGGAGTCCCGGGATCGAGTCCCACATTGGGCTCCCTGCTCAGCGGGGAGTCTGCTTCTCCCTCTGACCCTCCTCCCTCTCCTGCTCTCTGTCTCTCATTCTCTCTCTCTCAAATAAATAAATAAAATCTTTAAAAAAAAAAGAATAAAAAAATTCTTGTTAATAACATAGCATCCATTTTTAAACTAAATTAATAATAATTCCTCTAAATTCCAGAACATGTAAAGATGTCTGCTACTATCATTGTCATTGAAATATTAATAAAAATATAATTATTTAACATTGTTGAAAGTTCTTGTCAAAAAACAAGAGATAAAGATGGCATAAGGGAAATAAATATCGAAAAGGAAGAGATAAAAAAATGTCGTTTGTATATGATGTGATTATATACCCAGGAAAATCAGCCCAAATGATTCAAATGTAAAAATATCTAGTGATCCTGTTAAGGTGTAACAGGTTGTTTCTCTCATGCTCTTCCAACTCCAGTGGACTCCTGTCTAGCTGAGTTTAAACCTAGTGTCTTTACAGGGGCCCCCGAGTATCTGATGACAACCTTGTTTTTCCCCATTCTCCACCTTGACTGCTCCACTGCAAACACAGTGCTTCCTTACCTCCTCAGTATGCTGTGGGTGCCCCCCATCTCAGGGCCTTTGCAAAACTTGCCTTTCCCTCTGCCACCTCATTCAGGTCTCTGCTCAAATGATACCAACTGACACTAGTCCTCTCTATGTCAAATGTCACTCTGTGAATCAGCCTTTCCTGAGCACTAAGTCTTTCCTTTGTCTTTATTTCTTCTTTATAAGATTTATTGCTACTTAACATATTAGTTACATAGTTGCTTATTGCCTCTCTTCTCACTAGAATGTGAACTCTAAGAGGATGATGGAATTTTCTATCTTTGGAGCCAAGAGGGATATCTGGTCCATGAAAGGCATTTGTTAACTCTGTGTTGAATAAATGATTAAATGAAAGGCAGACAAAATACTCAAAAGATCCATAGAGGAATTACTTTTTCTTCTTTGGAAAAATAAAAAGTACTCACAGATGAAGAAATTGACAATCCCCATGCATAACAATATCAACCTTCTCTATAATGAAAATCAAAATTAAAAAGAGGATAACAGACTAGGGTAAATATTTGAATCAACAAGACAAAAATGATTAATTCTTATGGTCTATAAAGGTCCATTTAAATTTATAAGAAAAACACCAAGACCATAATACATAAATGAACAGATAATTCACAGATAATTCAATACAATATAAACAAACACATTGAGAAATAGTAATATTCACTAGTAAACAAAGGCATGTAAATTAAAGCAAATCGGGATACCATTTCTTCTGTCCAATTAGCAACAACAAGAAAATATGTTTTTGTTAACTGCTATTGCAGTTGAGATGAAATTAGGAGATGCATTCCAGAGTGATGACAGTATATTAAATCATGTTTTTGGAAAGCAATTCGGCAATGTAGAGGAAGAGCCATATAGATGTCTGTGTCCTTTGCCAGTAATTCCTCTATTAGGAATTATTCCTATGGAAATTCAACAGCAGCAAAAGGCTATTTGCAAGAAGATGCTCACTGCGGTGTTATCTGTAAAAGCCCCAAACTGAAAACATAAACGGCCAACATTAAAGGGAATGGTTTAATAAATTACAGTACCTCAGCACAATGGAATATTATGTGGCCATTAAAATGATAATTATGCAGAAACATGAAAAATGTTTATGATTCACTGGTCATTGAAAACATACAGAATATAAAATAGTAGGTATGTACCATGCCCAAAATGCCCAGGATGTGTATACATTCATAAGATAATATGTAAAAATAATATAGCCGTTAGATTGAGGTTAGAATCTTATAGTGAGTTATAAGAAATATTATTTTTTTAAATGTTCTCCTTAAGTTTCCACCCAGAAACTCCTATAATTTCTAACAAGTTAGATGAAAGACTCTGTGCCTAAAGCAATACTTTATAAACTAGCACATTGTATATGTCCCTGTAAGCCTTCATTATCTTTACTTGTATTTACACACCATAGTAGGACCCCTCCTACCACTGCTTTCAACACCCCCTCTGCTACGGCACGTAGTGGCAAACTTGCAGAAATATGTCAAATAAATAAACAAAACCGTGCTCAGGCTAGAGCAAAAATGACTCTCATAAGCACTCAGGCCACCTGCTGATAGCTGGCGGAGCTTGTGTGATTTTTGCCTGGGCCACATATTTCTCTTGTACCTCTGAAAGTTTCTGGGTGGAGAGAGATCTCCATTCTGCCCAAACAGGAACACATGGCCTGAAAACCCAGTGGGAAGTTGATTCGGCCACCCTCTTAAGCCAAGGACACATGCCCAAAGGAATTTCCCCATCCTCGTGCATGGGAGGCGAAGAGACCCCCTAGCCGAGGCATTCTGCTCCCCTGACAGCCAGTATGGCTTGATGGCACAGAATGGGGTGGAGGTCCAGCGTCTCACTTTCTTCCTTTGTAAAAATGCGGATAACGAAAGCTCCTACGCAAGAATAGCACCATGCAAGAATTAAATGAGTTAAAATCTGCCAAGCAAAGTGAAAAGGACCTCGCATATAAAAAACACTCACACAATGTTAGTAATCATTGTGTTGTTGCCCCCAGGTGGAATTCACCCCTCCCTCCACTCTATTCTGTACACATACCTAATAAAGAAACATGGTCCCAAACCTGGTATGGGACAGAACCTTTTTGCATGATGTAATTCCTAACCTCCTTCTGGGAAGAAATTAGCGTTGATAAAATGCTTAAGCAATTTTCTGATAAACTTTAATGAGATTAAGACCTCTTCTGGGAAGCCAGTTACCCACCCACTCAGCTGACTGTCAGTCAGAATGTAATGATCTGGAAACAATCCTTCTTTCTTGTATCCAGTCTAAGAGTGATAACCTAATCATTCTGTTTTCCTATAAAATTTTTCTGTGGGACAATCTCTGAATAGGCTTGCTTAAGCCTCTTTTCCTTGTGACCTACTTAAACTAAAATTTTGATACATGTTTAAAATTAAATGTCTGGAAGAATTTAACAAACCGAACAAACAAAGTACATAAAATAGCTTATGGCATTTATTTGTATTCTTTTCTAATTTTTCTTACTAAGTAAGGCCCTCAGAAGCAGGCACCATACTTGGTTTTACCCATATTTTTACCCAGAACTTAACATTATGACTGATACATAAAAGATAGTCAATAAAGGTTTGTTAAGATAATAAATTAATGAAATTACAAATAAACCTTTAAAAACAAATGAAGAGAGCACTTCTTATCCAGAAGAATAGGGACACTGTATTATAAAGCACCAAAAGATTTAGATTCAATTGTAGGTTCAAAACTGGCTTTTAGCTGTGTGATTTGGGGAAAGGTTCTTCACCTTCCTGAGCTTCCATGTTCTCATCATACTATGGGGCTAATAATGCACTGTAGACCTGTCAAGAGTTGGGACAACTTATTTACACAGTGTAATACAATGTCAGGTGCATTAGAACCTCAAAACATTTTACTTCACTCTCTTCCTACTGAATCTCTCTGTGACATTGAGAAAGTCACTTCCTCTCTCCAGGTCAGATTCCTCATCCATAAAATAAGATCTAAAAAAAAAAAAAAAAAAAATCCCTCACATGCCAAGAATATAGTCAGGACAAAATAAGATAATGAACATAATTCATTCATGTTTCCAAAAGTAATTAAACCTCAAGGAAGGCTTCTGCTTTTAGCCAAGATGGAGAAACAGGGACCAGATTTACCTTCCTGCTTGAAACAATCAAAATACTCGGCAAAACCCATGAAGCCTATGGTTTCAAGATGCTGGGCATCAAGCAATAAAAGACAGTGATACCTGAGAGATGAGGAAGAAAATATGTGAGTCCTGCAACTGCCCCAATGACAGCCTCGAGAGAGTATCCAGGCCACAGAGCAGGAAGGTGGAACTGAGGCAGAGCATGTTCTCCCTGAGCCTATGAGACAGAGCTGAGTGAGAGTCCAGCGAGACCAAGGCAGTTCAAGTTCACAGACAGAGTACCAGAGAGAAGAGAGCTGCACAGACAGAAAACCCTAGAGATCTGCAGAGAGTTCCCTCATGGACTCACCAGAATACTGATCAGGACACACATATGAGGAAAATGCCCGAAGCTGGAGAAAGAGCCACCGAAAAGGGCTAGAGAAAACAGTTTCTGACACTCACATGGGGCAGAATAGTGCTATTCGCTCTGGTCAGACTGGAAAACCCCATAATTCGCAGGGCATCGGTTAGAGGGCACAGAAAGGTCTTAACAGAGAGATGGGAAACAATTAGTCCTAGACTATAGGCAGATCTAGTCCCACCTAACAAATCTTTAAAGTAAGGTTCTATAGGATCAAACTCTTTCCAATAACTTAATTGAGTCCCAGAACAAAGCTCAAAAATATTTAAAGAAATGTAAAAATATTCAGCACACAATATGATTAAACTGATATCCAATAAAACACCTGATATCCAATAAAAACTTACCAAGTCTGGAAAAAAAGCAGCAAATTATGACCCATAATGAGAAGGAAAAAAAAATTAATCAAAACTGAGCAAAACTAACACAGAATTTAGAATTAGTAAAGGACAATTAAACAGTTACTATAACTGTATTCCATATGTTCAAAAAGTTAAGATACAAAAGAGACCAAAATCAAATTTTTAGAGATGAAAACTATAATGTCTAAGATGAAAAATATACTGGATAGGAATGGCAGCAGATCAGACCTTGCTTAAAAAAAAAGAAAAGAAAAAGAAAGAAAAGAAAGGGGAAAAAATAGGGAACTTGAATACATAGCAATAGAAGCTACCTAAAAATAAACACACAGAGAAAAAAAGAATGAAAAAAAAAAAAATGAACAGAGCATCGGTGCACTGTGGGGATCACCTCAAGCAGAATGACATATGTGTAATTGGAGTCCTCAAAAGAAAAGAGAGTGGTAAAAAATAATTGAAAAAATATGAGCCAGAAAATCACTAATTCGATTAAAAAATAAAACAGAACAAAACTATACACTCACAAATCCAAGAAGCTCAACAAATCTGAAACACAAGAAAAGTATGCCAAGACACATCATATTCAAATTGTTCAGGACCAAGAATAAACTGAAAACCTTAAAAGCAGCCAGAGAAGAAAGACACATTATATTCAGAACAACAAATAGAAGGATTACAGCAAATTTCTCACAAAAAAAATAAAGCAGACAGAGGCATCTGGCTGGCTCAGTCAAAGAGCA
>NC_138381.1:23446691-23551886 GCF_054177405.1 Leptonychotes weddellii | reverse complement strand
AAGGTTTTGTAGGCAAGTTATGCCAAATCTCTATGGAATAGCTAATCCCCATCCAAAGTAAACTGTTTCAGAGAACAGAATAAGAAGGAAAACTAGCAAGATGATTTTATGAGGCAAGCATAACCTTAATAAACTGCAGGATAACAAAATAAAAGAAAATTACAGACCAGTCTCCCTTATGACAATACATACAAAAATCCTATTTAAAATAGTCTCAAGTCAAATTTAACCATGTACCAAAATTACATCAGGATCAACTACAGTTTATTTTAGAAATGTAAGAATATTCATCATCAGAAAATGTATTAATATGCCAAATTATGAGATTAAAGAGGAAAACATGTATGATCAACTTAGTAAATGCTGAAGAAAAAGCATTTGACAAAATTCCAGACCTATTCATGATAACTTAGCAGATTAGGAGTAGAAAAGAACTTCTTTAATTTGATGAAGGTATTTATTAAAAACAAATGGCAAACATCATATGTAACTGTGAAACTGTGGATGTATTTTCATTAAAGTCAGGAGCCTAACAGAACATCACTACCACCTGTGCTATTCATCACTGAATTCCAAGTCCCATCCAACGCAATAGACAAGAAAAGCAAAAGTGTGATCATTGGAAAGAGACAAAACTCCCATTATTTAAGATGATACCATTGTTCCTGATGCACCTAAAACCAAGATGATAAAGCAATTCGGGAAGATGACAGGAAGGGCATAAAAGAAGATTTGACCAAATGGAAAGGTACGTACCGGGTTCGTGGATGAGAAGAATCAACATGGAGATGCTAATTCCCCCCAGATCCATCTGGAAACCAACGCATTTTCAATCAAAATGCCACGAAGGTTATCACTTCACACCTACTACTTCACACTACCCAAGAATGTAAAATGGTGTGGTCACTTTGGGAAACAGACTGGTAGCTTCTCAAAAGGTTAAACATAAAGCTCTTACCTATGTTTAAGAGGTAACCATCTGACCCAGTAATTTCATTCCTAGGTATATACCCAGAAGAAATGAGAATGTGTGTCAACACAAAAACTTGCACACAAATGTTCACAGCAGGGTTATTCATAATAACCCAAAAGTGGAAACAACCCAAATGTCTATCAACTCATGAATGGTTAAACAAAATGTGGCATACCCATACAGTGGAATGCTATTTAGCCCTACAGAAGGAGAGAAGTACTTATTCATGCTATAACATGGGTCAACCTTGAAAACGTTATGCTAAGTGGAATAAGCAAGACACAAAAGACACATGTATGATTCCATGTATATGAAATGTGGAGAACAAGCAAATCCATGGACACAAAAGTAGATTAGTGGCTTTTAGGAGCAAGGGCGAGAGGGAATGGGGGATGACTGCTAATGGATATGGGGTTTCTTTTTGGGGTGATGAAAATATTCCAGAACTAGATAGTAGTGATGTTTGCACAACTTTGTGAATATACTAAAAACCAAACTTTAAAAGAGTGAAATTTATGGTTTGTAAATTGTATCTCAATTTTTTTAAATTACCATCAAGGGTGTCTGTGGTATGTGATGGAGATCATAAAATTCATATGGAAATATAAAAAGCAAAAAATTGCTATGGCAATTTTCAAAAAAAATACTGGAGAGACCTTATTATATACAGTACTTATTTAAAAACTTAGTAATAAGATTTGCATGTTATTATTATAGGGGGAGACAATTAAACCAAAAAGAATTAGCAATCCCAGAAAGAAATTCACAGATAGATGTCAAGTTGGTATATGGCAACCCTGATACATGATGAATCAGCAGGGATAGGGTAGACCTTTCAATCAATTTACCCATAAATGAAAAAAAACTAGATTGTTACCCCATGAAGTTTAAGACAACAATGAAATTCCATTTCACATTCAAATTAGTAAAAATTCTACAAGAGTTGTTATATTTTAGGAGGAAGGGCAAAGAATCGAGAAGGGCAGGAGGGTTCAAAGGTATCTGCATTTTATTTCCCAAGGGAAGAATCCACATCAATATGAAATGCTAAGATTGATTAATAATGGCTCATGGTTTATGGTAATCATTACAGAATTTTTCTGTACATTTCTACACATTTGAAATAATCTCTAATTTTTAAATTCCATGCAAATATTACCTGCAGGACAGATACCAAAATCCTAAGAGTATTTTTTCACAGAGTAGTGAAAATGTGGATAATTTCCTCCCTGTTTCTGTTTTTCTATATTTTCCTCTCTTTCTTTCTTTCTTTTTTTTTGGTTAATAAGCAGGTGGTATTTTGCTAAGAAGAGAGAATGTTAAAACTATCAAAAGGGAAACAATCCACTTCGTCACTGCTATCCTGCAGTGACATAACTTGAATAAAAGGATAATTTCTGTAAATTTCATGGCTTCTTATACTTTTCATACCACTTCCACTCATCTGTATCATGACAAGTGTGTGAAGCAGATAGGCAAAGACTCATGGTAAGTTGTTTTAGTTACACTTGGTTATTAGTGATGGAGCTGAGTCAAGAACTAGTATTTTAAGACCCTTAATCTCATACTTTTTTGGCTACACCAAACTACTACCTCTTAACAACCCAGATCGGCCCTTGGGATAAATGTATACAGCTACTCCCAGCTTTCAAATAGTTATGCTCTAGGGTGCATTTGTTAAATCAGGTATTTTGAATTTGAATCCCATTTTCTCACCAAAACAGCATTATGGTAGCCAAATCAGATTCACAGAAGCCACCATCTCCACCCTGACGTCTCTTGTAAGAGTTTCCATCTCTACCAGGATGATTCTCCAGGCATCCCAAACTCTGCATTTCTAAAACTAGGCTGTTTATATTTCACCCAAGCTTTCCCGGTCTTCCCGACTGTGATGAGTTTGCCTTGGTCCACATAGTAGTAGCAGTAGTTCTCCCCGACTCATCCCTCCTCCTCCTCAGCCACCACGTGCCCACCCTTGCTTGCCACTGCTAGGGTCTAAACCTTCACCAAATTCTGCTGAGTGTGCCTCTAAAATATATCTCATTTCCATCCACTTGTCCCCATTTTCCTGCCCCTAATGTGCTCCAGGCCACCATCCCCTCCCCCAAACTCAGTCACTCATCGGACCCTTGGCAAGAAGGCAAAGAGCAGTCTGGCCTGCCAGCGAGGGCCCGGGCTTTACTGTTTGGGGTGCTTGTTAGGTCAGTGGACATCTGCTCTTGTTCTGGCTAAAGAGCTACTTGCAAAAGTGTCCTCAGCAACCCCCACCTGGCACACACACCATCTCTTGTCATAATGCTGTCCATTCACTAGCATTTCCTTTCATAGAGCCCTCCTCTTGGGTCCTTGTCATTTCCAACTTGAAGCCAAAGTTATTCCTCTTAATGATCAGAAGGACTTATTACACGGAAAGAACCACAAGTGAGCAAAAGTATGACTTAACTAAAAGAAAGTTTCGATCTCTAGCAATGGGAAATGAATTGATTAATACATACCAAACCAGCCCTAACTAAACTGGTAGAGTGCTTACATGAACAAACCCTGCAAAGATATATACAAATGCTCCTGACCAGCACCCTGGCATTCTTCCTATCCCTGTGGTTTTTTTTTTTTTTTAAAGATTTTATTTATTTATTTGAGAGAGAAAATGAGAGAGAGAGCACATGAGAGGGGGGAGGGTCAGAGGGAGAAGCAGACTCCCCGCCGAGCAGGGAGCCCGATGCGGGACTCGATCCCGGGACTCCAGGATCATGACCTGAGCCGAAGGCAGTCGCTTAACCAACTGAGCCACCCAGGCGCCCTCCCTGTGGTTTTCTAGAAGACAGCAGATTACTCGTCAGTATCGTTCCCCTCTGTAGAGCCTAGTGTTGCTGCACTACTATTCAGAGCTTGAGGATGTGCCTTCATGGGGGAATTTTGAGGATGTGGATCACTCAGTTCACTGAGTTCCCTGTAGGGAGGATATACCTCGCTTGGTCTCCAAGCCCAGCAGAACGGAATGCCTGACCCAGAGTTTGTGAAAATGAATCGAGTCCAAATCCCTGTCTCAAAGACAGAAAAGCTGGTGCCTAGGAAGGTCACGTGACATGCCCAAGATGACACAGTTTGCTTTTGATGGAGCTGGGATCGCCTGAGGTCTCCTGACCCTCAGTCCGCACTGTTACATGCATTCAAAGGGAAAAACATGTATTTCATGCTCTCTCCCTGCACTTGACATCCTTTTCTATCTTTCAGCGATCTAACTGGTCACGTCACCATCTTCCAAGAAGCAGACACACAGCGTGGAGCACTGCAGCGGGACACCTTGGTGAGCTTCAGCTTTCTCCCCTCAGCTCCTAATGACACCACGTTTAAAATCAATGGAAAACTGAAGCCCTTTAAATTCCCATCATCTGCTAAGCAGCATTACAGGGAGAACATCAAGCGACAGGGACCAACAAACTACAGACCTGTTTTCTCTCTGCAGAGGCAGGTCTGATTTTGGAAATTTGCTGTTGGAAACATCTTAGATCTGGGATCCTGTAAATGGACTCAGGATAAGGAAGAAGGAGGAGAGAAGGACAGATGGAATTTGAGGAGCTGGAAGAGGACAGGGCACATGACAACAACTGGTAACCCCCATGAGGCACAGGATCGCCAGGACAATAAAATGTCCTCAGATTTTAGAACCCGAGATGACTTCTGGAATTCTCACATTATAAAAATTCTTCCTGCACCTCAACCCTTCTCATTCCTGCTCTTATTTTCTTGCTTCTGGCTATGCAAGTGGTCATAACAAGGCTGCACACACGTTCCAAGATTACTCTAAGCTTTTCTGTCCCCCCAAAAAGTGCAAAATAAATAGCTATTCTCTGTACATTTTGAGAATTTGAAATTCACAGCTATGCCGAGGAAAGCTTGGGCTTCTAATAAGCTGTTTCACAAGGTGAGACATGCAAGTTGCGTAATGAAGTACAACATAGGCTGGTGAGGACTTTGGGCAAGGGGTGCTTGGGGTCGGCCCTGCTTCCCAGCAACTTTTGAGTTTCCTTCAACAGAAATCAGGCAGCATTCCCTCTAGTGAGAAATTTGGAGACAGACATCTTAGGTTTATAATAAACAACAGAGTTCTAGAACTCATAATTTATAGCCACAAAAATAGCAAACGCGTTTTGTTTTTATTTTTTTTTTACCATTTTATTTTTGTTTTAAGTCAACCTCCTTTTTTTAAAAACATTTATTTTATTTTGTTTTTTTAAAGATTTTATTTATTTATTTGACACAGAGAGAGAGAGAGCACAAGCAGGAGAAGCAGCAGAGGGTGAGGGAGAAGCAGGCTCCCTGCTAAGTGGGGAGCACAATGGGGGACTTGATCCCAGGACCCTGGGATCATGACCTGAGCCGAAGGCAGACGCCCAACCGACTGAGCCACTCAGGTGCCCTAAATCAACCTCCCTTCTGCCAGGTGGCACATCCTCTTTCAGGATACTGGGAGCCCAGGGGAGCAGGCGTGAGGTGAGTAGAGGAGTACGGGCTCAGACATGAAGATGGCTGTCGAAAACAAGCGATTTAGGTGTCTCCCTGTGACAGATTATTTCCAAAGACGCCACAACAATCTCTTACCAAGAGGTGGGTGATATTTCCTTTCCCCTTAATCTGGACTGGCCATGTGACTTGTTTTGATGGACAGATAGAATGTGGCGGAAGTGACCTGGGCTTGACGTGATCTTGCAGCTTCCCACGTTCACAGAGGCAGGTTCCAGCCACATGAAGAAGTCAGGCTGTTCTCCTACAGAGAGGGGCCACAGCAGACAGAGGTCTTGGGGAAAGAGGGGCCATGAGACAACCAGGCTGTGTGGAGAAGACCTGGTTCCCAACCAAGGCCCCCTTCGACAAGGGAGTGGTGCCATCTTGGATCCTCCAGCCCCAGCTGAGTGACCCAAATGGAAGAAAGTAAAGCTTCCCCCAGTGAGTACTGCCCAAATTCCTGACCCACATGATAATGAGGAAATGGTTGCTTCAAGCCGCCATATCTGGGGATGGTTTGCTACGTATCAATAAGTAACTGAAACATCCACCAACTGCTCTCCGCTCTCAACCAGTTCCTTACAGGCTGTTCCCCGAGGGACTGTAATGGGTTTTGGTTTGGTTTTGTTTTGCTTTGTTTTTCATTTTGTTTCTGTTTTCTTGTTTTGTTTTGCCTTTTAAGTTAATGAGCTGGAGCATCTTGCTGGGGACAGTGGAAATTGCCTTGAGACCGACAGAGCCCTTAAACCTGTCAGGAGGGGAATGGCTTGCTGGCACATTATCACACGTGTGTCACACATGTTCAGAGGGAAGAAGTCCACGAGACCAACCCATCCCAGGGTCCAGAGGGAGCCCCACGGAGCTGGCCTCCCCGCCCATCCCCTCTCCTCAAAACACAGACCACTGTCTCTTCTGGGAGAGAGCTTCTCCTGCGTCACTGGTGAAAAATATGCCCTAGAAGGAAATCTGGTACAACCAGTACTCACAAGCCTTGGTCCCTCTCCAGTTTGCAGTGACAGGTTGGCGGATCTGCCTGCCTGGATGCATCAGGCTCCCTGCCTCCCCACAGTCATTTCACGGTCAACATGGCAAAAAAAAAGGAAAGGAAAAAGAGGCTGTACTGACTCTGCACAAAGCTTCAGGTGGGGCCAGCGTCCCCTCACATTTGGTTGCAGGCAGATCCTGCAAGACGCAGCCACTTTTTATCACCAGGGAATCGTGTCCAAACTCCACTGGGGAAAAAAAGCACCTAAATAAAATGAAGACCAAGGACCACGCAGGGCCTGGAGTGGTTCTGTCTTTTGGCACCAGCACCACCTGATTTTTGCAGGGGAGCAGGGGGGCGGGGAGCAAGGGGCAAGTCTTATTTATTTATTTGACACAGAGAGAGAGAGAGCACAAGCAGGAGAAGCAGCAGAGGGTGAGGGAGAAGCAGGCTCCCTGCTAAGTGGGGAGCACAATGGGGGACTTGATCCCAGGACCCGCACTTGGCAGCTGCTAAAATGAAGACACCATCAGTCCTGAGCCTTGGACAGCTTCCCCACGGCAGCTTCACGGGCAGAGGCAGCACAAACCCAGGCATCGGGAGCATTGGCCATGCAGATGTTGCCCTAGGCCCATGTTCCCAGAAGTCGGGAAGAGGGAAGAAATGAACTCTTGGAGGAGAAGTGATCGCCCTACCTCTGCACAGAGTTCCCTTGGCACCCTCACCTATACACAGGGTTTGAGAGCTTTGAAGAAAGGAAACAAGGGGACACAAGGCAGTGGCTAGGGACAAAGCCAGGACTGCAGATCAACAGATGCGAGCCATGCAAGAGGGGCTGGCAGAGAGGGGAAATCAGCTATGATACGAAAGAATGATTGTTGTTCCACAAATGTTTATTAAGCACCTGCTGTGTGCTGGCACTGGGCTAGGTGCTGAGAATAGGGTGGTAAGCAGGACACACGTGGTTCTTCCCCCAGGAGCGCATATAATTATAGTGCACCTCCTGGAAGCTACTGCTGCTGGGGTCAGAGAAGGAGGTTTGGGCAGGAAAGGCACTGGGGAGGCCAGGGAAAGTGGCAGTACACAGCAGCGTGGCCCCAGGAGGTTCACCCAACAAGCAAGGACCCTCCTTGCTCTCCTCCCAGGAGTCCTGTAGCTTCTCTGTCAGTGCCTTTCCATCCAGCATGAGCTGGGTTCTGGTGATATTCTCATTTGTTTTGTTTTATTTTTTAAAAAAGATTTTATTTATTTGTCAGAGAGAGAGAGAGCACAAGCAGGGGGAGCGGCAGGCAGAGGGAGAAGCAGGCTGCCTGCTGAGCAAGGAGCCTGCCACAGGACGCAATCCCAGGACCCTGGGATCATGACCTGAGCCAAAGGCAGGAGCTTCGCCAACTGAGCCACCCAGGTGCCCCTTCTCATTTGTTTTAAAACGTTGCTTCCATGAAGCCACTAACCTGCTCAAAAGCATTGTATGACAATCCACCACCTATAGAATAAATACCCCAACATTTTGGCTTGGTTCCTCATACCCTACATAATCTGCTCCAATCCATCAGAACACCTGGAATAAAAGATCCCCATAAAGGGACCCCCCCAATCTCTGTTCATGGTCACCTGTACAACCACATGACTAGCTCCACCCCCAACTCTGACCACATTTACTAATATATTTAGGAATGTCTCCACTTCTATATATGAACTGTAAATACAAGGGTCTATGTATTCATATGGTTATGCATACTTGGGCCAGCGGTCCCAATGAAGCTAGATATGAGAAATCTAGGAAAGGCCCCAGGTCCAACTAACACCCAACCCCCAGATGGTCTGAAATTCTCTAGTAGCTATTATTCATTGATTTAAGCATTGGCTTACTGGGCAATTTTTTTTTTAAGATTTTATTTCTTAAGTAATCTCTACACCCAATGTGGGGCTCAAACTCACAGCCCTGAGATCAAGAGTCACATGCTCTACCTACTGAGCCAGCCAGGCACAGTAGGCAATTTTTTTAAATTAAAAATCTTAATGTTGCCACCCAGCGATTCCAATTGTACATACATAGCTAACAGAAATCCTAATGACCATTCACCAGAAGTTATGTACAAGAATGATCATGGCAGCGCTGGCTCTAACAGTCCCAACCTAGAAATTATCCAAATGCCCATCTACAGTAAAATGGGTGGATTATGTTACTTTCACATAACAAAATGCAATATGGAAACAAGAATACACAAACTATAACTACTCACAGCAATATGGATGAATTCCCAAGCATAATGCTGAGTGAAATAAGGCAGACACAAAAGAACAGTGCTACATGATTCCATTTATATGAAGTTCAAACATGGTCAAGACTAAGCTATGATGTTAAAAGGCCAGTGGCTACCCCGGGATCATGATAATGCCTGGAAGGTGGCTTCTGGAACGCTGATCATATTCTATGTCACGATCTAGATCCCGGGTCCATGAGTATATTGCTGTGTGGAAATTGATTGAACCACACATCTATAATGTCTCATATTTTCTGTGTATGTAGTACTTCAATAAAAAGTTTACCCTAGGGCGCCTGGGTGGCTCAGTTGGTTAAGCGACTGCCTTCGGCTCAGGTCATGATCCTGGAGTCCCTGGATCGAGTCCCGCATCGGGCTCCCTGCTCGGCAGGGAGTCTGCTTCTCCCTCTGACCCTCCCAACCCTCCCCCCTCTCATGTGCTCTCTCTCTCAGTCTCGCTCTCTCAAATAAATAAATAAAATCTTAAAAAAAAAAAAAGTTTACCCTAAAAAAGGAAAAAGGAAAAAAAAACAATATTGATGAGGGTACACAGAAGTTGACACTTTCTTACATTCGAGAAGGGAAGTATAAAACTATACTAATTTTAGTATAGCTTTAAGGGAAAAGAATCTGGCAATGTGTATTAAAACCTTTAAAAACTGCACATCCTTTGACCTAGTAATTCCAGCTCTAGAAATTTATCTTCAGGAAATGAGTGTGCCGTGGTAACTGTCACAGAACTATTTGTAAAAGAGAAAATATGAAAATAACCTAAATGGTGAACACATGTTTACTTGCAGCCACTAAAATACCTTATAAAATACTTAATGAAAGAAATTCAGGAGATTTTAATTTCTTCTCTCTACTTTCTATTGTTTTCCCCAATTTCCTACAATGTATCATATGAGAATACCCATGCAGAAATTAATAACTTAATTCAGCATTCATTCAACAAGTATTTCCTGAAATCTTCCATAGCTAGACACTGAGGATAGTAATGAATATGGTTTTAGGGCCTGCTCTCAAGAATTTTAGTCTAGTCAGACTTGAAGGTGAATATAAATTATTCATAGCTGATGCAATTGGAAGAGCAACCAATCTGAAGTCAACATACATGAATTCAATCTCAGCTCCACAATTTACCTTTTTTTTTTCTTTTTAAGATTTTATTTATTTATTTGACAGAGAGATAGAGAGAGAGAACAAGTAGGCAGAGAGGCAGGCAGAGGGAGAGGGAGAAGCAGGCTCCCCACCGAGCAGGGAGCCCGATGCGGGGCTCAATCCCAGGACCCTGGGATCATGACCTGAGCCGAAGGCAGCCGCTTAACCAACTGAGCCACCCAGGTGCCCCTCACAATTTACCTTTTTTTTTCCCCCAGCACCTTGGTAGGTGAGGTCCTCTGTCTATTCATCAACCTTTTCATCTGTAAAATAAGTATAATAAGGGCTCTCCTGGCTACCTCACCTTGATGTATTCAGCTGCAAAGGAGATTCCACTAAACATGCTCTAAAGAAGTAAATATCACCATCAAGTTATCCTCTATGTCATGAACAAAAGGGGAACACACATGCTCTCTAGTTCTATTAAGAAACATTATGCCCCTCAGCTGTCCTCCTGCCTCAAGGTTAACTTATCCTGCCCTGAGCCTTGCTCTTGATGCCAGCATCCCTGATAGAGTGACTGACTACTGGTTAAGGCAGAGGGAAGTGCTTTTTAATCACTGAATTCCAGCTGCATTGAATGGTGGTAGAGAACGTGGTCTGTGTGATATTGATTCTTTGGCATTTGCTGAGACTTCCTCAGTGGTCTTGTCCATGCTCAGTTTCTATAAATGTGTGCCTGAAAAGAAGTAGTTTCCATTTGCAGGCTGCAGGGTTATATATAGATCCATTGGCTGATGCTTGTTACTTGTCTTGTTTGAATCTTTTATAGCCTTACAAGTTTGTATCTCCTTGATCTGCCTGTTTCTGTAAGATGTGCTAAAACATCTCCTATAGTAATTGTGGATTTGTCCTTTTCTTCTTTCAATTTCTGCTTGCCTTATTTTGAAGCTATGTTGTTAGGCACATGAAGATGCATGATTATTATACGTCCTAGTGGACTGTCCCCTTTATCAGTAAGCAGTGATCCTCTTTTTCTATTTATGCTTTTCTCTTTGCTTTCTACATTGTTATTAACCTTGAAATACCAGGTTTCTTTTAATGCCTGCATGGCATATTCCCTTTCAACCCTTGGCTTTCAATGTCTTTGAGTCAGAAAATTGTATGTATGGCCTTATAAAGATTTTGCCCTTTTTTTAAAAAAGTTCTTTTTTCAAAATAAAACTTTCTGTCTTTAATGGGAGAGTCTTATCTATTTGGAGTATGATATCAGCTTGGGGTTCCATTTTTTTATGGGTAAATTTTTTTGTTTTTGTTTTTCACTCCTGGCCCTTAGAAGATGGCACATTGCTTAGTGGATTCCCTGGGCTGATGAGCAAGTAGTCATAGTTATCAATTCACAGAAGAAACTGACCTTCATGGCTCCTGCCATTAGTTTCCCAAACAGAGGAACCCAGACCTGAGCTCCTCTCTTCTAAAGGGATTTAGAACCTCAATCTATATTCATTTTACCCTAGATCAGGTCTCCATTCTTGTGAGGCCTTTGGCATCAGCTCTTACGATGTTCAGGCTTTTAGTCTCTCTCCTAGTAATATCCCTTTCTTGGTTTGAAGCCTGGCCTCAAAATACCATTTTGTTGGGTTGAGGTTGTTGTTATCCTGGCCATCTTGGCATAGGACATCAAGATCAGGTGTGTGTCTGTGTGTGTATGTCAGGGGGACGGGAAGGTTGTATATTCATTCTTTGTCAGCTAGATCCACCATGGTAACCAGACATAAGACAATGAAATAAAGACAGTAGAAAATATCCTCAAAGTGTTAAAATGATTGACACCCTAGAATTGTGTACCCAGAAATAGATCCTTTAAGAATGACAGTGAAATGAACACTTTTTTCAAAAAAACTGAAAATGAGAGAGATCACACCAACAAATATGTAATGAAGGCATTTCTGAAAGATAAACAGGTAACTACTTAATGATAAAATGTTCAATTCACCAAGAAAATATAATAATAATTCCAAATTTGTATGTACACAATAAAATATCCTCAAAACATGTGAAGAAAAATTTGATAAAAGAACAGGTAGAAGTGGGCCAGACACAGCAGTAGACTTGGAAATTGAAAAACTCTTCTCACAGTAAATGACAGATCTAACAGATACAACATGCAAGACTACAGGAGTTTTGGAATTTTAACTCTGAATGATTGAGTTTGATTTAATGCAAAGCTTTGCACCCCAAATTAGAAAACATATAATCTTGGGTTCATGTTGAAGAATTTTAAAACCTGGCCAGATATAAAGCAATATCAAATAATTCCAAAGAATAACACAGTCCATGTTCCTTGATCTTAATGCCATTCAATTAGAAATCAGTAACAAAAGATAACTAAAAAAAACCAAACAGAAACAAAAATTATATTTGTAAATTTAAAAATACTGAATGAAGACCAAAATCGTAACAGAAATTTTAAATACTTAAACTGAATGATAATGAAAAGACCATCCATCACATTTGTAGGATGCAGATAAAGCAGTATGTAGAGGGAAATTTATAGCCTTGAATTCTTATATTATAAAAAAGGTTAATTAATAATGAACTAAGAAAAAAATCAACAGAATAAAACCAAAGAATATAGAGAGGGGAACAGAAAAAGAAGAAATTAACAGAACAGAAAATACAATAGAGAAAGTTAAGGGGTGGCTGGGTGGCTCAGTCAGTTAAGCATCTGCCTTTGGCTGAAGTCATGATCCCAGGGTCCTGGGATTGAGCCCTGCATCAGGCTCCCTGTTCAGCAGGGAGTCTTCTTCTCCCCCTTCATACCTCTCTCCCTCTCACTCTGCCCCCTCCCCTGCTCCTGCTCTCTCTGTCTCTCTCTTAAATAAATAAATAAAATCTTAAAAAAAAAAAACAACAATAGAGAAAGTTAACAAAGCAAATAAATGTCTCTTTAAAAGACTAGCCTATGGGGAAACTGATTAAAAAGAGAAGGAGGAAGAGAAGAAGAAGAAGAAAGTCAAATAATATTAGGAAAAGAGGGAAGCTAACCTCAGATACTACAATGACTTTTTAAAGATCATAAGAAAATAATATGAAGAACTTTAGGCCAATACATTTGAAAACTTCAGTAAAATGGACAAATGCCTAGAAGAATATAATTTAGAAAAATGGACTCTAAAACAAATAGAAAACCTGATGAGTCTTATAATCAGTAATACACTGAATAAGTAACTTAAAATCTCCCCACAAAAAAAACAAGAGGCCCAGATGGTTTTACAGGCAAGTTCTATCAGACAGGCCAGGAGTAAACCATTTCATCTTCTACATAATCTTCTTAAGCATAAGAAAAGAAAGCCTATTTTGCAACCCATTTTGTAAGGCTAATAAAAACCTCAGACCAGGAAAGTCTAAAGAAGGAAAATCACAGGCTAATCTCCCTCATAGATAAAGATCCAGAAAAGCTAAAGATCCATAGATAAACCAAATACAGTCATATATTTTAAAAATATATTATATATCATCATCATCAAATTGAATCTTTCCAAGGAATTGGGAAGAGTAACTTAACATCAGAAAGCACCTAGGGTAATTCACCAGAGTAATGGATTAAAGGCGACCAATCATATAATCATCTCAGAAGAGGGGGAGAAAAGCATGTGATACAATGTAATGGTTTTTCCTGAGTAAAGTCTTAGCAAGCTAAGAACTGAATGGAGCTTCCCTAACTTGATAAACGCTATCTAACATACTACAACCATCATACTTAATGGTGATATACTGGAAGCATTCCCTTTAATCAGGAACAACACAAGGCTGCCGGTCATGAAATACTATATAGCAGTTAAAATGAATGAACTTGATGTTTATGCAGCAATATGGATAGGTGTTTTATGTGCTTTGGTCCCCTAATCATGTTAAGGCTCAGTTTCCACATGGGTTAAAATAAGGGTTATAATAGTTATGCTAGCACCTTCTTAAGGGATTGCTGCATGCTTTCAAAGAGATAATTCATTTAGAGAATTTGGCATGTAGTGGGTGCTTAATAAATGACACCTATTAATATTTTTACACAAGGGAGGAAAGGGGCTTAAACCATCCACAGGACTATGGATGGCTCCATGCAGTCCCCATGCCTGTGGGTTCTGGCTGGGGCTGTGTGCCCTGAGTCCAAGAGCTGCAGTGTCAGGGCCCTTGGGAAATCAGTCCAATCTTGCTACACTAGGGGTGCTCCCTTTGGGCTGCCCAAGGTCCTGAGGGTAACAAGCCTGTGTAGTGGGGGAGAAGGTGGGCAATGGCTTCTGTAGGTGGAAGGGGTTTGCAACCTTCAAGCCAGGTAGTGGCATGCCAATGCAGAATGTGTCCTATCCTCTGATTCACTTGCTGCAGGACAGATCCTAATTATCTCGGGTTGCTGATCAGAACTGCTCCTTTAGGGTATTTTTGAGGGTCATTAGGAACACGGAGGGGAACACTGGGGACAGCCTGTTCTTCCTTCCCTAGGCAGGCAATAGGGCCTATTGTTGGAAAAAGAAAAGGAACGCACCCTGAGCTGGACCATTAATCATCTCTGTGCCCAGGCCAGAGTCTCCTGGGCCTGCACGTTCTTCCTTACTGAAGGAAAAAAGGCCCCATCACCTCACCTCAGGGGGTGTTTGGATGATCAGGGACTCCCCCTCTCCCTGGCTCCATGGGGCTGCAGCCAGGCTGGTCTGGGCAAAATCATACGTGGGTGGCACTGGGTCTGAAACCCCTCCCCTGCCACCTGCCTTGCCCTCCTCCTCTTCCTCCAAAGCCTGGACGGACAGTAAGGTCAAAATTCCTGGCCCAAGATGACATAGCAAGTATTTATCACTTCTTAGAAATTGTGAAAACAATATTCTCCAGACTCTTTAAAATGAAAGACTCCTCAAGTAGTATTTATTCATTTGGAAACTCAAAAGCACGGGCTGCCTGTTATCATTTCCCCAGCCTGAACTCTAGGTAGTCGCTCCAGAACTTTCTGCTCTCAGGACAAAATCCAAAGGAGCCCTCGGTTTGGTGTGCTCAACATCGTCAGTAAGAACGTACCTCCACTAAGTTTAGAGACTTTGGCTGAAGAGTATCTGGCTTGTAAACAGGGCACGATAGCAGCCTTACCACAAATTAGCTAAACCTTTCTAGAAACGGACACCTCCCACCCCAGCTCCTGACTGCTTGACTCCTAGGTGGTCCCACAAACTCAGGGAGGATGGCATGGGGGTGGGCTGGGGACCCAAACCTCCAGGGATTTTAAAAAAGGAAAGACAGTTGGAGCTTCCTTTCTCCAATTGGCCTGGATTCAATGAACCAGAAAAGCTATTCCCATAAAAAGGCTTCTTCCCCTAGGGGATGAAAATTCAAGGGAAACTCTGAAGTAAGTTGGCAACAGCCCCAAAGAGAGAGCCAAAGGGGAAAGCTGGAGGAAACCCAGGCCCCTGAAAGCCACGGCCTCCTCACTCACAGGGATGGGGGGCATCTGGACCTGGCTGTTACGAAAATCGTCGTCATGTTTACATAGCATGGCGAATTTGGAAAGTGCTTTAAAATCATTTATATTCATAGACCCATGACTAATGAAAATATTGCACCATTCCATAACCATAGCCATTATGATCCCTGCAGTCCAAAGTCTTTCCAGTGCTCTTGACTAAGGAGTGGGGTCACTGTGGGGGCGAGGAAGGGACTGGCAAGGAAACAGCAGGCAGGGGGCATGGTCGAGTCTGGAGGCATATCCAACTCACACCCTATAGGACACAGACATCAGCTATTGAAAACTCTAATGGAGACTCAGCCTCTTAAAAATTACTACGTCTGTTAAACACTCACAAAGTCTCAGTCACTGTATATATGTTCCTGCAAACATTCATAATTCCTCTGGGAAGCAGGTCTATCCTCCCCCCGCCCAGTTCCATGGTGGGGGAAACTGAGGCACAGAACGGTTAAGTCATTTGCCCAAGAGCGTACCGCTAGTGAGGACAGACTGAGGCTTGGGATTAGGCCTGTCTGACCACAAAGCTCTTCATCCTGAACTGTGGTCTCTCTCAGTCCAAGCTACCCAGGCCCACTGATGAACCCAGGAGAGAAACAGCCTGTACTGAGGCTGGGGCACCTGCCTCCCAGAGGGGTCCAGTTTCACACCAGAATCAGCTACATAGGACCCTGCTTTATTCTTCTACCACCCTTCTCCTGCACCTGACCTTGGAGAGGCCAGAAACAGCAGGTGGCAAGAGAGAAGAAGAGGGACAAACCCAGAGAAAAGATGCGGGCCACATCCCATCTCTTCTGCAGACTCCAAACCTGGGCAGGAACCCCGGAGTGTGGCAGGGGGAAGGAAAGATCTGGAACTGGACACTGGATGAGATATTGAGGCTTGGGTTTTACACTGGGTGGGATTTTTCAATACCTAAAAATGAAGCCATTCACTAATACCTGGGTGTGGCCAGAAGAGCTGGGGGATCCCCAAATAAGGAGGAGGGGAGTCAGGAGCACAAATAGTCTGAAGAGTGAAAAAAACAAGTATGAGTCGTCAAAGAGGAAGAGGGCGGAACTAGAAGAAAAATTGTAGCAAGGGAACCTCTCCCCTCTTCCCTATGATGCCAAGGTGCAAAGGTCTCGGATACTTTTTAAACTCCCCTGAGAACAGCAAAATGACAGCCTGGCCCAAAGTGACAGTGCTTTCTGGCAGGGTGCTATGGCCATCTCAGCAGTCATTAGGAGGGACCAAATGTGCACCTCCTTGGAGAAGGGTGAGCAGGTTGCTCTGGGGTTTCTGAATCCACTGCCCCCCCCCGGGACCCAGAGAGACAGCGGTTGCAGAGGCCAAAGACAGGGCTCAGCCATCAGCAGGTGCATCCGTGCATTCCAGCCCAGAATTCGGAATTAATCACCTGCAGGAGGCACAATGGGCAGATGGGAGGGAGTTGCAGGGAAGGAGTCAAACCAGCAGCCTAGGCAGCTGCTAAATTTAGCCTGGTCCCCAAAGCAGGACTTAATTAAATTAATCCTGCACACACACACACCCCTCCAACCCCCAGGCCCCGTTCCCAGGTGGGTTTTTTCTGTTTCTAGCTTGGCTCACATTATAACATGGGCCTCCAAACGTTGATCCCCTTGACAGGTGCCCCAGGCCACCTCCTCTGGTGCTGGTGCTGGGAAGGAAGCGCAAGTTTCCAGCTGTCCTTGCTGCTGGGTGCAGTCTGGAGCAAGGCCATTCGCCAGGCTGTGCCAGGCAGACAGCTCTCCACCCGCTGTAACGGACCTGGCACTCAGCCCCGTTGTATCCCTAAATAGGACAGGGCCCTCACCTGGGGGCAGGCATTCTGCTGACCTGCCCAGGCTCCAGTTTCCACGTGGCCAAGGCTGAACCTGACCTGTCATTGTCCGTCCCCATGAAGAGGGCTTACGGCCTCCAGCACCTGCCAGGCGGTCATTACAGAGGATCTCAGAGCAGCCCCATGGCATGGCAGGGAAGGTGGTCATTGCTCCTGGTGTCCGAGGAGTGAGCTATTGGCTTCCAAAATCTCCACTCAGATTCCTTCCCTTCACACCTGAACTTCCCCAGCACTCAGCACCCTGCCATTCACCATTGTCCTTTTCATTTACATAACCTAAGCCACCAAATAGGAATTAGGCCACCCCGGGGCCTGGTCTCCACCCACCGCTGCTGGAAAGCGGAGGGTGGACAGTTCTCTGCTCCGGCCTCCTGCTCGTCCTGGAGAAATGGGACATGAGAAGGCAGGCCCAGGGTTGAGCACATAAGTCAGCATCACTCAGGAGGCTCTCTAAACTGCTCTTGGGCCTCCCTTCCTCCTGCACAGGGGAGAAGCCCAGGTCTCAAACTCCATCATGCATCAGGATAACCTGCAGGCTTGGTAAAGAGTGCCAAGGCCCCACCCCAGAGTCTCGGCTTCAGCAGGCCCAGGGCAGGGCCTGAGGATTTGCATCCTAATAAGCTCCCAGACGACCGACCGATGCTGTGGGTCCAGGGACTACACTTTGAAATCAGGGGCTCCAATGATGGCTATCACCACTCCCCAGGGCTTACACCTGACAATTTTTCAGACTTGCTGAGTGCTATGTTGTGGGGGCAGAGGACCAAACTCCCGGTCCCAGGTGACCTCCAGTCCGGTGCTCCTTCTGGAATGCTTCCTCCGGGTAAGTGAGGAGGGTGGGATCCTGGGGAGGCAGGAGCTGGAAGCTTCTCCCTCCTCTGGCTGCCCACAGAGTAGCTGGCCTTCTGGGACTCAAGCCCCGGAAGATTCAGGCTATTACGTGTTTAGCCTGAGGGAGTCAGCTGCCAACAGCAGGAGAGAGCCACGGGCTGAGTGGGCGGTGGACTGAGGTGGGTGGGGAAGGGGTCTATTTCTGAGAAATGAAAAATCTAGGAAGGAGTGTTGCGTTGGATCAATTAGTGACATGGCCTCATGGCATAAATCCTTCTCCTCCACTGGCCCCGAAGAGGCAGTACCCAGGGGGGAAGCCACGTGCAGACCAGTGCGTTCCCTCCAACCAAGGGCCCTGCTGGGACCTCCTCCCCAAGAGAACTCTCACCTGGAACCTTCCCGAGCACTCTCCACTGTCCCCATTCTGGTCCCCACCTCCCCACTCAGGCCGCCAACCCCTGCGGCCTTCTGGATGGCTGGGAGGTGGCAGGAGGGCCCAGAAGGGCTCCCCATGCACCGCGGGCTGCCTTCCTGCGCCCTGAGAGAGCGCTCCCAGGAAGGGCTCCTCACTGGGGGAGCCTCCAAGGGTCTCTGCCAAACGCTTACCACCCAGTGCCTAGCCTGAATTCCAGTGTTTCATGAATCTCTCCCTGCTACCTCTTTTTTTTTTCTTTAAAGTTTTTCTTTTTGTTTTCCTCTCCCTTCTCTATTTGCCTTTTCTTAACTATTGGGCATAATTATGTTATTTTTCAAAATTAGGTAATACAGGCACGCGGCCCAACATCCAAACAGCATGAAAGAACACAGAGGAGAAAGAAGTTTCTCTCCAGCAACGCATGTCCAGTGTCCTGGGTCTCCTCACAGAGGGGACTGTGCCCCCCGCGTCCCGTGAGTCTGTGTGCCACAGTATGTCTTGTACACAGATAGGGGCTTACTTCACACGCTGCCCTATGCCTGGCTTTCTTCCTTCACGTGTTTGTTTAATTACAAAATATTTCAGGTGTATTGGCAAACAGTGAGTCATATAACAAACATCCCTCGAACCCACCTCCAGCATCGTCACATCTTACAGTTACGCTGTTTGCGCTTGGATTTCGTTTTTGGACATAGAGCATCTCATCTGCTGTTGGGGCCCTGTGGACCTGTCTCGCATCCCAGTCCTCCCTCCTCAGAGTGAAGCTCTCTCAGGCACGGGCTGTTTATGGTCCTCACTTCCCTCCCTGTCCCCCTCTCTCCCCCCCGAGGAAATCCCCTCTGGGCTAGGATGCGCTCAGTGGTTTTAGAGCTGACGCGGTGGGCTTTCATAGTCCATTCCGGTCACCTGAAGGAAGGAGGCGCTATTAGAACAGCGACTGGGTGGGTACTGCTGCAGAGCCAGACAACTGCAGAGGGTTTCAAACCTCAGACCCTCCAATGGCATTGTCCCCTTCAGTCAGAAGTCATTGCGAGTGGCATACATCACGGCTAAAAATCAATGCCTGCTGATGTCCCTGCAGGAAGGCAGAAACATTAACTTCATGAATTCTCCTTCTGTTTACACACTCATTAGGAGGAAAAAATATTTGTAGGATTGGGTCAGGCTTTTTGCTGCCTCAGAGGTGGTCCTGCTTGAAAATGCATACCTTAATTTTGGCATGGCCTGGGTCACTCGTCCAATGCCTATGGCAGCTACGAAATGCCAACTCCGGCCCTTTTCTTTACGGTCACTAAGTGCTCTAATACCCAGGTGAGAGCTGTGAGTTGGGACTACCTTGTTTGTCTCTCTGTGAACTGGAGCTGGGGACAGACCTGGTCTTGTCCAACCCACTGAGGACAGAGGCCTTTTCTTGTTGGTGGGGATGGCTTTGGGTGCTTACCTGGGGGTCTGTGGCTCAGAAGGCAGCCCAGTGCTCTACATCTAACTGTTTTAGGCCCTCCTGGCTTGACGGCCACCCCCAGCCTGGAAGCCAACCCCCAGGGACCCTCCAGCGTGTGGTCAGGTACTCTGCCCCAGTTTTCCTCCCTGCTGCTGGTCCAGACCAATGCCACATCAGTTCCACCCAGAACAGGGGGCGCTCTAGAGACAATCCTAGTCCTCCAGTCATCATTTTCACATGAGGCAACAGAGACCAAGAGACAGAGAGCCAGGGGCCCAGGGTGCTCAGCAGACTGGCCCCATGGGAGCCCTCCAAGGGGCCAGTGTCCCTTAGCAGAACCATGCCACAGCAACCGCAGGCCAGGGTGGGAGCAAGGAGTTCTTCTCAATCCCTGGCCCTGTCTGGGCCCATTTCCTCTGCTTGAGCTTTGGTCCCCAGGTCCCTTCCCAGCTCTGGAGATTTTTTTTCTTGAACACTTGGGCTCTTATCAACACCTGCCCTCAAGAAAGCAGAACCTAAGAACAAAAGCAGTGACTCTGTGTGTGTGTGTGTGTATTTTTGCACTGCAAATGTGGCCAAATAGTTCTGAATTAGGACCTGGTTGGCTGCATGGTTTCTGAGGGGCGGAGAGGCCTTCCAGGCTCCCCCACTCAGCCTGGTCGCCCATTGTCCTGCTAAGACACAGATGTGAGCGTTCCAGCCCTGTCCCTGCCCCAGAGGTGCATCCGCCAGAAGTCCTGACCCAGAGCCAGGGAGGCCGGGTAGGTGGAGGCGGGGCCGGAAACAGTGATCCAGGAGGGCGTTGCTGGGCAACGGGAATGGAGGGGGCATGGCTAAATGAGAGGGAAAGGCTCTCCTGGGTCTGTGCAGCATGACCTTTCCAAACATTTGATGCTCAGCACTCAGGAGGGTAAAGAAATGCGCCTCCAGCATCATGGGGCAAAGGGTTTGTGTTTCCCTTCCGCTCACTACATTCTCACAGCTCCCTCCGGCACCCACGCCCTGCCACCAACTCTAATAAGGGTGACTATGCTTTACATCTGTGGATTCTTCTGACTTCGGAAAGCATCTCAGCATTCATTACTTGATTTGACCCTCACAAAGCTCCTGTGAGGTGGATTGAAAAAGTATATTCTCGGCCTCTTTTTGTGTCAACATAAGAAAAGTGACAAAGAAGGTGAGGAGGTGAACTGGATTTGGAAGTTGGATCTGCCCACTACCAGACGTGGTTCTCTCCCCAACTCCACCCTGGACCATCCTGGGAGCTGTCGTTGGAAGGCTACGACGCCAACCAAGGGGAGAGACAGGAAGAAAGATGGACGAGGTGAGAGGTGAGGGCAGCAAATGATGTGAATGGGACAAAACAGCCCCCCTCGTCCAGCTGTGGGTGAGTAGGAGTCGGCCAGGTCAGAGAGAAGATGGTGGAGGCCAGAAGGAGGATGAGGAACACACCAGGCAGAACACAGCATGTGCAAAGGCCCTGTGGGGAATGGTTAGGGTGTCGATGTTACATCTATCTTCCTGCACATTAACAGTGACTGACCTTGGATACAAATTTTTTATGCCACGTCTATACCCAAAATGGATTTGTGGCCGCTTATGCACAAGTAACAGATATTTCAGGCTAAAGGGAATCCTAAAAGACCACTTACGGAGACAAAGCCTTGCACAGGAACCCCAGGGACCCTGCTGTCACCCACATTCTGGTTGAGAAGGCTGGAGCAGGGCCTGAGAGCCTGCGTTTCTAACAGGCTCAGGGGCCACTGGTACTGTTGCCCTGAGAACCACGCTTCAAGGAGCAAAGCCGGCAACAAGACACTAGAGCCCTGGTTCTAACTTGGCTGCACATTAGGGTCACCTGGGGAGCTTTTAAAACATAAAGATGCCTGAGCCCCACCCAGCCCAGTTGATCAGACTCTCTGGGGGCGGGATCTAAGCATCCGGAGGTTTTAAAAGCTCGCCCGGGGATCCTAATGTGCAGTCAGAGCTGAGAACACCAAGCTGGATCTTTCCCAGTTTTAGGGGTGTCCATCATCTCTGCCTGGCAAATGGGTTGCGCACACAGTCTCCCTCATGAAACTGAATTTTACCGGCAGGGAGTGTGCAGGCTCTGGGATAGGAAAACAGATGTTTCTGCCCCAAGTAGGAGCCATACGGTGTCAGAGCTGGGCATCTAATTCATCCTCGTTTTCCAGCTGAGGCTACTGAAGTCCTGAGCCCACCCAGGTGGTGAGTGGCAGGGCCAGGACCGTCCAGACCTCTTTCCACACTCCCTGCGGATGTTAAGCAGGAAGGGTCCCCGACGAAGGATACGGGGCTGGATAGGGTGGGTGGGTCAGGAGGAGCTGCAAGTGGAGAGAGACATCCAGAAAGGAGATGGTGGAGAAGAACGCTGGGGCGAGGGGGGGGGGGCACGTAGGTAGAGGAGGTTACCCCCAGTTTCTTTCAAACCGCAGTATTTACACCGTGGCAGCTCTGCCTGCAGGCCAGACAGGACTGGCAGGCTGCTGGGAAGCAGCAGATGGGCAGACACAGGCCAGGAGGAGCGCAGCAAGGGAACAAGAGAGGGAATGCCAGGGCAGGGATGGGTCAGGTGCCCACAGGGCTGCTTTGCTGCAAAGCTAGGACCCACCTAGGCTGAGGACCTCCCTCAGAGAGGGCGTGGGCAGGGCACAGCCTGGGCCAGGCTTTTAGGAAGTTTCCAGAAAATGAAAAACGTCCTATACTTGACCATCCACTGCATGTGCCCTCGGAGGACCCAGGTGTGTTCTTTACTGGTCACGAGTAAGGAATGCCATCATCAGTCGGTTGGGGGGCACCTGGGCACCGGTGGCAGATGAGGAAGGTGGAGGGACAGGAGATTGAGCCAGAAAAAAGTCAAAGGACAGGACAGCTGGCCGCAGGCCCTGGGAGGGTTGGGTGTGCAGAAGGGGACCAGAACGGAGAGTCATGATGAGTGGCTGGGGAGGCAGCAGCAGGGAGTGGGTGCAAAGTGTGGCTCAATGTCACAAACAGCTCCCTAGCGGTGACAGGGAGCCGAGGGTGGCATCTGCCTTGCAGCACAGTGAGTCCCCGTGCGGGAGCTATCTGAGCAGAGATCCGCGCACCCAGCATCCTGGAGACCGTGGGAAAAGCGACTGAGGAGTGGGAGGTGGGGTGAGAAGCCTTGGCTGTTTTCTCCCAGACTAGCCAGCGGGAGCACCCTGATATTTGACCTCAAGGGAATAAAGACTGGATTCACCAGAAAACCAGCTCTATCCCATCTAGAGAAGACAGGTTCACTGTGCCATCTCTCAGCCTGTGGGGGAAACCCATGCCCAGCCCTGAGGTGTCTGAGAATTCTCAGGGGTGTACATTTGTCACTCCTTCCACCTCTGCTTTCGGGCTTTTGTGGAGTTCCCCTCCCTCCTCCACCAGTTGAGGGTGCCCATTTAGCTCTGTCCTCCGACCCCCCAGCCAGTCCTTGGTCTTCCTCCCATGACGCCCCCATCATTGCACACACGGCGGGGGGGGGGGCGGCGGTACTTGCCAATGGAGATTCAGGGCTCAGGAGAGCACAGGGCAGCAGGAATCTTAAACTGCAGAGCAGACATCCCCTGTCCTCAGACACTCCCTTGACCATCTCCAGTAACACAATCCCAGGCTCTAACCAAGGTCCTCCCGCTCTCCCTTCTTTGCACTGTGATCCCTGCTCTTCTTACACAGAGGGGTTCTTCTTTATATATATAGTCTTTCTTTTTCTACTCATGCCCTCAAGGCCTCATCTCTCACCCAAATGACCTATCAAGATAGTTCTTAATGAAAGCAGCTCCTTCCCTGGGAGAACCCTAATGCCAGCAGGTAAAATAATTGTTCTCTTTGCCACATGTTCGATGACAGAGAGCCAGCCAAGTCCAGCCAGATCAATGTCCACTCGATGTCTGGAGAGCTAGCGTGGATTGGCTGGATGTGGGTGCTTGAGTCAGAACCTCCCAGGTGGGATTCTCTCAGGTGGGATCTCACAGTATTCCTCCACAGAGGCCTTTCCCAAAACACCCACACTCCAGAGCTGACTTCCAGGCACGCTGGCAGCTCAGACAAGTCCCAGGAAAGCTCTGGACCCAGGAGGTGTCGGTGAACCATTTATTTGAAGTCTCGATCTTCCTATCTGACATGCAGCTGTGTCCCCCGGTCTAGGGTCGACAGGATCTGTACCTCCCTTTGCAGCCGCAGAGGGCACACTCCAAGCATAGTGTGTGGTTTGCAAGCTTCCAGTCCTGCCAGGTTTCACTGGGCTAGGAGTAATACCAGAAAGGGAAGAGTGGACACAGCGTCATGCTGGCGGCTCGGGGTGTGTGGGACAGGTCGCCAAAGCGTCCGGCTCCCTTCTCCCCTGCCTGTCTATCCCTGGGGGTGCCTTCACATTGCATCTGGGCAATGGGATCCACCTGCAACCACCGTGGAGAACACATCTTTGAATTTCTTGACTTCTGTGTACGTGAATACCCGGCGATACAGTTGTTTCCATCTTGCCTCTTGACCTGCTCTCTCATTAGACTGGAGGAGAGAAAGAAGATAGGCCACTTCCAACAGTCTGCCTCTAAGCGATCCAAAGAGCCAAAGCAGGTAGTGAGTTCACAGTCACCAAAGACTCCCCGCCCTGCCTTTGACGAGATCTCAGATGTTCCGACAGCTTCTTTTAATCCCAAGGACCTACGCAAGGCAGGGACTGTGGGAAGTAAAGAGCAAATAGACAAAACGCCATGTGGTGGACAGCAGGGGCCCAAGGACATTTTCTGCCTCCCCCAATACCTTGCCAAGCTATGAGCAGGTTCTCGACACTCTACAAGTTCATTCCCGTTAGCATAAGGGGTTGAGCCTGCTCAAAGACAAAGTACCCGGCAAGGGATGAGGATGTGCCTTTCTCTTGGCCATGAGAACAGAGGTAGAGGTGAAAGATCTCAGCAAGGCCAGGAAGAATGCTGGAAACCAGAGCCCGGGGTGCCTGGGAGGAGGGAGAGGTGAGGCCACAGCGCCAGGGACAAGGCCCCCATTCCAGGCTTGGCTCCACTGCTGCTCTGTGAACGTGGGTTCACTCAGAATCCCCTTTTGCAAAGTGAAACCAAAAATAAACTCAATGTGCTCCTTGCAAAGTGGAGGGTGGCCTTCTGGTCACCTGGTCGGGGAAATGTTCTGGGATAGAGTCACAAGACATTACTCTGTCCAGGTACTGCTGTCAGCCTTTTATGCGTGTTAACACATGCGATCCTTCCAAGAGGCCAGAGGTGGGAACCATGCCCACCCCCATTTGGCAGATGAAGATCTTGGGGCAACCAGCCCAGTATCCCACAGCCGGGTGGTGAGTAGCAGGGCCAGGCATGAACCGAGGCAGTCTGGATCCAGAGCCCACACCTTGATCATCACACTCTGTGCAGGGCCTGCGAGCACAGGGCACAATCCGGGCTGCCTGCTCCTGATGATCTCATCCAGTGTACAAGGGGTACGGCGTGTCCCCAGTCACAAAACAGGGGCAGCCTCCCGTCCTTACTTCACTGAGACCAGAGTAACTGTCTAGATCCATTTTAAGACTGCATCCGGAAAGTGGTTCTCCACTTCAGTATCAGGCAGGCACCTGTTGTTAAAAAGATAGTCTTGCTATATTTGTTTTCTGGCACCAAGACTTCATTTTAATCCTCTTCAAGACAAAGCTAGTTTTCCTTCTGACACTCTACAGGCCTGGCACCGCGGGGAGGGATGAGGCGCCCAGAGCCTTTGTTACCTTTAATTAGGTGTGCTCTCATTGATTGATTGATTGATTTTCTTCCCTGAGTTGCAAGAGAGGACGGCGCCCCTGCTCCCCAGGTGCGCAGGGCCTGCCACCAAAATTATAACAAGCACTAAGAAGGCCCAGCACGCTATTCCAGGTCTGCCAGACCTCCACCAGCTCCCTGTCAAACCTCAAATTGATTCTGAAATTGCTTTGAGGACGTAAAGTGGCGAACAATTTGAAACCCGTGTAATTATCTGAGTAGCTGTTGCTGGGTGACCTGGCCATGCTGCCCGGGACCAACTGAAGAGGCCAGAGCTACAGTGTTCCACAACGAAACGGTTAACGTGGCTGGGCACCTGTGACTCAGGCAGGACTGACCTACCCCGAACGTGCCCAGCTCCGAGGCCTGGAGTGTGGCAGCTCAGTGGACGAATTAAAAGGCAAACCCTGGAAATTCCGCCCAGACCGCAGCTTTGAGAACAGACTATGGAATCAACTGAGGATCTGGAGGGCACCTGCCGTGTGCCCAGCCCCAGGAGAGTCACACGGTGGGCACAGGAATAGGCGGACCCTCATGGGTGCTATGTGACCTTAGTGGAGAGAAGACCAACAGGGGGAAAATGTCAAATAAAAATGCACTGTTCTTTGCAGAACAGGACATGTCAACGCCCAGATTGAGTGGTAATGCTCCAAGCTGACAGCTGCAGGGAAGCCTGCATGCCAGGCGAGGCTAAGTGCTTTCATGCCCTCCGTCACATGTGCACAGACCTCCTAAGGGTGTGGTACAGACCGAGACACTGAGGCTCAGAGAGCCAGCCGGAGTCACTGGCCCGGACTCCCCTCAGCCCCCTCGGCATGCACACGAATGACGAATCTGCAGGAAACAGTAAGAAAGCCATTATGCTGTGTAGCCTCGGCTCACCTGTTTTTGAAAAAGAAACTCTCAGAAACATTCTGGAGAGAAGAAAACCAGCTCCTGAACTCTGGGTATCACCATGGTTACAACCCCAAGGTTTTTATCCCTTAAAATTTCTGTGAACAAACATTAGTTCCAAACAGAAATTCAGACTCCAGCACGATCCTTGTGCTGGCGACACCTCAAAATCAAGAAATGGTATTGGATTTTGGTGAGAATTTGTTTAAAGACAATCTGCACACTTTCTTGAATGGGCATGCAGAGGGGTGACCCCTGCCAGAGGCCCCCTTCCTCGACCTGTCCCGGGTATTCCCAGACTCCCAAGATCTCCTCCCCGACCCCCAACACCAGCACTTTTTGTATCTCTAGTTCACACAGTGGCTGGGAAATAATAGGTGCTCAATAAATATTTGCTCAATTAACGAATGATCCAGCACTGAGGGGCCGGGCAGTTCTCTGGCTCTAGCATGGAATCCCACATAGCTGCAAAAAGTCAGATGTGCTGGTCTTATCACACATCAAATCTCTCCTCTCCCTGAACAGAGGCTATTGAGCTCTGGCTCAGCAACCATCCCTAGGCCCCTAGAAGGAGCAGGCACCCCCTCCCTCAAATAATGCCAAGTTTTATGCGGTGCTGACTTCCTAGCTGGTGTTCACTGCACACGAAAACAGAAAAGCAAAGGTTCTTTGCAGCCCAGCATTAAAAACCAACAAGAATTCGCCCCAGAGGAAAAGTAGGTGGGGTACCTTGGACAGATATGCACGTTCACCGGAATTCCTTTGAGGCACACAGTATAAAAATGTAAGCCAGCGTTCCACGGAGCAGGCCTGGCAAGAGATGATTTGCCAACTATCTGCCACCTTCTGACCACCTTCCCTCCACCCTCCTAAGGAATCTCATGCCTGGCATAAGAAACAAACGAGGGGCTTTACTGTCCCTGTAATTGCTCCAAATCCCATTAATTACATGGTAAGCCTCCAACAATAGGCCCGCTGCCTGCCTTAACACAAGCTCGACTTGGGGCAGATTTGGGGCCTCCCAGGCCTCAGTTTCCACCCTGCTGAATGAGGGGTTGATGAATGCTAAGCACCCTTCAGGCTCTGCTTTCTACACCTCTGAGCCTGAAGAACCAGTGGCCTCCTCATAGGTCCAAAAGCACAAGACAACTAATTACTGCTCACACTGTCACCATAAAATGTCAAAACATGATCTACAAAGATGGTGGGCTGGAATCGCAGAGCTTTCTTTCCTAGCTGAAAAGGACTTGCCCTGGCCAGGCGCTGGTGAGGCCCAGTGACGAGACTCGGGCCGGATCCCTTCCAAGGGGAACGGCTTATTATCGTGGATTTATCGCCATGCAAGCCTTCTAAGCAACTTACAATGCCATCGGAAATGGGGTAACACCTTGAAATTCTGTTACCTTCCTCTGTAAGAACAGGTATCCCTTCCTTTATGTGAACGGCTGTCCTAGAAGCCATGTAGAGACTACTACATTTTTGGTACTTTTTTTTTTATGGAGCAGGGACTCCTCCAATTCATCTTTTTTAAAAGGAATTATCTTCACCACCCCATGCCAAGCTATCCCTTTTCTCCACTAGAGCTTCTGCGTACTGGTTTTGGATAAAGCAGAAAGTACCCATAAGGTATCAACAATGTAACCATGTCACCATGAGAGGCCACACACACACACACACACACACACACACACACGTACATATACACACTTACTATGTACAAAAAAGGCACTCTGGTTGAGCAGATTCTGACCAGCTCACCTCCCTCCCCACTCCCTGCTCCCAGGACCCCCACCCCCAAGAGAAGGCAGGGAGGCCTGGAGTCAAGCCCGCTTCTTAGACCTACCCCACCCCAGCTATTGTTCCTCAAGAGGGGTTCCACGGCCTTTAGGGCAGCATGACTCTCTGTGGTGGCTATGCTCAGCCCTCAGCCGTCAAATGCCAACTTCCTCCTCCATGCCACTGGCCATTCTGACAACCAATACCCTGCCCTTTCCCCATCCCCCTACCCACCCCCTCCAGCCCCGCCACATGTTTCCAAACACCTGCTGCATGCCCAGCCTGCCCAGAGCCCTCCTGCCTTGGTTTCTTGATGGCCATTCCAATTGTCCTGCCAGGCTGGAGGCTGCCCTGACCCCTGGCCATTAGGCTGGGCCCTCTTGGCCAGAGTTCCCAAACTGCTACCTCTGGCAAGGGATGGAACGTTTTTCTTAACTACTGAACCATCCTAGACCAATCTTTTTGTGAAATAAAATAAAACTGAATTAATAGAAGAATAATCGTGTGCTTGGCTGTTACGGCAAATGTCAAACTTCAGTACAGGTTTCTAAATGCTTTTTCTTCATTTCTCCTTCTCCTCCCAGTCTGTACTCTCTTGCTCTCTCTCACTATCTCTGTCACTATCTCCGTCTCTCTCTCTCTCAAATGGATAAATACAATCTTTTTAAAAAAAGAGATTTATCCTCCCTGAGCAGGGAGCCGGATGTGGAACTTGATCCCCAGGACTCCAGGATCATGACCTGAGCCAAAGGCAGACGCTTAACCGACTGAGCCACCCAGGCGCCCCAATAAATAAAATCTTTAAAAGAACAAATAAACAAGCCCTCTGATGCATGCTCAAGTCTGAGAACCAATACTTTAAGCAGCCCCCTTCCCTCAAAGTCAGCTAGCCTGGGACCCCAAGAATCCGACCGGAGGTAAGGTCTACCTGAGGATTCTAGAACTTTCCAGGCCAGGTCTCCGGTCATGTATCTTACCCCACCTGCCATGACATTAGAAGAGCCCTCTGAGGCCTAGAGGCCTGTAGAGATGAGCAAAAAAGGGTGAAATTTAAGATCATCGGAGCCCCTCCCTGCCAGGAAAATACTCTTTAATTAGCGCCAGACTCCTGGAGATAACCAAGGGAGGCTTGCTGAGACCACTAGTCTCCATTAGCATTTTCCCAAGGGCTACATCCAGGTTATGAAATAGGAGGGCTGTGTGTGATTTGCATCTAATTTGCATATGCCTACTTGGACTGCACTCTCCTCTCCAGCAATTTTCAACAGAATTACGATCTTTTCTTAGAAAACCAGTGCTGCCCTAAGGGTTGTCACTTACCATTTTTCCTGCTTTCTCTTCCTCCTCACTCCCCACCCCCTGACAAATCCACAACCCGAAGCAAAAGTGTTAAAAAGGCAGAGAAGTACAGAAGTGGGGACGGTAGCTGCTTCTCATAAAACATGGCAGAAAGCAGTCGTTCCTGGGGGGGTTGTGTGACCTGAGCATCTCCTTCACGAAGGAACTATCAGACTTGGGCATTTCACGGTCCTGTCAAACAAACATTTTTAAGGGGCTGAGGGCCAAATTTTCACGTTGCCATCATCTTCTATCTCCAGAGTCGTTGTATAAGAGAGTGCATCTTATTACCAAAGATATTAAAAGAACGTCAACACACAAAATAAAGGGCAATCCCTTCAAAGGCGATAAATTTCACCTTATGAAAAACTCAGTCTGTTAATGTTTCTTTTTCTCACTTCTTCCGAGACCAAGATCCGAATCCTGGCTTCATCTGGGTAACTTCCATCTGGGCAACTTCCGACTTCAGGGTCCCGCCTCTGAGATGGGACAGTGGGAGTGATCTTGCAGGGACCTGGGAAGAGCTGCAAATGTGAAGTGCCTGGCAGAGAGCAGATACTCAGAACCCCGTGGCTCCTTCCCATTATCACTGTTCTTTTTAAATCACAGTTGAAGCTGCTGTTACTGTTACTTTGTTGTTTCTCGGCCCTCCTTCTGAGCAAGTGAAAACCATTCCTCCCACTTCCTGTTTCCCAGACGACTCATGAAGGCCTGGATTTTAAAACCAGAAACGTAAGAAGTGGATTCAAGTTGAAAAAAAAGAGCTATGTCCAAGACTGGTAAAGAAAGTCTACTGTTAGAACACATAGCCTTTCTTTCTTTCCTAGTGCTTACAAAACTGAGTGTGAGAAAGACTTTTTCTATTTTTTTTTTTTCCTCCGAAGGATGGCGAGCAGCTTTAGGTCAGAATGCCCAGGAAAGGCGCTGTCCCCAAGCCCACAGGCCGGGGTCGGCAAAGGGCTTTCCTGAGTTTTTCTTCAGGACACGTTTTTTGGCACATCTGCCTCAAAGTGAGTGGGTTTCTACTCCCCTGCCCTCCCCACAGCCCAGGTCTCCAGGCTCTGGTGAGTCAGAGGTGGGGGCACATCCCAACTGGCAACACAGGCTGGTAACTACAGTGTTCTTTTGCAGGGTGACCTAGTAAACGCTCCTGTCCTCTGCATTATTGGTCTTCCTAGGAGACACATCAGCAGGCTCCCCAGCTGCCTGGTTCCAAATGTCAACACGAAGTCACTGCCCCTCCATGTGATGAATTAGTGCCCCTCTTTTCAGCCTCTTTGGGCAGTAAATTATGTCATGTACAGGCTTTAACAACTATTCCAAAATTCATTCCAACACTAGGAACGTGGGGATTTCTGGCACCTGTAGGTCAATACCCTGTGGCGCCTCTGACCGCCCTTGATCCCCCCTGTCCCTCCAGTGAAAAATCCAGGATGAAGCATCTCTTTTGTGTGTTCCCAAAGCACCGTGGGCTTCCTCAGTGTAGCATACCTCAAGATAGTGTGGGTGCCTACTCTTTCTCACCCCATGGCCTTCCCAAGATGGGAGCCATGTGACCATGTGACCTGTCTTGCTCACCACTGGATCTCCCAGGGCCCAGCACACAGCAGGTACATGGTAAACATCTATTGAGTGAATAAATCAAAAAATGAACGAATGAAATTTAGCAATTTTTTTGCCTGAAAGACACACAGGGATGATTACAGCAGTTCTCAACTGTGAGCAGGTTTGCCTGCCAGGGGACATTTGCCAATTTCTGGAGACATTTTGGGTTGTCACCAACTCAGGAGTCGGGAGGGTGCTACTGGCATCTACGGGATGGAAGCCAGGGATGCTGCTAAACATGCTACAATGCTTAGGGAAACCCCTGCACAACAGATGAGAAAATTGAGGTTCAGAGAGGTCAAGTAAGTTGTCCAAGAACACACAGCTATTCAATAGCTGGGATGAGATCCAAACTAAAATATGTCTGACACCTAATCTATGGTCTTACCTTGTGCCTGACAGGGAGAACTAGAGAGCAGTAGGGATCCCAAGGCCTGCATGGCTGATGGTGGTTATGTCATTAAATTTTGTCTTTATTCTGAGTTTTCCTCATTGATGAGATAAAGACAAGTAGAAAAAGTAGCTACCTTGGACCAAATGTTTTTTCCCAACATGACTGTTTGGATTCCCGATTTTCCCCCAGTGAGTCACTCTCTCATGTTAGGGTGCGAATCCGTACTTGTGCTGATGCTCTCCCACCTGCTAGAACATCCTTGGCTCCCATCTGCTTGTCCAGTTCCTATCCATCTCCCAAGAACAGCATGAGGGCCTCCTCCTCTGTGACGCCAGGTCTGACCCCCTCAGGAGGAAGCCACCACCTGACTTCCATCAGAGGGCACCAAAGGAGCTCTCAGGCAAGTGCCCAGCTCACACACCTGGGTTTCAGCCACATCCTGGAGTCCCCAGGCCTCTCCTGCCACTTCCTTGCCTGGCCCTCGGGCTCCCTGTTTCCAGCCTGTGGGATCTCCTTGAGGCTGTCCACGTAGCAGACACACTAGTTCGTCCCACCCCACCCAGCACTGGCCTTGCCCCAGGAGGCTTGCCCAGTGCCCCTCCTGACCTCGCCTGGTCGCCCCCCCACCACCACTGCAATTAGCCATGTCACCCACTGTGTCACGACTCCATCCTACTCCTCCAGCAAGCATCCAAGTGATGACTTCTATACCATGGTTGAACACCCACATGGCTCTTTATATATACAGGGCCATGTGTGCCAGCCTGGCTTCCGGAGGCAGGGTGTCTGGGTTCAGATCCCGGCTCTGTTGCTTTCTAGCTCTGAAATCTTGGGCAAGCTACTTAAATTCTGTGCCTCATATGAAGAGCAAAGGAATATCAGCACCTACCTTGAAGCCATGTTGGGAGGATTAAATAAATAGAGAGCTTAGTTAGCCAAGCACCTGGCACATAGGAAGTGCTCCACAGGAATCAGCTCTGGTCATGTCCCGTGCCCCATCCCTGGGAGCTCATCTTCACCTAGGCTTCAGGGACAGTATCTCAGCAATCATTGGTCCAGTCGATGATAGCGTTGGGTCAGACGCTGGGGCAGTGGTGGGCAGACAAGCTCTTCCATGATGCCATGGGGCAGGGGTGCCTCGGTAAGTGGACTTCTTCAACACAGATGCTGATATTCCATGTAGTTTCTTTGCTCGATTCCTCCTGTCATCTCATCTGACATTCTCATGGCTATCCAAGAAGCTCTTGCACACATGGTTCATCTGATCCTCCTTTTGTAACAGTTAGTACTACACCCATTCCTTTTTGTTTTTTAAAGATTTTATTTATTTATTTGACAAAGAGAGAGCACACAAGCAGGGGGAGCGGCAGGCAGACAGGAGGGAGAAGCGGGCTCCCTGCGGAGCCCAATACGGGGCTCAACCCCAGGACCCTGGGATCATGACCCGAGCCAAAGGCAGACGCTTAATTGACTGAGCCACCCAGACACCCCAACCCCCATCCCTTTATAAGTGTGGGCCTCAGGCTCAGAGAGGTTAAGTGGCTTGGCAAGGGTCACACAGCACTCAATCTGTGAATTCAAAGCTAGGCTTTCGGCTTCCCAGGCCATTCGTGGCTCGCATGCCCCACTCCAGGGGACACCATTCACAAACCCCCCTAGAGTTGTGGAATGGATCCACCCTGTTCCTAGCAAGGCCCAAAGGCCTCAAGCCAGGGAGAGAAGAGAGACTACCATGAAAGAGCCTAAGGGAGTGGTTCTCAAGCCTGCTTGAGAATTAGAATCACCTGGGGAGAGGATGTGGAAAAATCGGAGCCCATGTGCACCATTGGTGGGATTGTAAATTAGTGCAACCATTATGAAGACCAGTATGGAGATTCCTCAAATTTTTAATTACAAAAAATTAAAAATAGAACTACCATATGATTCAGCAATCTCATTTCTATGTACCCAAAAGAATTGAAAGCAAGGTCTCAAAGAGATACTTGCACGCCCATGTTCATCGCAGTATTATTCACAATAGCCAAGAGATGGAAGCCACCCAAATGTCCATCAGCAGATGAATGGATAAGCAAAATGTGGTGCATACATAAAACGAAGTATTATTCAGCTTTAAGAAGGCAAGAAATCCTATCACATGCTACAACCTGGATGAGCCTTGAGGAGATTATGCTAAGTGAAATAAGCCAGTCATAAAAAAACAAACACCGCACAATTATATAGGAGGTATCTCATGTAGTCAGATGCATAGAAACAGAAAGTAAAATGGTAGCTGCCAGGGGCTGAAGGGAAGAGAGAATGGGGAGTTGTTTCATGGGTATAGAGTTTCAGATCTGCAAGATGAAAAAGTTCTGGAGAGTTGTTTCATAATAATGGGAATACACTTAACACTATTAACTGTACACTTAGAAATGGTTAAGATGGTAAATTTGGTTATGTCTTTTTACCAGAATAAAAAAAAAATTTTTTAATTACATGAAAGTCCCTTGTTTGGGCCCCACCCCAGACAAATTAACTCAGAATTGTGGAGTGAGCCTCAGGCAGCAAATGTTTTCAAACCTCCTCCCCCCACCCCCACTCTAGCCCACTTCCCAGGGAATGAGGTCAGCCTATAACCACGGCTCTATCTCCTTGCTACTCAAAATCTGGTCCTTGGACCAGCAGCACTGGCCTGGAACTGATTAGAAATGTCTCAGCCCCGCCCCAGACTTACTGCACAATAACCTGCATCTCATTACGGTCTCCGGGGCATTGGTAAGTGGAACAGGTCCCACAGAGGACAGAAGTCACAGAAGACAGAAGGCATCCCTCTTGGGCCCAGTCCCATGTGGGGCCATCTCTCTGTGGGTGAAGTTGCCAGATTTGGCAAGCAAAAATACAAGATGCCCAGTTAGATTTGCATTTCAGATAAATGACAAATGATTTTTTAGTATAAGTATGTCCTATGCAATATTTGGGATATGTACACTAACCTTTTTGTCATTGCTTATCTGAAATTCCAATTTCACTGGGCATCCTCTGTTATGGCTGCCAACCCTACCTATAGAGCCCAGTGAAGGGGGAGAGAGGAGACAAGTGTGTGGGGTCCCTGCAAATAATGGCCAAGAGCTGCTGTAACTAGTTCAGGGGATGACGGGTAGCCCTGGGTCCCCATCAGGAGCAAGACCTAGCCCTTCCAGAAAGCCCCTTTAGGAAGGTGTCTCCAGCTGAGATTTCTTGGAGATCAGAGGAGGAAGAACCCACAGTTGTCCCCTCCCCATCAGGCCAGCCCACCCCTCCAAAGGTCGCTGCCAACAGGGAGAAGGGTTCAAAGCTGCAGGCCACCCCAAGTACTAGCCCTGACCCTGGCTTTCATGTTTAACATTCTCCTGGGACTTCACAAGCATGCAGGCAGGCATTTTTTGCAGCCAGCAGGAAAGTCCTGAGCAGGGCTGTTAATGGGTATGGCTTCCCTCCGCTGCCCCTCCACATCTGCACAGCCACTCGGGATGAAAGGAGCCCTCTATGGAGGGCATGGTGACCGTGGGCCTGGCAGCCCTCTTTTCAGGCTGTCAGAGCCTACCGTGTCATCTGCCTGGGGAATGCCTTCCAGAGTGCCAATTAAAGTTGGGACAAATGTGTGTGATTGCAGAAGCCAGTTGAGTTGAGACACTGGGAACACAGCGACTTCTGCATAAAGCAGGTACCTGCAGAGCTGACCTTGAGAAAAGCACCAGCCACTTGTCAACAGTTGGAGATCTGCTGGGGGTAAATTGGCACACCAATACTGAATTAGGCTCACAGGACTCGGGGACTTTTGAAAATTCAAAACCCTAACTAACAGGACACAGGAAAATGACCGAAATTCTTCTGTAATCTGGTGGGGAAGGCAAACCTGGGATATCACGTGCTTGGATTCACAATAACATGAAGGTAATCCCCACAAGGGCTCTTGATGTCCAAGGTCCTCCTCCCCATCTTCCCCACCTCCGCCCTGAGTGTGAAGAGCAGTGGCCTGGTACTCAGGATCCCCCCACTTTGCCATTTACTAGCCTTATGACCCGTAAGAAGTCACCTGGGGCTTTGGGACTCAGTTTCCTCATTTGGGGCAAAGTGGGAAGTAAGGAGGCAGACCGGAGCCTGTGTTCAGCCCTGCACTCTCAGTAGGAATGGCAGCTCCTAATGGGCATGGGTGAATCAGCCTCTCCAGGGGCGCTGCAGAGTTGGACCCCCGTCCAACCCCCACTCCATCCGACTGTCCTGACCTGCCCCTGACTCTCCAGGCTGGGTGAACTCAAGGCCAGCTCTGACAGGGGGGCTCAGCTTCATGGCCCTCCCCTGCAACAGTGTAACACAAAATGGAAAGAGGTCTATAGACACCCCTTGGAGACAGGCCCTGTGGATCAGGATAGACTTGCATGACGACTTCAGCACCTGAAAGCCCCCAGCCCAGCCCTGCTCACAGAGGATCAGCAGCCCTTCTGCCCCCACCCCTCTCGCCCCTGGAGATTCACATCATCAACTGTCCAGCCCTAGAGACCTGGCAGCCAGGCCCCCCAGGCTTCCCACCCAGACCCTATCACTCGGAGGGCACCTGGAGCCTGCACTGGGCCTCAAAATTGAGAACCCTTACTCATTTTTTCCCCTTCCTTACAGATGTAGAAGAATTGGAATCGTTAAAAGAATGTTCTAAAAATCATCATGGAAAATAAACAAAGGAAGTTTTTAAAAAAGATTGGGGTGGGGAAACTTTGAAAAGAATGGCCCATCCATGTCTGGGTTTAGGAAGAAGAGGCGACTGAATTCAGGACATGGGTTTCTGAGGAATATCTTCCCGGTGTCCATCCCTGCAACCCATCAGCCTGGGGAGAAAGCCATGGATTATAACTCCGGGGAGGTGGGTATGGTATGGTGAGAAGTCCACAGACCTGGTTCTCCTGTGTGACGTTGAGCAAGTTGCCGGGCCTCTCTGGGCCCATTTCTCCCTCTGTAAAAGGGGGTATGTGTATCTACCACACATGGTCGCTCTGAGAATTGTGTGAAATAATAAATGTGAACATGCCTAACACACAGGAGACACTCCACAAATGTTGTCCTTCCACTAGGTTTGGCTAAAACACTACCACAGCTAAACATCATGACCAAGGTTAAGGCCTTCAGGGAAGCAGCTGCCATCATCATCCTCTTTGACCCGAGGCTCTAGCACAAGAAGGTGCCTACCAATCTGACCCAGGCCTCCAGGTCAGCTTCCCCCAGACCTCAGATTGAGAAACAAAATGTCTCCCCAAATGTTGTGTGTCCCCTAGGACCCCGAACGAAGCCCCTGCTCCGAGGATGCCAGGTCCAGAGCCTGTTTGCCAGGGACAGGTGCCCTGACCTGACTGTGCAGATGCCTTGTAGGCGGCAGCCATGTGCAGGCTTTGCACACAACGTTCTCCATAATTCTCAAAGCAGCCCCCAATGTGAGCACCTGTCACCATCACTATCCTATAGAAGTCAGTACTCAGTCCTACAGCTTTGGGCAGGGTGGGGTGCAGTACTCAAACAGCAGATGGTCTGACTCATTGGACCCCAGCCCTGGCTAAAGAGAAGAATCATCTGGGAGGCTTTAAAACAGACCTATCCCTGGGGCCCTTCCCCCGACCTTCTGATTCCTGGTCTGGGTGGGCCAGGGCGTCAGTATTTTAGAAGCTCCTGGGGCTATTCCAGGGTGCAGCCTGGGTGGAGAGTGCTCCCCCTGAGCTCAAGCAGTTCCTTCCCCCTTCTGGAGGATTCCCTGCCTCCCCACCCCACCCCATCTCACCTAAGTGCATACATACACCCTACCAATGGGCCCCTTGGCTTTCCACAGTGCCACACACCTGCACTCGGCTTGAAGGCTTCTAGGCCCACAGGTGCTCAGGGGAAACTGAGGCTGGGGTGAACTTATTAGCAGTGGAGGCCCCACTGTTTGTCTTTTGCTCTCTGCCGCCCCCTATTAATAGCAAAAAGCAGAACAGGGGGTAGCGTTCACGTAGCCTCCTTTCCTCCTCTCACCAGACAGATCTGAAACCTCCTGCTTCACACATCCACCTCTACTCCCATCCCCCTAGGTGAAGTTTCTGGGCTCCTCCATCCTGCTTGGTTATCAGATGTCTGGCTGCCTGGGAAGACCCCTCTGTCTTCCCTCCGTAGTTCAGTGAGTCAAGTCCCAAGGAGCCCTTGCAGACCAGCTCTACTCCAGGCATGGCAAATGCTGACATGGTAGCCAGGCCATTCGTCACACCAGAAGGGTAAAAATCCATGGCCCTGTCCTCCCTGTGGTCAAACCCAACTCACACAAGCCCAACACTGGGCTCAGGACTGAAGCCGCCACCATGTTCATTTATTTGCCTCACCTTGGCCCTGCCGGGCGTGACCCCGGGGCAGCGACAATTGTGCTTGGGGCAGCATCTACACTGTGCTGGATCCTGTGCCCAGCCCTCCAGTTCTCCATCACTTCCTTTAGTTTCTAATGTAGAAAGAGTCTCACCCTTGAGAAGGTGCTCCTAATACCATGAGGGGGCAGCTGATGGCTAGGGGCTCCTGGAAGGGTCAGCTCTTGCCCACTCTGGTCACTGCATGCCCAGCTTTGCTGAGTGAGGCCCCTGCAGTCTCCCGGGGCTCGGGTGTGGAGGGAGACAAACTGCCCTGAACAGGTCTCTTCCTCTCCCAGGCCAAGGGCACTGTCTAGCCTGCTCCCCTCCCAGGATCCAAGCCCAAGGGCACAGCCTGTCGGTCTAGGTCCTGAGCCACCAGCCTCTGGAAGCACAAAGTCCAGAAGGCTTTTTCTTTTCATAGAGAAGAGATGGATAGAAATAGACAGGGACAGACAGACAGCTCTTGGCAAGCATCAGAAGCTAAGGTCTATTTTTCCTAAAACAAATTTTCCATCAGTTAACAAGTATTTGTGAGTGACTCCAGAATGCCAGTGTGTATATGTGTGTGTGTGTGTGTGTGCACCTGTGTCAAACTTTGATCTGTAACTGAGAGGCATGCAGTGGGGTTCCTAAAGTGCTGGCTGTGGTGGTGAGTGTGTGTGCAAGCAAGCAAGCTCACCCATGTGTTCAGAGAGGGGGTATGGTGCAGGGACAGGAAAGGCCTCTGGAGCCACCCTACATGGGTTCAAATCCTGCCTCTGTCCCTGGAGCCATCCTGGTATGACCTTAGGCCAGTGCTTACCTCTTGTCTCAGTCTTGTTAAGTGGGGCTAATAAAACAACAGAGTGCCTTGCACAAAGGAAGCACTTAGTAAATGTTAGCTATTATTACGAACTTGGCTCTATGGGAGGACCGAAAGTTAAATATTCATCCACCAATCTTTTTTGTCATCAAAAGGAATGGGCCACAGTGCATGCAACAATGTAGGTGGACCTTATATAATATTAAGTGCAAAGGACTTCAAAGATTATATACAGTATAACAGGCTTTGTATAAGGCTAAAAATAACTACAATAAGATATACTTTTTAGGAATACATATGGATGCTATGAAGCTAGATAAAAGGAAAAACAGGAGAATGATAAAGTTAAAATTAAGGAAGACGACTATCTCAGTGGGGAGACACGGGAGTGGTGTGAGGCAGGATCACATGCTTGGATGTAGGTTTTGGTAAATCCTTGCTTTGTTTTGGATGATGAGCTCTTGGGTACTTATTCCATTAATAAAAGTAACTAAATAACTACATAATTAAATAAAAGCAGAGCATGCATGGGCCAAGAGAGAGAGAACGTCATGAGACAGAGACTGTGATTAAGCCAATTGTAAGCATCAATGCTACAAAAGGGGAGAAACAGGAACAAATATATTGAGTACCCATTGCAGGCTAAATATTGCCCCAGGCTCTGGGTTTATGCCCGTGAACGCAATAGAAAAACATCCCCACCTTCTTGGAGCTCACATTCAAGTGTAGGGAGATAGACAGTACACACAATACCCAGTGTCAGTCTATGAGTGGCATGGGCAGAGATGAAGATCCGGGAGACAGGAAGCAGGTGGTCTGGAAAGATGTGATGGAGAAAGTGACATTCAAGCCAAGTCCCAAGGAAGAGGAAGGAAGAGGCTTGTCCATTTCTGAGCTTCTAGGGGACTGAGCTTCTAGGCAAAGGGAAGAATCTGGGCAAAGGCGCTGAGGCAAGAGGACCTGAGAACTGGCTAGCGACGCCAGAGTGGAGTGACCCTCAGGAAGGAGGGCAGATGGGTCGGGAGGGAAAGTGGGGGCCTTACAGGCCACTCTGGGGCCTTTGGCTTTTACTCTGAGCAACATGGAGAACTGTTTCTGAGCAAAAGAGGAAAACATCTGATATATTTTAAAGAATCTCTCTAGCTGTTGCCTTGAGGAGGGCCTATGGGGGGCGGGAGAGGCTGGGATGCTAATCAGGAAGCTATTGTAGAAACCCAGGTGGGAGATGAGGCTGCCAGAATCTGAGAGAACAGAAGGGGAGGCGAGAAGTGGTCAAATCCTGGACAGAGCTACGACCCGGCTACTGCTCTCCTCCGAGGCTCCCAGGCTGGCAGCAAAGACCAGATGCAGGTCCAAAGAACCTCAAAGCATCATCTACCATAAACTCTACAGCAGTTTACTCAGAGATGCGGCTTCTCCTGCTTCACCCGAAGAGCACCTTGTCAGGTGTAGGGAGTGTGCTGACTGCCTTGGCCGCTGGCTCTGGGAAGGAGGTCCACACGCTCTTTCCCAAACCCTCTTGCAGCCAACCTGACCAGAAACCCTGGTCATCTGTGTGGCCACACAGGCGACGTGCCTTCCCCAGTTGGGGTCTGTCAGGTCCATGAGCCCCTGGGCTCTCCCCTGTACCCCAGCCAGGGTTCCCCCGGTGCCCTCAGTATAGCCTTCAAAGGGGCTACACTAACAGAGCCCAGGGAAACTTTAAATCAGTGGTTCTCTGCCTTGGCTGCCCACTGAAATCACCTAGAAAATTTGCTGGTGCCTGAGTCCCACCCTGAGACTGCTGTAATAGGTCGGGGGTACAACTTGGGCATTGGGCTTTTCTCAAAGTTTCTAGATGATGCTACTACTGTGCAGTCAGGGCTAAGAGCCATCGTTCCTTCCAGGGGCCTGGTCTAGCTTCCCTGCCCCCATTCCTTACAGGTGCCTCATGCCTGCCAACTTCCCTTCCACCCTGACTGGTACCTCATCCCCTGTGAGGCACCCTCCCCAGGCCTGATCAACCCTGACATGAGCTGGGAGCGCCCGTCTAACCCACACAGCGGGCTAGGACCCAGGGCTCCGCCACAGACCTGGAGAGCGAAGAGGACACTCAGGACCACCTGCTTCCAGGGGCCCCGGGGCTGCATCTAAGGCCAGAGAAGCCCTGCGGCTCAGATACACTTAATCAAGGCTGTGCTGGGCTGGCTCCCCTCCCTGGCTCCTCCCCATCCTTCCTCCTTTAGGACTAGAACTTGGAATGCATTTTTATTAGACTTTTCCTAGGTGAAAATGGTGCTGGCCTGGGGGTGGAGAAGCTGGATGGAGTGTGATTTACACTTTCCCTGAGTCCTCACACCTCCCAAGAGGAGCTGCTCACAGCCACGGGCAGATGGGTAGCATTGCATGGGCTGCTCCCTGATCCATCCTAGCCAGGAGCCACATCTCTGCAGAAGCACCCCAAAGTCTCAAATGAGCCAAAGGCCCTTTGGAAAAGGAACAGGGGAAGGTGGGTTCTGCGGTGCGTTAGGTTCTGGCAAAGATGCTACTCAGAAGAACTACTCACACTCCCCGAAGCCCACATACATCTGATGAGGCTGCCCCTGCTCCATTTTCTCTCGGCTATAAACAGCTGTTTGACTCTTGTCTGCTCTACGTTCTATCTCAGGCTTCGAGCCCTGCTCAGCCTCCAACACGAAAGGCCATTTTCCCCGGATACAGACTTACGAGGCACCCCCTGGCCTTTTTAGAGAGGGTGCCCTTCGTTGGGTCAGTTTCTGATGGACTTAGTTTGCCCAGGACCCTCCTATAAATGCCATAGCAGGATTTCTCAACATTGGCGCTACTGACATCCTGGGCTTCTTTGGGAGGGTGGGGTTCCTGCTCATTGCAGGAGGTGAAGCAGCATCCCTGGCCTCTCCCCACTAAATGTCAGGAGCACCCCCGCCCCACATCTACGACAATTAAAAATGTCTACAGACATCACCAAATGACCTCTGGAGGGCGGGGGTAGGGGGCGGGCAATAGGCAAAATCATCCCAGTTGAGAACCACTGTGTACAGCAGTAAGACCAGAACCTCTGGAGGGCAAAGACGGTGCTAGCGACTTCTGCTAGGCAGCTCAGTCCAGTGACCAGTATGGGAAACCAGGCTGTGCATTAGGAACTGTGTGATCTTGCTCAGGAAGCCTAACCTCTCTGGGCTTCAGTGTCATGTTCTGTAATATAAGAATGGCCAAAATGCACTCAGGGCTGGCCCTCTGCTGAGCGCCTCACATGGGTTTTCTCACTTAACACAACATTTTCCCCCATTTAATCCTCACGATGTTTTTCTGGAAACGTACTGTCCCTACCTTACAGATGAGGAAATGGAGACTCAGAGAGGTGAGGCAACTTGCTCAAGAACACACAGCAAGAAGGCAGGCAGTTTGACTCCAGAGGCTGCAGTCTTTGCCACAGTTCTGTTCTCCCTCCCTCCCAGAGGGGCTTGGGCCTGAGACGACCTCTGAAATCCTTTGTAGTTCCACAACTGTGTCATCCTTCTGATGCTGTTGCTGCAAAAGGCATGTTCGCTGGGTGTCCTGTATTCTTTATGTCCCTCTGCCCTGCTCTCCAGGACACAGCCTGCTCATGCTTCCCCCCATTTGCCATGCTCCTACTATGTTCTGTGTGCTGTGCTAGCATCCAGCTGTCAACAGGATATGGAATTTACCCTCTGGTGAGGAGGCAGATATCAAATAGCACGTTAGACTTTTATCTACAGCTGTGATCAGGGCCAACAGGGGACCGGACCCAGCCCAGAAGGCCAGGGGAGGGACCACCTAGCTGCTCTCTGATGGGTGTGCAGGGGTTCAACCCATGAGGTTGAGGGAAGCCAGCTCCCGGAGAGAGCAGTGTGCATACTGCCCCGGGAGGAAAAGAACACAGCTTGTTCTAGAAACCAAAGGGAAGAGGGTACAAGAGGAGGCTGAGGAGGTGGGCAGGCCTTCTGGGTCCTGGCAAGAATTTCTACCTTTAATGTAGAAGCACCAAGAGGCCAGCAGAGGTGACTTTTTCAGATGAGCATATTTACCAGAGCAATTACTGTGTGCTCTAGAAAGATCAGGGTCAGGGAGGCCGTTTGGGCCACGGAGCTGGTGCCGGGGAGGCGCTCTGGGCCGCACGACGACAGGGGGAGCAGAGAGGAGGGCCAGACTCCAGGGACATTTAACACGCAGACCCTAGGGGAGCAGGTGGGGTGAAGCAGGAGGCCCGGTGGACGGAGCCAGCAGCGGTGCTGTTTACAGGACGAGGGCGCGCCGGGTGCGGACCCGCTGTTTCTGAGGGGTTCTGTGCACAACGACATTGGTGAATGATGGATCCATCCACCAGCTGATTGACTGATATGTGTGCCCAGACCTCCTTCCTCGGGTGAGGTCCCCGCTGACTTCGGGCACACCGGGGACAGGAAGAGACGGACCACAAAGAAGGCACGCAGGCCAGCAGCAAAGCCCTGGGGAGGGAGCCCACGTAACAAACATGTACGTGGTCAAAGGGGGGGGCCCGCTGCCGCCCGTAATACAATATAAATGGGCTCTCAGGTGGCAGTTGGCTGTAGCATTGATTCTTACTCACTCAGAAGCTAAATCATAGTGTTTATGTGAAACATGTGTGAAATATCCCTTTTTCATGCACTAGCAATGAAAGGGCTCCACAAATCTGTAGCCAAATGAATGTACTTATGAGTAATGGGAATCTGCACATGGGCATTATTGTATTAGCACGTACAAACCAGCTTCATTGACACTTTTTTGATTTCAGGTTAAAGAAAACATTCCGGCCACCCAGGGAGGTGAAGAAACACCAGCACATGGGCCCGCGTTGAGAAAGTGACACTTCATTGCGAGTCGGGGCCTGAGGAGTTTAAAACTGCCCTTAACACCATTCGGTTGCTCCTACAACCACAGAAGGTCGGGATGGGAGAGGAGGTCAGGCCACTCCGCTCACCTGTGGGACAGCGGAGGGACAACACTTCTGCAGCCTCGCTCGGCGGCAAATCTGGGACGGAACCCACGCCCTCCCAACCAGTCCCGGCCATGATGCTTCCACCACTGGGCTCAGGATTCCCGCTAACCATTCCAGAGATTTCAAATGTCTAGGGCCCAGGATTGAGTCTCTGCTGAAACCACCAGAGGAAATGAAAGTAGAGACCATTTCTAAAGTCCCAGGTTGGTAGGCAAAGGACACTGCATCTGGGCAGACATTTTGGTGACTATGGGACGCTAGGGAGCCGGGGGACGGAGTCACTTGGACAACAAGGCACGGGAATCGGGGAGCAAAGTCTTGTTCACTTATCTGCTCATAGATAATGCATAGTCTGCCTACTTCTAGAAAAAGATTTGGGGTGGTTCGTTATTTACAATATACACACACACAACAAAATAGTTCAGCCTGACATCAGATTGCAGAACTGTTTTTAATAGCAAAAAACTGGAAGTGATCCTAGTGTCCCTCCATAGGGGGCTTGTTTAAAAAAATTCTATCCATGCATCCAGTAACTACTATACAGCTATTAAAAAATAAATAAGCAAATAAATAACTGAGGAAGTGCTCTGTGTACTGATATGGAGACATTTCAAGGACACATGTAAGGAAAGAAGAAAAGCAAGGCAACAGAATATACCGTAGGGTATATTTTTTTATGGTAAGGTGGAAAACGAAAAATACATATTCCAGCTTCTCCATTTTAGCATAAAGTGACACTGGAAGTAGAAACCAGAAAGTTATGTAAACGGTTGCCTGCAGGGGGTAAAGGAGGTAGAGGGAGAACTCTGGATATATACCTTTGTATGTCGTTTTGACTTTTGAACCCTATAAATGCTTTACCGATTCAAAAATTCTAATTCAGTCAAACACAAGAGGAAAGAGGAAATGGGGAAAAATTCTAGGCACAAGAACCAACAACGTCTCCCTTCTGCCTTCTCCGAAAAATGGATCCTAATACTGCCTTGCCTGGGGTCCTACAGAAGTGGCGGGTATGTCAACAGCCTCCAGCCTCGTGGAGGCTGGGAACAGAGAACAGACAGGCAGCCTGCTGGGGCTGGCCACAGTGGCCTGGCCTCCCTGTCTCAGCACTGGAGGGAGAGGGCGAAGGCGGGGGCCGGCACCAGGCCAGCACCGTTCAAGGCTGCCCACCTCTGGAGTGCTATGCCACATCCGCTCCCCGCCTCAGCCCTGACTCACAGTTGTCCCAGCTGCTGACATTCCGTGGTCCCGGAGCAACCAAGCTGCACTAAGAACTATGTTTACACAATTAGGCTCCTGCCTGTCGGTAGCTCCAGCCCACCCCACCCCAGGCCCTCCTCACTGTGTTCCCAGCTTGACCCTCCCGCCCCCCAGTTCTGGGGAAGAGCGCCCTCACTCAGGATGGCGGCTTTGGCCCTGGAAACATGCTCTCCCCTCACAGGCTCCTCTCTGACCCGCTCCCAGAATAGGAGGGGCGGCCAACCATCCAATCAATTACAACTCACTGCCACCACCCAGGTGTCCATTAGTGAAATTAATTCTAGTCTATTAATAGATGATATCCATACTATAGAAAACCATATTATAAAAAACAAGAGTGATGCGTTTGAGTAGTTTTCTTAAAGATATATTAAGTAAAAACACAAGCTGCAGAACATAATGTATAGCTTGATCTCGTGTTGGGGCCATCTGGATCTATTTTCCAGACCCACGATGACAATACAGATATAGTGAGGCTGTGCTAGTCTCTGGGTGGGGAGGGAGTATTACAACCCCCTTTGCTTTCTCAGTGAAACACTTGTAATTTTTTTCTTATATGAAGCAGTTATTATTTTTGTAATCTGAACACAGATCTCTCTCATTCATTCATCATACACTTCATTGGGCTGGTTTGCTAAGCCAGAGGCTCAGAGCAAGAACTCCCCTCCCAGGGGGCACCTGGGTGGCTCAGTTGGTTAAGTGTCTGCCTTCGGCTCAGGTTGTGATCCCAGGGTCCTGGGATCGAGCCCCACATCGGGCTCTCTGCTCAGCAGAGAGCCTGCTTCTCCCTCTCCCTCTGCCTCTTCCCTCTGTTCGTGCTTTCTCTCTCTCAAATAAATAAATCTTAAAAAAAAAAAAAAAAAAAAGAACTCCCCTCCCATCCCTGCACTTCCTGGCAGATGAGAAACTGAAGCCCAGAGAGGTCAATATTTTCTCACTTGGCGTCAGTGAGTGAGTTAACAGCAAAGCAGCGCTCAGAGCTCCTATCTCCCGACTAATCCCTGTGCTCTTTCCACTACACGATGTGGCCTTAAAATAAAATAAGTGTATACTTGTAGAGGGCTCTTTATGTGGCTGATAGGGGAAAAACAGGGGAAATATTGCCCCCCCTCCCCCCAAGAAAAGACTTAGCACTCTAGGACTCATTACCTGGCTGCCAAGTCAATAGCACCACCATTGAGTGATGGAAGATTCCAGACAAGTGTTCATTCAAAGATGAACCATCAACTGTAAATCAAAACCTGGAGTGAGTGCTAAGTTATAAAGCGAATTAGAATAAGTGGGTAAATGGATGGCTGACCTCGGCCCCAACAGCCAGGGCTGGGAGAAGGTACACCCTCTGACTCAGAAAGGCAACAGGGGATCAGGGTCAGGGAAGGCTTCTTTAAGGAGTGTGTCTCTAATAGAAAAATAGTCCCCCTGCCCTCCCAGAAGCAGGTGAAATAGCAGGAGGCACATTAATCAATTAACAAGTGCTATTAAATCTTTTGTTCCACTGGGCTCCGAAGTCCCGGCCGACCATCTAAGGATGGTGGCAGATTCTATTTGGCCGCCACTTTACAAGTGAGGAAGGCTTTAACTCATTGGCCTGCGGGGTCTTCTTGATGTCCTATAGCCTACAGTTTTTCCGCCTTCATTTTTGTGTCTGAGGAAGCAGTTATAGGACTAGCTCGGGGTCACACGGGGCAGTTTCAGCAGCCAAGCTGGATGCCACATCTGCCGGGCCTGGCCCCACGTGCTTCTCCCACACCCCACGAGCACAGGGCGGCAGGCCAGAAAAGGGGACCAACGGCCTCTGGGAAAGTAAGGCAGCCAAAAAGCACAATACAAACCAGTGCAGAGGCAGGTGCTACCTCTCTCCCTCTCAGGCCCCCACATCACACTGTGGACACATTTTGCCCCTCGGGGAATTCTTCTGAGTATGGTCTGCATGTGCGCGTTCGTACGTGTGAATACCTGACGTGAACAGACACACGTATATGGTTTTTTAAATGTTTGATGAACTCTTGCTACTCCTTCAAATGGTGTTACATTCATTGCCCGTTAAACTCACTCTTCACTGTTAGGTGATGTCAGTAGGGCAGGCAATCTCATTATTTCCATTTCGTAGATAAGGAAACTGAGGCTCGGGGTAGCTTTTTGGATGTCTTACTACTTCACAGTGGCAGAAGGGGTAGAGATAAAGACTGAAAGTTGGTGAGGGTCCACAGTGGCCAAGGGCTCTCTCTGGATCATTTCCTTTCCTCCCCACCCAACCATCCTGGAGGGAGGCGTGGTGACCCTATCCTATGCCGAAGGACACCGAGGCTCAGAAGGACCCAGTCACTGCCCGAGTGGTGGAGCCAGGACTCAACAGCAGGGCTCTCTGACCCCAAAGCTGAGGTGTGCAGTCACTGTGAAGACCACAGTGGGGGGCAACGTCGTGCCAGGCACTGTGTAAGCCCCTCCCCCCAATAGCAGTACGAACAATAGCTTCCCGAGCCTTACAGCGTGCCAGGAGTGGGCTAAGCTCTGCCCACACAGACTCTCGAGGACGAGGCACACGTCCACATTTCTGAATCCTGGCGTGGCATAGAGCTGGCCCCCTTCTTGACTCGAAGCGCCCACCCCAGCCCTGTTTTTCCCTGGGTCCTTTTCTTTCATCTCTGCTGTGCCGATTAAAGGACAGTGTGGGCTCTCTGTGAACAAGTGCTCTTGAATGCTATTCACATCCCCAAAGAACTGCATGCACACCCCGTGAGGGGCATCACAGCCCCCCGGCCAGCCCTCTGCACCCAAGAAACCAGGCCAGCTCCCAAGGGTGCCTCCAGTCCTTCCACTTCTACTCACACCACTGCTTCCCACCTTTCCCACAATCCCCACTCAGGTTGTCTTCTCTCACTGCCCAAAGGAATGATTTGACAGTGATAAACATTCCACATGAAGGCTTGGGTGTCTCTGAGTCATAATTTATTGCTTTGTTTCCGTGGTTTATACTTTTTTTTTTGTTTTTTTTAACTTAAAAGGGAGGGCAGGAGTGATGAGTGTGGACGGGATGAGTAATCCCAGCTCCTCTGGGCTCCGGTGGCAGACGGAAACTAGAGGTGGAGACAGAGCGGAGGAGAGGATGGGAGTGGCTGGGAGGGCAGAGCAGGGGGGGAGCACTGACCCCTGTTCCGGATGGGGAGGACTTGGGCCCCCGAGTCAGATAGTACTGTAATCCAAACAAGGTTTATGTGCTCAGCTGCAGAATGTGGGCGGGCAGAGGCAGGAGACAGAGAAGTATTCCAACTAAGTGATCCATAACCAACAAAGGGATGGCCTGAGCAAATCGCCCGCAGCTTCAAGGCCCAGGTCAAGTGCTACCTCCTCCAGGTGGCCTTCCGCAGACTACCCCAACCAAGAGCGCTTCCCTCTTCCTCTGAATTGGAGACTTCCATTTGTCCCGAGGGCTAGATGGCTTTGCTAGTCCCCATCACTATTTATTCTCACTGCCTCCCCAGGTCCATCGTGAGCTCCCAAAGGGCAGAGAGCTTGTTTTTACCACCTTTTATCTTTCGAGCATGTGACACCCCCCCAATAGTCCATTCTTGAGGTGGTGTGTGCCTCACACTGTATACAGAGCCATGAGCCTCCAAGCAAACACTCAGGGACCGAGTTTCAGAAAACGGCACCAAATAAAAATCACACAATTTAACCTTTGATCTTGGGCTCTATACTGTGAACAAAGCCCTTTCATAGTCTTGTAAAGTACGCGGTAGGTGATATTAAGCTCCTTTTACAGATAGGAAAACTGGGGTGCAGACAGTGTGATGATTAATCAATGACTAGTTAGTGAATAGAAACAGCTCTGGAACCAGGGTTCTGACCTTAGTCTGATTTTCCCTGAAGGGGCTGAAGGTTTCTATCTCCTTTGAAGCACCTGACAAATAATTCTGGGGACCACTGCCCCCTCACCCAAGATGCACAGCACGTATCAGCCAAACCAAGGCTCCAAAGAAATCTGTTTGCCTTAGTTCAATACAGCCTTTTCTGCATGAGACACCTACAGTATCCTGCACTGGGGAAATTTTCTACTGACCCACTGTGACTTTCCTAAAGCGGAACTCACACTCCCAGGAGAAGCTGGGTATTATGGATGAAGGAAGGCTTAAGCTGGGTGAATAAAGCTCTAATGGTGAATTTCAGGGCTCAGCCAGCTAGTAAGGACATTTCTTCTTCTTCCTCTTCCTCTCCCCGCCGCTCCTCCTTCTTTTCCTTTTCCTCCTCTTCCTTCTCCTTCTTCTACTTTTCATTGTTAAAATTCTCAAACACGCACAAATAGAAGAGCATAATAAATCCCGAGGTGTCCATCACCAGCTTCAACAATATGCAACAATCTGCTATTTTTGCTTCGTCTTTTTTATCTGGAATATCTTAGAGAAAATCCCAGATATCATGTCATCTGTAAATACTTCAGTATGTAACACTGCCACAGTATTACATGCCTTAAAAAATTCATAACAATTCCTGGATATCTAATGCCCATTGTGGACCTAATGTCCCTGATTCTCTCAGATTGGTCCGTCTACAGCAGATAGGCCTGAAATCAGAACTCAAATCGGACCCACAGAGTGCATTTGCTTGGTGTGTCTCTTAAGACCCTACTAATTGGGGCACCTGGGTGGCTCAGTCAGTTGACCATCTGACTCTTGATTTTGGGTCAGGTCATGATCCCGGGGGTCATGGGATCAAGCCCCACGTTTGGCTCTGTGCTCAGCGGGGAGTCTGCTTTTCTCTCTCTCTCCCTCTCCTTCGGCCCTGCTTATGGGCTCTCTCTCTCTAAAATAAATCAATAAATCCTTAAAAAAAAGACTCTCCTAATCAGGAATAATTTCCCCTATACCTCCCCTTACCTCCACCTCGACATCCTATTAGCGAAATGAGGGCATTTGTCCTGAGGTTTTGGTGTGGCTTTGGGGATGGCCTCCCTGCAGTGGCGTTTTGCATATTCCTGTAGTTCTTGTATAAAATGGTAGTTAGATTTATAGGCTTGAGCAGATCTGGTTCAGCTTTACAGCAAGCAAATATCATGGGTGAGGCTGTGTCTTTCCTATTACATCTGGTTGTCCAACTTTTAGCAAAGCGAATATGGATCCATGGGTTTGGATACCTTTTTGAGCAACTAGATCTCCCCAGTGCCTCCAAAGTTATATATCACATCCTGAATTTTGCTTCTAGATGCATCTCTAACCCATTGGGACTTGCCCATTTTCTAAGGTTTCATGGGAGACTCTTTCTGACTATCAAGTTCCAAAATTCTATCAGCATATCCTTTCTTATGAGCCTGTCTCTGTATGACTTTTAACTTTCCTTTTTTTTTTTTTTAAGAAAAGATATTTTTAAATGACCAGCCAAGCCGGGGACCCCGTGCCCCCTTCAGGCCAGGCCCTACCAGCAACTCTGTGAGCTCAGCTGGAATCCCAGGATCTCAACAGCCTGTGGATTCCTCCACCCATCTCCTAGAAGATGAGTCAGAATCTCAAGGAGAACAAGAACACATAGTTGAATATGATAAATATGCATCCAAAATTTTTAAAAACCAAATTACACAAATCAAGCTTATTCTGAGAGGTTCATTTTGCCAGGGGTCTCTAGTGCTCCAATCAGCATAATTAAATACCAAGATCTCTCTAGAATTGATTGTGGTTTTCACATTTTTTATCATCCAAGGACCATTTCAGTGGGATGATTTTAAGCTAATAAGAACCCCCAAATTAGAAACTAATTAAGGAGATGGAAAATACAAATGTATTTGTTTTTAGTCAGGCACTATTTTTATCAGAGGAATCATGAAAAATTAAAATTGTTAAATACCCATACGAAGGTTGTCAGTCAAGGGCAATGTGGCCTTCTTCCTCTCCCTGCTGCAAAACTGTAAAGGGATCTATCAGAAACTACTCCCTGTGGGCCCCCAGGAAGCAACAGAGAGGCTAATTTTAAAGAACAGAATTACGCACTGTTCGAGGTAGGGAGGGCAAGGATGCTGCCGTAAGACTTTCAAATCTTTGGTGATTAAGCCTCATAGGACCTCTTCCTTTTGAAATGCATGTGCGCCTGGCATCACTGCAATTCACTTTCTCATGCCCATTGAATGGATGAGGACGTGAAGGCCCAGGGAAGTTGAGCAACCTGCACGGGGTCACACAGCCAACTTAGAAAGAGCCATGACTACATCTCTGTCTAAATGCGCTTGATTTCGTGAAACATCCTTCCCACTGTCCTCCAAATGTGCCATGGATTACCTCTTAAAATAGATGTTAAGTCACAATGACACCAGTTTGGAGGATCCTTCCTGATTCGTGACAGCTTTGAGAACTCAGTTCCCCAGAGAGGCAGCAGGAAGCAGGAACCAGCTCCTTCAGGGGACAGGACTTCTGTCCATAGAGGCAGCGACATGGGGACCCACAGGCCACTGCAGTGAGCATGAGAGCACCACTGACCCCACCACACACACAACCAAGTGTTGACCCAATCTTGAAAACCGCGCCTCGGTCCCCAGGCCTGGAGTCTCCATTCATTCTGTAGACTTTGCATTGATTATCCAGTGCAGTTGACACCCACTTACTCTTTGTGTCACTGACCTGCACCTCCTGCTCCTTCCACAGCAGGCCAGGAGGTGATGGGATCTGCCTGCAGACACTCTCTTAAAACCTCCATCCCTAGGGCAGAATTCTCGCCAAACCTCAGTTCACTGCTGCTGTTGGAGGCCTGTGGCTGGAGCAGATGTCCTTCACGAAATAATAAAAACCACACTCCCTATCGCCAGAAAGAGCATCCGCGCTCTGTGGCAATGGGTCCCCTTACCCTCAGAGGGAGTCACCCGTAAGTCTCTGGCTGGGGAAAGGTAGCGGGTAATAAGGTAGAGATAGATGGGTCTTCGTTTCTAAGGCTGCAGCTGGGAGAATGGAAACAGAAGGGTTGTAGGACATGCAGTTTTTGGAGCAGGATCCCTGGGGTGGGTCCCAAGACACTTGGGATGGCTTAGGTAAGGGGTCCTGGAACGACCGGCAACCCTCACTCCACTGGAACAGAGCACCTTGGCCGTGTCCAAACTCTAGAGATGAAGGCCTAAGGACCCCAAGATGCCCTATGGCAGAGCTGACTTGGGGGCACAAGCTACCTGCAGGGCCTGCCTCCTCCAGATGACCACATGGAGGTCAGACCCTGCTGCCGTGTGCTGAGGTCCAGGCCTCGCCTCCTTCCCCATTTTTCCTGACCTGCAAAGCCCCATCATTCCTATACAATGGACAGAACTACAGAAATGCCTGCTAGGAAACTTCCGCCAAACTTAGGGGAACTCAAATTGGTTTTCATTTGATTTAGGAAAATAACAAGGATTCCTTCTTGACAGCGAATGTCACAGAGTGATCACTCATTATTGTATGTAAGTCCTCATCGTTACCCAGCAAGATAGAGATGATCAGTGCCACTTCCCACAAAGCCTCTGAAGCTCAGAGGGCTTTCGGAACTGCCTGAGATCAGCCTCGAACCAACAGGTGCTGGAGTCCTAAGACCAGCGGGGACACCCACAGCCGGGGCTGTTTCCCGAAAACATAAATCACCATCTAGAACGAGTGATTCAAGACATCTCAGATCATTGAAGCCAATTTCCCCAGGGATGCATTACGGATGTGTCATAAGAAGGGGACATAATAGTAAGTCCTGTTGTTAAGTTCAGGATACACCTGGCCTCTGGGTGCCCCTTGGCAAGATATTCTAGATTCTAGACCTGAGCTATCCAGTCGAGTAGCCACAAGCCACTTGAGATGAGCACTTGAAATGTGGCTAGTCCAAACAGGGGTGCTGCCTGTGTCAAATACACTCTGGACTTGGAAGACTTTGCATGAAAGGAAGAATGTGAAATAGCTCATTAATAATTTGTATATTGATTATAGGTTGAAATACTTGGGCCTTTTGAGTTAAATGAAACACATTATTACAATTAATTTTACTTTCTTATGCCTCCCTTTTTTTGTATGGCTACTAGAAAATTTAAAATCCCATGTGTGGCTTACGTCTGTGGCTGGTGCTCAGACTCTCCTAGGCAGCCCTGTTGTAGGACCCAAGGCTTGCCTTGGTTTCTATACCCCGATCACCCTGCCCCGCTGCAAAGAACAGCGCTGGAAGCCGAGGAGGCAAGACTCTCCAAGCATTCCGAGAATGTCCTCTCTTCTCAATGCTTCTGGAAATTCCTGGACCCACCCCTCCCACCCTCTATTCTACTCGGTTCCCATAAAGAACCCCAGGCCCGGCAATTGCCAAAGCACTTGAACACTGTCACCATTTCTGAGTGTTTGGATCCACCTTGAACTACATCTTCCATGGCCAGACAAATTCTGATGACCAGGTTTTCAGAGTCCAGGCCTCAGACCCCGTTAGCAATAGCAAGCCCTGAGAATTAGGATGTGTTTCTCCCAGCCTCCTTCGCTCCCACCCCTGCCAGACTGTGAGCTCCTCCAAGGGCGGCAAAATGCAAATAAGTTCGATGTATTGATCACTTGGTATGGCGCCAGCCGCTGTGCTGTTTTTGCATGTTTTATTTTATTTAATTCTCCCAACCAGCCTGTGAGTGAGAAAGTATTGTCCCTGTCTTTTTTTTTTTTTTAATATTTTATTATTTATTTGACAGAGAGAGAGAGAGCGAGAGCAGGAACACAAGCAGGGGGAGTGGGAGAGGAAAAGCAGGCTTCCCGCCGAGCAGGGAGCCCAATGTGGGACTCAATCCTGGGACTCCGGGATCATGACCTGAGCTGAAGGCAGACGCTTAATGACTGAGCCACCCAGGCGCCCCAGTATTGTCCCTGTCTTGAAGATAGGAGCCCGAGGCTCCCATAGTCCTGGCTCTGTCCTCACTGCCATGCTTCTTCCTGTGCCCCATCCCCCCTCCCTTGGCAATGAAGATGCCTCATACATCTTTGCATTTCTGGCACCTAGCACAGGGCCCAGCACACAACAGGTACTCAGTAATATTGGTAAAATAGGTTAAGAACCTTTTCAGAGACCTGATCCTCTTTCTTGCCTTGATCAGGAAGCATATTGCCCCTACCTTCCTGAAACCACACACATGATGAAAGTCCTCACACACCACCCTGCAGGGCTGGACCTTTTCCGCCCCTATCACCTGCCACCATGGGGTCAGCCTCCAGGGTCAGCCCTGCCTAGGTCCCCAGTCTAGTCTGAGACATACAGACCACCTTCCTCACTGAGAGGTGGGATATGTGAATAGTCCAGGGCCAGTATGCTGGCATCTGGGGTACCCAGAGACACAGCCCCAGGTACCCGTGGAACTGGCTGCCTCCCTAGCTAAGCCCCTCCAAGCACAGCCAGTCCCCTGACTATCCTTGCTGTGCTCCCCAGAGCCCAACCCTCCTTCTCTTTCCTCATATACACAGGCGCTAAGTTCTGGGCCTGCCTGGTGCTTATGGCTGACCCATTTCCTAGAGCCAGGCTCAGCTTTCTAAATTCCTTCTTCATCTTATTCTTTCTGCCTGATTTAGAACAAGGCCACCCAGAAGTCCTAATACTCTGCCCCTCCCCACCCCTTGGCTTGACCCTATGGATCCTGACACTGGCCTGCACTGGAATGGAATTTGCCACACCCCCTTGGGCCTCCTGCCCCAGGCCATTGGTCCTTCTCCCCCTGCCCTGGTCAGTTTCCCAAGGCCCTAAGCTATTTTTGCCTCTGGCCTAGCCTGCGGTTTTCCCCAAAGTGGAAGTTGCCAGAGTGGTACCCTCTGTGATGCCCAGAGCAAAGACCAGATGACCATTGGGAACGGGCCCTCCATCGGATCAGAGCTCACCTTCGGGGTCTCCATTCCCACTGGCTCCCTTCTTTTTCTAGCCTCAAACCTCCACCTTCTAGGCCTGGGGACCTGCTTGATGCTTCCTGCTTGGCTGACTTCCCAGGGTCAACTTCTACATCCAGGGTATCTGCCAGCCCCTTCCGGTGCTCCCCAAATCCCTACTCATGATATTCCCCAGCCACCCTTGATCATCTCCTACTTGACCTAGCGCCCTTGGAGGGATGGAGGGAGCCATAAAGTCCCTTTTTCTTTATTCTACAAGAAATACCAATCCATCGCCTGACCCTGTCATTGGAGAAAGCTCAGTCAACCAAGAAGGCTTCCCAACCAGTGAGGTCTCCAGACCTATCCCCCATGTATCCCCACTTCATGGATATATGAAAGCACCCCTGTACCCCTCGCTGCCTCTGTTTCCCCACTGGCATCAACTCCCTGCTTCCCAAGGGAGCCAGTGGGGAATAATGACTTCCTGATATGTTACTTTGAGTTCTTCAAACAAGAGGTGCTACATCAATAAAGGCATCACACCTTCCCGTAAGGCATAGGAAGTGAACCCACCCGATGCTAAATCTTCCGGTGCCGGGCTCCAGCAAGTGCATGGGGCAGAAACTAATAACTATAAAGTATCCACCTATCATCTTATCGGGCCTTACGGCACTTTGTTTGCATAGTTATCTTTCCAAGGGTTGACATTTTATGTCTACTGCAGGCTGATGTATTCTCCTACCTGCCATATCATTCAGAAAGGATAGATGAGCCTCAGGTTCATTACCTGTCATTACACCGTGTACATGTCACTGGGGGCCGAAGCATCGATTCTTCTTGAGTCTCCCTGGTGGCGTAGCCCTCCTGACTTGGTGGCTCCAGGTCCAGCGGTCTGCGGCTGATGTTCACTCCTCAGGCCCTGGCTGGGCTCCACACCATCCCTTCTTGCTTTCCTGGCTGGCCCACTCCTCTGAGCTCCCAGCTGCTTCAGAAGGGACCTGCAATAAGAACAGAGGCCTCTGTCACCTACCACGGGCAGAAACACATGTCCAAGTTTTAACTGTTCTAGAATTTTCCAGCCATCCTCTTATTGCTCTTTATGATTAGGTCCTGCAATTGCTGGTGACCATACAGATTTTTCTCAGCCAGGGTCTTCACTGCCAATGTCCCACCCACCAGCCCTGCCCCCAGGCCTCAGTGTGCACACACACACACACACACACACCCTTCATTCCTGTTTTCTTACCTCTGTATATTTTGTTTTATCTGCCTGAAAGACCTACCCTTCATCCTACCCACTATTCAGAGTTCAGCACATAACATCAACAGAACCTTATTATCCCAGGAAAGAGGAAGGAATGGGGTGCCCTCCCTCCACTGATGAGATGCACAAAGAGCAGAACCATGTCCACCAGGGACATTCCTCAACTCTTATGGCCCAGGCCCCGAGTGTGAGGCTTCCAGCGTGCTGTGGTTTGGAGGCTCCAGGCAGGCCACCCACCTGTGGCTTATTATGAACTTTCTTTTGCAGCCCTTGGGCTCAGAGCAAGAGACAAGTGTGGAGATGCAAGCCTCACTGAGTAAGGGACACAGACTGGCTTCACTGAGTGACCACATCTCCTAGCCAAGACCATGGTCCACACTCTAAGGGGTGCCCAACATGGAGTTCTGCTCACCTCTGGAGACTGGGTCCCCACTAGCCACAGCCCTGTACCTCTGGCCAGTCACAGCCTCCACTTCTGAGGGTGCAAGGGAAGGGTTCCTGATACCCAGATGGCCATGACCCTGAGCTCCACCCCAACCCTGGGCTCCTCGGAGCCTCAGTGAACCCACTGCTGAGAAGGGGCTGTGGCAGGTGGAGAGTGCCCACTAGGGCACCCAGCACTACCCTTGAGGGGTAGCACCATGGACAGGGATGAGGGTGGCAAAGGAAGGCAGGGATGCGAGGTCCCATGAATTCTATGAGCATGATGATGACAATGTCTTACAACATATAAAATGATAAGCAAGCACCCTTCAAGCTGCTTTGACATCTGTTGGACCTCTTTGGTTTCAGAATAGCAACGTAAAGTGTATTTTAAAGATGAGGAAACAGAGCACAGAGACGTTGAGAATCTTGCTAAAGGTCACACAGTAAGTTGGTGAAAGAGCCAACTTTCAGGAACTCCTGACTCCCAATTATCATTCTTTCCAGCAAGCTGCCAGGTCCTAGGTTAACCTCATGTCACCTCGAGGGTGGCAGTTCAATAGGAGTGGGAAGGGGAAAGGGAAGAGAGACATGCTCGGCCTGTTATGGGAGGATGGGGACAAGAGGAGAACAATCATGCCTTCGGCTTCTTCCCTGAGAGCAGGGTCTAGGAGGGGGAAGCTCAGAGAGAACAGAGTGATAAATAGGAAGACAGGGATGTGCAGGCTCCTAGCTAACAGGGGCAGCTCAGGCAAAGAGGCAATTGGCTGTGATAAATAGCTCCAGCTTTGGGGTGTGGGGGCTGTGCCGACCTTGAGCTTCCTGGGGCACCTGACTCACTATAGCTCCAACCTCTGAGGCATTTCTGGGCAAGGCATCACTGGGGGTGGTGTTTGTTCATCCCTTGGAACAAACAAGGCAATTGCTATTATCATTTTCAAAAAGCATATATACATTTATATGTTCTTTTGTATATGTGATATGTTCCTAAATAATAAAAATTTTAAAAAAACCACACACACAATGTTCCACCCACATGAAGAAGGATCTGCTCCTGGACAATAGGATGCCTTGCTTGATTCCAAAGCTGCTCTGCTTCTGTTGACAGAGAGGAAGTAACGACTTAGAAATTCCTACCTGGCAATAGAAGGCAGGGCCAACCAAGCTCCCGCCAGAGCAAGCAGCACAAGCCACAGGCCTGGAAACCCAGGAGAGGGAGCAAATACACAGAGCTAGGCAGAAAAAATGACCCAAGCACCAGTGGCAGCCACAGTGCCTAGTGCAGACCCACGCGCCCCCCTCGAGTCCACCGCAGACTAGACCTCCTAACATGGGGCGAGGATAAGAACAGCAAATCATTCCCTTGGCATTAGCTCTCTGAGTCCCCGGCAGCCCGGGGGGTCCTTAGTCAACCTTGGAGCTCTTAAGTGAGCCCTACTACATGCAGGGGATGCCACGGGGGAGGGGAGAGGAGAGCAAGCTGAACCCTTTAGAAACCAGTCATCGGCCTCTCCCGCTGGTTGCACGGTCACCTGGCAGCAGCAAACAGCTCAAGCTCATAAATTCTTGTTGGGGGTAGGGAGGGCGAGGAGAGGAGCCCTCACCAGCCCTCCTGCAAGGTGGGGCTGAACCACATTCACAGCAGATGGTGCTGTCGCCCTCACTCCGGGATTCTCATTCCTAATTATCTGTGCTGTCAGCAAAACAATTAACCCTCGAAGAAAAATTGCGCCGTCCACTCCCAACCATATGAAAAGGCAATTTTTCCCAAGGACGAGGGACACTTAGGGCAGTGGCAGACGGAAAGTAGGGCAGCCTTGCATTCGGTTCCAGATCTCACTCACCCTGGGCAATTTCGCCATCCTCTGACCTCCGTGGTCTCTGAGGCATCCCGGCAGCCCCTCCAGCCTCTGAGCCTGCACTGCCTTTCCCATAAGAAGGCAGGGAGCCCAAGCCCTAAGGGCCCCCCTTCAGTCCCACAGTGCCACCATTCTACAAGCCCCGGTCTTTTCCTCCAGATGTTAAGTTCCTTTGGAGCTGAGACCGCTTTTCTGTTTGTTCCTTCATTCATTTGCTCACTTGCTTATTCATCTGTTTGTTCATTCATCCAGTTATTGCGTATTTACCATGTTGCTCCCAGGAGATACAAAGAAAATATCTATTCAGCCTTCTTGACCACTGCTTGGAGGCTTCTTCCCTGAGATGTGGGGAGGGCAGGGGAGGATGGGGCAGGGAGAGGTGGGGGCCGCCAGCCAGGAGCTTGAGCACTTGGCAGGGGCTTGGTTTCAGGCTGTAGGAGGGAAATCCTGTTGCTGCATTTGGATTCTCTCTGAAGATTCGGCTACAGGAAGGCAGCCTCCTCTCCCGAGAGCTGAATTTGAGCAAGCCACCTTGGTCCCCAGTGCAGGCCTGCAGAGGGCAGAGAGGTGTGCTGGGAGACAAGCCCCAAGCCCCCTCCAGTGCTGTGGGGCTGGTGACTGCACAGGGTCTGCGCCTCCCAGGTGCTCGGTAAGTATCTGAGGCGAGCGGAAAGAACCAGATCGCCCCTCCTTAGTGGAACTGTTTTAAAAGCAAAGGGAGTTTTTACAGGGCTGGGGCATCATGTTTGTCCCCAGGAGGCTACTCCTTAAGGCCGGGATCACTTGGTCTAGATCATCTATCCTTGCACAATGCCATGAAAGAAAAAGCAGGGTGAGCAAAAAATGGTTGAACCTCTGTGGTCAGTGCTGAGCAAGCCTTCGGGGATGAGGCTGTCAGGGCCACATTTTATAGGTTCCATCTGGAGAGGCTGATGGGCTGGCTGGTCTCAGGGAGATGGAGCAAGACCCCGCTGCAAGTGGTCCCATACCCAGCCTCACTTGCGTCCCACTCACACTGCACCCCCCCAGCCTGGGGACCTCCCGAGACAAAAAGGAAAGCCCGGGTCAGAACATTGCTGGGCACCCCATGGGGCTGCAGGGCCCCTCCTCAGACAGGGGCAGTGCTCTGGGCACTGGGAGAAGGAGTGCAGAAAACAGAGAAGGACGGACTTGGGGTGGGGTGGGGGAGGGAGCTGGTGTCCCTCCTCCACCACCATTTTTCCCAGTTCAAGCCTTGTGACATCTTTCCTCCCTCTCCCCATTGCCCGTCCGGCTACCAGCACTTGCCCTCACCCAGGGCCCAGGAGCACAGGCTCAGATGCCAGGTCCTCAGCATAAAAGGAGTGTGTTTATATTCAAAGCAGGCTGTTGCCCACTCAGAATCTGCCCACTTGAAGGCAACGCATGTGACTGCACCCCCTGCCCCGAGTCCAAGCAGGACAGATGCCAACTTCTGGCTGGAGACATTTCTAAATATGAGCCTGGCACAAAGAGTCAGGTTCCCAGGCCTCCTCTGCCCTGGGAGACCCAGCCAGGATTTTCGAGGCTGCCGGGAGGGAGAGGGCTGGGGGCAGGCAGGATCAGGAGGCAGCCAGCTGAGACAGCCATCAGCCCTGGAAATATCGCCTGCACCCCTCCCGGGCCTTTCAGCCTTGTTAAGGGAAGAGAAAGGATTGCCCTGCATCCAGAAAGTCTAATCAATTGCCCGCAACCCTTGGCAATAGGGACAGGAAAGCCACTGCCTCCTCAAATGTGCACGGATTAAAAATATACAAATGGAATATTTTTCTTCCCCTCTCCTCAACCCCCTGAAGCCTGGGATGCTCGTTAAAAATAGCCTTGCTATGGCGTGGATCCTACAAAACCCAATGGCTGGCAGGAAAATTAAGGAGCCATTGGAGACAGCACTAAGTGGTTACCCCTGGGGAGTGGACTGGGGAGGGCCAGGAGAGGGTGCTTTCAGCTGTTTCTAGACACACTGCTTGAATTTTTAACAATAAGCAGATTTTACCTTTTTTTTTTTTAATGAAAGTTTATCCATTGCACCCTCCAGCCTAAGCTTAAAGCTGAACATGCACTGACCTAGCCTGATGCTGACTGGCCGGGCAGTGCACGGACCCTTGGCCCCCAGGGCAACAGGTACAAAGACAGCCCAGAGTCATGAAAAGAGCCCTGAGTCCAGAATCAGGGTCTCGGATCTGTAACTAGGTGGCTGTGTGACCTTAGACAAGTCATTGAGCTCTCTGGGTGTTAGCTTCCTTAACTATAAAATGAGATGGACTCAATGCTAAACCAGGTACCTTCTAGTCCTGGTGTTTCACAATTTTAGGTACTGAGGGAAAACATCTAGGAATTACCCTGTATTTCTCCCCACCGTGAATAGGCAAGGGGACTGTGTCCCCGGGCAGAGGTGGGGGTTCTAAAACCAGGAAGCAGGTAGAAAGTTGAGAAGCTGTTCTGAGAGTAGAGACCGACTCCATACCTTGCTGATGAAGTGCAAGGTAGAAAGAGCATCACTTCCGGACCCACAGTGTCCTGGGTTCAAACCCTGAATTCAGCTGTCAGTAACTATGTGAACTCCGGTAATTGCTTACATGCAAATCAACCTCCTCATCTGTAACGTGGGGTAGGAATACCCGCATGCAGCGTGGGTATGAATATTAAATGTAATAAAGTGAAATAGTACCCAGCTCACTGTAGCAGCTTAACATCCTTTTATTCTTTTCTCTCTCCTGCCGTTCACTCTACCCTGCATTGCAGGGCGGTTAAGGGCTGGGCCCTGGATCAGGCTTGTGTCCCCGCTCCACCGCCTACTAGATTGTGAGCCTGGCCAAGCAACTTAATTTCTCTGTGCCTCAGCCTAGGCCCCTGTAAACTGGGAGTGAGCTATGACTGGTTGCCGAGTGGCCCCAGCCAATAGCCCTGCCTCTGCTAGCCAGCTAGGCCCTCGGTTTTCCACCTTGCATCTTCCATGGGTTTGCCATTTTGGACTTCCTTCCCAGGCAAACCCCTACCCTCCAACCTCTCCAGTTCCTGGCCCACAGTGGCCTGCCACTTGGAGTGATCCTACTGATCTGGCCCTTCCTTATTCACCCCTACCTCCTCTCCACTTGGTCTCTGCTCAGCAGGTTGTGCACCTGGCCAGAAGCATGGATTCTATCCTGGAGCCACAGGGAATGTGTTTCAGATCAGTGCTTCCCAAGCTTTAATGTGCTTATGAATCACCTGGGGATCTTGTCAAAATACAGATGCAGACTCTGACTCAGGAGGTCCCAGGTGGGGTCTCAGATTCTGCATTTCTAACAAGCTCCCACCGGATGCCCATGCCGTGGGTCTGGGACCACCCTTTGATTAGCAAGGCTGTAGAGTAGAGGAAATCCGTGTGTGTGTGTGCGCATGTGTGTGTAGGGGACAGGGACAAGGCAGACCAATTATCCAAATCAAAAAAAAAAGAAAAAATTTTGACAGAGATGGCACCATGGAGACCAAGGGTGGATTCAAGAGATGCTGAAGAGGAAAAGTAGGAGAATGTTTTACCAAATTATGTGACCTGATCCAAACAATAAAAATCACACTGATGTGCATAGTGTAGGAACACAGAAAGATGCTTACTACATATTACCTGAGAAACAGGACTGCCAAATTATACACACACTGTGTCTTCAACCCTGCCAAAGGCACATTTAAAGAAGCCTGGCGGGAAGGCTACAGTGCAAGAGGCCCCACCCCCTCCACCTCTCCCGTGGGATTACACGAACACCACCACGTGTGTTTTCATTTCTCCATCATCTTCTAGATGTTCTTGATGAAGTTTTACCATTGGAACTCATTCCAAACTTATCTTCTACATATTCTTATTTGCCCACTTCCCCCCAACTGTCAGTTATTCTGTGTTATTGAGGTTTGATGTATTTTGAGCACAAACTGCCATTTGCTGCAAGGGCTGGAACACCGCGCATTAAATCTTCTCAGTCAAACCCAAAAATAAAGCAACCCAGATTCTGTTTTTCCTCTAAGCCAAGGGTCCAGCACTTTGGAAGGCTGGCGCTATCATTTCTCACTATAGCAACAGGGAGACCCTGGTGACCCCGAGCTTACGGTTATTAAGAGTAAAAATAGGAAGTCTGTAGATAGATGTTCAGTAAGAAGCTACGCTGGACAGGCCGTGCTTGGAGCCCTCTCTGCCTCTCTTGCAGGGAAGAGAAAGCAAAAATCAGAATCCAGGATCTGATTCCTGCAAGATTACAAGGTGTGCTTAGCATTTTCTTCTGTGTTTCCCAGGTCAGGGCTATAAGCTGCCTTTCAAACCAGTTCCTAACGCACCTGGAGGTAGGCTGTTCTAGAATAGGAGTCAAACGTTCCAGCTAGGGGATGCCTGTGTCTCACTTATGTACTGGGCATGCTCACTCCACTCCCACTCCCTGCCCCCAGACAGCCCTGTGCACTCCCGGCAAAAACAGCCTTCCATCCCCCCGGACCCCCCTCCCATTCTGTGCAGCATCTCTCCGACCTGTCCTTGGGCAGATGTTTCAGGGCCCCCAATCTCCCATCTAGACCTTGGCTCTTACCTGTGGGAGGTGGGAGGAGGTCCCAGCTCTGGACTGGCCAATCCTGCCCGAGATACAGTGTCTGAACCCAGGCCTGCTCCCCAGCTCCTGAATCCACTTTGCTCTCTAGTGATTCAAGTTCAAGGCCCAGTCCCACCAGCAACTGGCTGTGGAAATTTGGGCAAACAACTTCACATCTCTGAGCCTCAATTACGTCAGCTATACACATTTTTAAATGGGTTTATGGGATCTCGTGGTCTTTTTTGGTCCTAATGCTCTATGAGGCCAACAGATATCACCATTTATACAATACAGATGAGGTATTTCACATGCAAAGATTTTCTAGACAACCTAACATTACCCCTTCAAGCAACAAAATTTGTGTTTCCTTTTAACCCTACTCTGAACAAATTATTTTTCTAAATATGTATGTGTTTCTCTTCCTTTTCGTGGCAAAGGATGTAAAACCTAAACTTTGTTGTGGACATCTGTCCCCAGCTTTGTTTCACAAGGGACTTGCTGTGGCTGAGGTGCTGAATGTGATGTAACCTTGTCTTGATGGCCATCCAGTGTCTCCGGGAGGCTCTCCGCTGTCCTGGGGGATTCTGTCCCCACTGGGGGGGGGGGGGCTTCTCTTTTCTTCTCTCGGCCCCTTCCCACCGGGAGGCTCCCAGAACTCATGCTACCTGCTTGGGTATGCCTGCCTAAAGAAGCTTCTCAGCTTCTAATGTGCAACTTAGAATCCTCCTGGGCTGGGCAACCATGGGGCTCTGAGCAAGGGTTGATCGGGGTGGGTGTTTTTAAGAAGAAGATGCCAGGGCTTTAGCCATTTTCAGTGATCTGAGGCATTTTTCCCTCACTTCGAGATCTATGTTCTGGATAGGAGGGGTGATGGTAGGCTGATCTCTGGTAAGTGAGGTGTCTGTTTCTTGACCCCACTCCCGAACTGACACTTATTTCAGCTTCACTGGACGATCTTTCCAGACGCGGGGTGAGAGACCATCAGAGTTGCCAACATTACTACACAGGCCAGATGAGAAGGCAGGCTCAGATTTAGAATTTAACCCCAACTCTATCTGTCCCTGGTGTTACCCCCTCCAAACCGATCCTCAAGTTTTAGTGTGCCTTTGCCTTGCGTCCTCTCATAAGAGATGCTACAAGTCCCCAAATTAGGCTTTCTTTCCCCTGCTTCCCCTAGGAAGCCAGCTGGAGGCATTAGGCCAGATGCAGGCTCATCCCTAGACCAGAAACATCTGGGGGAGCCATCCATGTCCATCTGTCCTCTGCCAAGCAAGGTAGCGCAAAGCCTCGATGCCCTCTACCTTTGCCCCTCCATAGCAGGTGGGAGCCAGCTGCCCCCGGCATGCTCTTATGGTCCCCTTTGCACACCAGGCTTCCAGCAGCCTCTTCTCCCACCTGACCAGTCAACTCTGTATTTATCACCAACCCTACACATGCCCCCAGAACATGTGAACTTCTTGTTCCGTGCACAGTGGAGCCCACCACAGCACGAATCCTCTGGGGGACACCAGCAGAGAGCCTGGAGGAGATGGTCAGAAAAGAGAATTCCAGAGATTTCAAGCCTAGAGGTGGACAGTTCTGAAGGATGGCCTTGATGGGAAGGCCAGGCTGCCCACGACAGGAGGGGGAAGCTTCTGGGGATGAAACATCAAAGCCACTTTGAGACCAAGGTGGGAGACGGCTTGCAAAATGCTGAGGTCAGCAAGAACAAGGGCATGGAATGGGGGCAGAGGGGGTCTGGGAGACAGGCATGGGAGGCGACCGAGGGAAGAAGGTGGGGTTACCGATAGCCCGGGCATCAGTATGAGGGGAGATCTACCTGTCCTGCCTGACAAACAGACCTAACCCGCAATGTCACCCTGAGGCTTGTCGGAAAGGAGCCTCTGCAAACCCACATCCCTGCTGGGTCCAGCCTGGGGAGCAGCATGGCAACGAAAAAATGAGCCAAGACAGTAAAATAGAACAAGCCTTGCAAAATAATAACCACTGCCAGGAGCCAGGAGCCAGGCATTTCCCAAGGGTAGGTCAAGGGAGGCATCACAGCCACCCCACCCCTGAACTGGTCCCTACTTCTGCTTTGCCAGCCCGTCTCCCCAGAGGGAGTTTATACACAGTTGGAGCCGATGTGAGCACAGGGGTCAGACCAGAAGACAAACTCAGGTTTAGAATTCAATTCCAACACTGTACTTCCCAGTATCATCCCAGGTCTGTGACTTTTTCTGCTCCCACTTTTACAGATGAGCTAACTGAGGTTTAGAAAGGGTAAGCAGTCAAGGTCACACAGCTCATAAATGGGGAGTCTCCATCACATCCTCAGCTCTGTGCCCCCTTGGCTGCCACACTTCCCCAGACCCCCAATTCTTCAATTCCTCACTGGGGCAAGGACAGTGGCTCCGGGCTGCTTTGTTCTGGGAGACCCTGCTGTCTCCCTGCATGAACACGCTGCTTGCTCCCAGTCTCCCGCAGAGGCTGACATAGGGCTGCAGGATTAGTCCCTCGGGTAGGGCTGGTTTCCAAGAGTTACGGCGTGCACACGTGTCACCTGGCTGTGCACTCTGCCACCTCTGCTCAAACAGACCCGGTGCATTTGGCCAGGAAAGCAAGGCTGAGATGGAGCGGAGGACCCTGGAAGCTGGGGCTGGGGGAGGGGAGGAGAGCAGCAGGGGGAGGGCAGCGGGGGCTGCAGCCCTGGGTGTGGCGCTGGCTGCCGGGTGGCTGGCAGGACTTGAGAAGCACCTACTAGGAGCTTGGTGGCCCCTTCAAGTTGAAGATAGCAGCATCCTGGCAATACATGCCGGGGGGAGGGGGGAGGGCTGAAGGAGGAAGTCACTTTGCCTTCATTTCCAATATAAATTGGCCAGGGACAAAGGAAATGGTAGAGAACGATGATAGGTTTCCTGTTTATAAATTAGGCTCAAAGACCAAGTTTCCATTTGTTTGTTTGTTTCTTGCATCCTTTCTAATGCCTACCTGGCACTGCCCAGGGCAAGCTATGGAGGCTACACAGACGCTTCCATTCAGTAGGTTTTTAGTGAGTCCCTATTATATGTTTGGCCCTCCCGAGATGACGAGTGGACAACAGACCCCTACCTGAGGGAGTGTGGGGTCTCACTCATGAGGGCAGGAGGGACAAGACAAGGAGTTACCCAATCCTTGAGTGATGCCCGAAGGAATGGTGCCCAAGCTAAGTGCTTTAGGAGGAACGCTCATAGTAGAACCAAAATTCTCAAGAGGTGGTGGGCTTTCCAGGCCTAGAGGTATTCAAGGCAGGCTGGCCACAAGCAGGGGCAGGAAAGCAAGTCTAGTCCACTGGGGCCCAAGAAGGTCCTAGAAATGCCATGCCCAATAGGCCGATGTGGGGGGCGGGGAGACACAGTGCACACATCGTAGAAGCCATTTTAAAGGGACGGGGAGGTACTGCAAAACTTTCCAGGAAGCCTCCGGGGCAGAGATCATCTATTCTTCATTTTGAGGCCCCTGTTAATATTTCCTTGTGTTTCTATCCCATGAGACTTTATGCCTATATACATAAATAGCAATATGTATTATTTTTACCCTTTTTTACACAAGTGGCACCGTACTGTCCTGCATCATGTTCTTATCCTAATACCTGTGAAATCATCCCAGACCAGTGTATAAAAGCTCCCTGATTCTTTTTTTACGACCGCATACTATTCCACCATGTGGCTGCACTCTCCTGCTGATGGACATTTGTGTTGTTTCCAATCTCCTGCTCTTACAAACAGCCCCGCCATGAGCAGTCTTGCAAACATGCCCTTTCCTGTATGTGCCTGGATCTGCAGGATAGAAGTGGAACTCTTGGGTCAAAGGATGTGTACACTGAAATTCCACAGCTACTGTTGAATTGCCCTCCATAGAGCTGAATGTAGAATTCATGTATATACTCCCTCCTCCAACCCTGCATAGGACTGAGCTCTTGTTGGCAGGGACGCCAAGGCTTACGTTTCCTCTGTGTCCCCACGGTGCTCATCCCAGGGATAGACTCAGGAAGGCTTTGGGGGTCACCATTGCTCACAATCACCTGGCCTCTTGGTCATGGCTGGCCAGAGAGGATGAAGCCAGCAGCCAGCAAAGAGAGGGCCCAAGTTCAGCAGATTTAAAAGAGCAGTGGCTTTGTGCATCTTGAAGAGCCAAACCGCCCCTCCAGCATGGACACCCCGCTGGGCTGAGAGACAACAGGTTGCCCCAGTAGGGAAAGCATATTAACCCCGTCGAAAGGAGGGACTCTCAGCATGTGCTCCAAGAGGAGATTACGAGTGTATTTGGGTTTCCAAAGTCCCAGCTGCACCCATGTTAAGAAAGAACTGTTTTCTTGCTGTTAATCCATTCCTGGTGGAGATGTTGCTTCAAATTGAATGAGCCTTTTATGTGCTGAAGTCAAATGCGATCTATAAGATAAATTAAATCACTTATTCCCCAAAACAGGAAACCTCTGATCGGAGTGATAAAGATTTCACAGCAGCAGTTGCTGGACCAGGAGGGCCCCAAAAGTACCCATTCCCCCCACCAGCCTGGCCTTGGCCCCACCAAGAGAGCAAGCTCAAGCTCCAGCACAGGACCCAGAATCCTACCCAGTGGGAGGTTTCTCTCTGGCAGAGCACAGAGGAGGCTGGAGTAGAGAGAGCCGGTGAGCCTGAGGGGCCCCCCTGGCCAGGGGGCAAGAACTTGAGGTGCTGGGCAAGAACCCCTCACCACTATCCAACCTCTACTAGGCCTTCTAGGTTCAGCTCAAGGGTCCCCTCTTCCAGGATTCAGCAGGCACCCCAAAGCATGTTCCTAGAGCACTTCTGACCTGAAGAGTAACCTCTTCTGTCTACCTGGCTTAGCATCCATGGCCTGAGAGCCCTCTGAGGCAAAATCCAGCACCGTGTTTGATCCCCGCTAAAGTGCTCAACACATGCTTGATGAGGAAATGAAATGGAGCCCCAGAAACAGTCGGAATAGCTACCTGCCCTAATGATGTCACCTACCAACCTATCCAAACGTTCATGGTCCCAGTGGATGCCAGCCATTGTAGTAGGCACTGGGGCATCCAACCCCGTATTAGGCAACGGGGTTCCAACAGGGCTTCTTGAACTAAAAGGCCAGCCTGGACCCAAAGGCCCGCTGTTTGAGGCACTCTTTTTGGTGGGAGTATCACCTTGAGGAAATCCCGACCCCATGGGGAGTCACGCTGTCCCTCAGTGGTCCTCTTTAGCTCTTCGGCCAGCTAGCAATGGGGCACACGAGCGGAAAGCCTAGATCTAAGGCCCTGCTGTACATGAAGTAAGAGACGAGGGGAGGAAAGTCTCTGAAATCCTAAAAGCAATATGGAAATAGAAACTGTTACAATGATAATCCTTTGCTTGTGCCGCGTCTTGCAGTCTGCGTAGAGCTTCCTATCTAGTACCACCTGATCCTCAAAGCAACGCTGGGACAAGTAAGGACAAGTCATACCCAATTCACAGAAATGAAAACGGAGGTGCGGATAGCTCAAACCCTGAATCACCTAGATAACAAGGGGCTGAACTGACAACTTTGTCCAGGTCTTCTAACTCCCAATAGAGCGTTCTGTTTACCACAGCAAGAAGCACCAGCTTTGCCTAAAACCACAGCTTCTAGCTGTGTAGAAAATCCTCTTCCTTCTTCAATCCTTCCCTTTCCCTGGACTTGATGATTGATGAATGAGCTTCCCTGGGCTCTTTAAAACCAGCAGCTCAGCCTCTGACCCACTCTGGGGCTGCAGGAGAGCCCCTGTCCCCCAGTTTCCTCCAATTCTTCATATCTTTGATATTAAAACCACGCAATGACCCTAATCTGGGCATTTCCAGGAAAAATGCACTCAGGATTTTCTGGAAGGGTGGCGGTCCTTTGTGACAACACAGAAATCCTGGGCAGGGCTGGCCTCTCAGTAGAGGGCACCTACTCGTCTCCTGGCTCCAAGCGTGTCTCCTTAGTGACCTCTGATAACCGCAGGTCAGTGTTAGCATAGAGGAGGAGGAGAATGGTTGCATGACCTGCCCACAGCCGTCACACAGCCTGCAAGTGGTCAGGCCCGGGGCCATCTTGCATTTCCCATCACAGCACGGGGGGGAGCAGCAGAGACAGAGCCACCGTGCTGGGCCTCTTATTCCACCCCCCAAAAAAGGCTTTATCTGCACTCCAAGCCACCTCCTGGGCCCCCCAATTTTTCCTTCACCCAGTTAATTGTGTGGAACAAAACACATTCAATTGGTAGCAGAAATCCAACTCCCGTTTCTCAGATACTGTCTGAGGGGGAACTGCCTAGGAATACACCTGTGTGACTCACACCTGTGGGCAAAATGCCGTCTCTCTACCAGGCCCATTTAAATGAACAGGTGTTTTAGGTTGACATAACCAATCTCCACATGAACACAATTAATGACTTGGCTCATAACAGTTCTGTGTTGGGGCTTTACGTGCTATAGACACTATTCTCCCTTACAGAGACCATCTGATATGGGAAAGCGACTTCGAAATGGGAAAATAAGGTGATTAATCACCTGGCAGAAGGACTCACCTGAGATCTCCTTGTCAGCTCATCATCCCCGAACACAATTACAATGGCATTCTTCTTCCCACACGGTTTGTGGCACATTCACATCAAATGGACTTGGGAACACGGCCTGAGAGGTTCAGCTATTTCCTGCTTGACTGCAAATCTAGCACCAATTCCAACCTGTTAGCCAGTTACGCAGGAAAGGAGAAGGTTGGCGTGTCGGGGTTGGTTTGGAAACATAGCAGTACACTCCCTTCCGTGTTCCACAGAAGTGAAGGGAAAGGGGGTGACCGCAGACGTTGGGATGAGCTCTTGTGAGCCTCCCAAGCACACTGATGCCCTCCTCTGCATGGGCATCCAGGCCCCTCTGGCCTCACATCATTCAGAACATTTTTTTTTTTTTTTTTAATTCATGAGAGACAGAGAGAGAGACAGAGGCAGAGGGAGAAGCAGGCTCCCCGCAGAGCAGGGAGCCCGATGTGGGACTCGATCCCAGGACCCTGGGATCATGACCTGAGCCGAAGGCAGACGCTTAACCGACTGAGCCACCCAGGTGTCCCCATTCAGAACATTCTTGTTGACCAGTCTCAAGAGGGTTTTCCCTATATCCACCGTCTCTTGCTTCCTCTCTGACCAGCAAACTGTGATCGTCCACCTCTGCCACACCTAGGCCTTCCCTGCCTGCCTCCAGGTTCATCAAGCCTTACCTGCCCTATGTCTGCTGCCCAGTGGTACCTGGAGAAGAAACTGCCATGGAAACCTCCTCTAAGGTGACCTAGCATAGCAGGCTCAGGCGAGTTTCCTTCCTTCTTGAGCATTTCTGGTTCATAGCATGAGCCTTTCGGAGAGGGTAATATTTTTGAAAAAAGGATATAATCTCTAACGGTGAAATTTCAAGAACTGTGGGGAAGAAACAGGACGGTGGGAGAGAGGTGACGGCAGAGAAATCTCTGAGACGCAGCCTTGAAATAATGCCACACGGACTGGCCACGAGCTACTACTGAAAATCTGTTTTTCAAAATGTAAAACAGTCAATTTCCAGATGTCTGCTTTGGGGAGCCAAACTGCTGTTGATTTGTTCCCAGTTCATCATGGGATAAAGTCTGAGCTCCTCACCGAAGCAGTTCAGGCCTTCCACGGGTCCCTGCTCCTGTAAAGCCTTCTCTCCTCCCTGCCCCGAGTGAGAACCCCCGCTTGGCCCCTGGCTTCTGCACTGAGCTCCAGGCCTACTCCAGGCCTCTCAGTCTGGGCCCACACTGGCCCAGCCCCGAAGGCCTCTCGTTCCCTGGAGCCACCTGCCGCTCAGCTCCAGGGGATGCGCTCCCATCCGAGGTCCTGTGTGGGCAGCGCATGCGTGGCACAGTAATCCAGGTTGCCCACCCTCACAGCCTCTCTGCTTCGGGAAGCCTCCCCCACCCCCGAGCACGCCTCCTCCCCAACTTCCTCCGTGCTTCTGTCTTTGGTGCACTTCGGGACTTTGACACCCGCTATTCTCTTGATCTGGGTGGGTGGGCATAGGTCCCACCCAGGAGTCTAAGTGTCCCAGGGGTAGTGACGGGGTCCCGAGTCTGTACAGACCACCCCCACGCCCAGGCTAGTGGGCTGGGAAGCTCGCATTGGCTTTCCAAGTGTGGTCCTGGGACCCATGGCAGCTCAGCACCCAGCAGCCTGTTAGGAATACAAATTCTCTGCCAGCCGCCGCTGCCCTCCCACCCCTCCTGAACTCTTGAATCAGACACTCTGGAGGTGGGCCCCAGCACCCTTTGTAGAAGCCAGAGGCGATTCTGACACACAGGAAGTGGGAGAACCACCAAGGTATAGGATCCTCAGCCACCCTGCTGGGTTTGTTGAATTGATTAACAGGGATTTCCAACCAGGAGGGGAATGGGGCCCCTTGGAGGCTGCCCATTTCATTGGTCTCTGGTGGAGACCCAACTCCATGGTTGCGCTGAAGAATCACGGAGTGAACTTGCTCAGAAAATCTTCCTGGCAGCCTGAGGCATGATCTCTTCTGTGCCAAGGCTGAACACAAAATGTGCCACCGAGCAGCCAGGCCGCTCTCCTCCAAAGGACACTCTTGTCCTGCAATCCTTGTCCTGCCCCTGCTCACTGGGCGGGTAAAATAGCAAGCAGCTAGTTTAACAGGGTCCCTCTCTCCCTACCAAGTGCTTGGCCATCTCAGAGACCCTGCTCCTAGTCCCCACTCCTTTCGCAGCCTGCCCAGGGCTAAGCCCCCAGCGTCCCATGTCTTGCAGCAGAACTGGGAGTGGGCATGGTTCCCAGCCCCCACTCCAGACTCCCAGAATCTGAATCTCTCCCAGGAGGGGCCTGGGAATCCTGGTGTTGAACAAGTCTCTCTGGTAACTCTATCACTGGCAATCTGAAAAGCAATCAGTGAGCCCACCTTCCTTATTTGTCAGATGGGGAAACTGAGGCCCAGGGCCGTGACTTGACATTCCCCAACCATTCCCAACCACAGAGAACTCTCTCCTCATCTCGGCTCCCACGACACTCACAGCCTGGATCCCACCCCAAGTCCTAGCACACATTACCCTACACCACGTTTCTCAACACCACCCGCTCAGCCCTGCCCCTCCCCCAGTGGGCTGCACAAGGGTCTGGAGGCTGAGCCGGGCTGTAGTCATGAACCCCTGTCCCCGGCTTAGTACTTAGTGCTCAGTGCTGGGCACACAGGAGCCTCAATAGCCATCTGAGGCAGGAACACTCCCCCACCCCAGGCAGCCGGCACTCTTCTTTTAGCATATGCACTGAGACTAATCTAGCATATCACCAGATTGTCACCTTGAAGCACCCTAGAAGGTCTGTCCCACAAGGGTGAGGGAATGCATACATTCTGATGCAAAGCAAACAGCCACCTGCAGAACAGGTGGAGAGGGGCCCCGAGCAGTGGGGAGTAGAGGCTAGCTGGGGGCTGGGTGAGTGTCACAAGGACAAACTTCACCTTCTTGTTAATTCCGCTCAGAGCCAAGCCCCGGAGACACACAGCTGGGAAATGGGACACAGAGCTCACACTTTCTCACCTCTACCTCTCAAGAGCCCTGATGCTGACACACAGAAAAGGTGACAATGAAACAGAGACAAAGAAGAGCCCCAAGGAGAAACAAGCCTGCTCCATCTGTGGGTCACAGGGCGCAGGGAGTCCCCGCCGGGTGCCCCGGGCAGTGCAGTAAACCCACCTGGCCTCCCCCAGTGGCACAAAAAGGGACTGCCAAAATGAGGAGCTTTCAGGGCCCCAGGAAGGCCTCACCGAGATTCATACTTGGCTCCACCCAACCCTGACCAGGCCCACGCCACCTCCCGGTGTTAGGCAGGCAGGCTAGTAAAACAACTCTGAAATCTCAGGGGCCTAAGACAACAGAAGTGTATTTCACGTTCACAGTATATGTCCAAGGCTACTCCAACCTTTTCGTTTTCCTCTTTGCCCTAAGCAAATGGCACGTCGTTTGCATTTTTGCAACACAGCACCACTCTTCCAGGCAAAGAACCAATTTCTGTGCCTGCCAGGATGGGCTAGGTTATGCCACAGTAACCACAACCAGCCACTGCACTGTGCTTGCAGCAGTCACTCGGGGGTCAAGCTGATGCAGTGGCCGCCATCTTGAGTGGCATGAAACCCAGCACGCCCCTCACTACTGGCCGGAACTCGTCTCACGGCCCCACCCCAGCATGACGAGCGCAGGAAGGGCAATCCCGCCAAGGGTCAGAAGACACTGCTCCTACCAGTGCACACCCACAGCCTCCCAGGGCTGGTACGTGACATTCCTCCAGCAGAGCTTCACCCCTTTCCCTCCCCTGTGAGGGCCAAAGTTCCTCCCCTTATTTGTCATTTTCACCCCAGGATGAAGGAAAGCTTTCATATCAAGGAACTATGAAGACGATCAAAACATGATTTTCAAAGAAAATGACAAGGGACATTATTACAATATAGAACGTTACAGTCTTACAATATATAACAACATTCTCATGTATAACATTACACGTTTTCAGATAGAACAGGAAGTTCAAAGTAAAGGTTTTAGTTTAATGGCAAAATGGTCACCAGATGCCCCTGTGGGAGTGAGAAGGCAGAACGCACAAAGGGAAATTTCAAGAATGAATTTAACAACCGGTGGGCCTTCCAACAGATCAAGGGTATAAAAGGAGGCCAGAGAACGCCTGCCCTGCGAGTTTGGCCCCTTGAAAACCATCAAAAGCTGACAGCATCGTTGCTACGAGGATGCTTTGTGACTTCAACAAACCATCCTTTCCCTTGTGCCCAAAGAGAGCAAGGTGGGAAAGAACTGGAAAGGAAGCCAGGGGTGGTGTGAAACATGAACAAGAAATCATATGTGCTGAGGCGGGGTGGGGGAGGCGGGCAGGGGCAGAGAGAGACCAGAGACCAGGGACCATTGCCCCTCTGGGGTGCTTCTCAGGAGAGGAATTTACACCCAGGAAAAAGAATCCAGGAAAGTGCACAGGACACTGGAGCTTCTCCCTGGCTCAGAGCTGGAGTGTTCTGGCTCCTTCCGTAGGCCCAACCACAGCATCCTAGGAGGTGCGTGTACCTAGAATTATTCATGAGGAGCCTTCATGGAAGAAGCTCCTGCTGTCTGTTGAAATCAGAACATGGAGGAGTCTGGAAATTTCAAGACTCTAGCTAACTGTGCATTAGCAATAGAGCCCATGTGAGGTTAACTACTTTTCCAAGCATTGGAATACAGGAACAGTAGAAGCTAAATGGACCTTCCCTTGAGCATCCAGAAGTCACCATGGCCTGTCAAGATGCTTCAAGCTATCCTTTGCAGATCAATTTAATTCTACAAACATTTTTTGAGCACCAACTCTGGACCCAGCTCCACCCGTTTGAGGGCGAGAGCTCGAAAGAGACAGCACAGCCATGAACCCTTCTCTCATTGAGCTCCCAGGTCCTGGGGTGGCAAAGGCAAAAGCTTTTGTGCCTCACACAGCATGAGGTGAGCTCTAAAAACAGCATATCTGAGCTGCAGTGGCCCAGAGCAAAGCAAGGCGAGATTAACCCCGTTTGGGATTGGAGCAGAGAAACCAGGGGAGGCTTCTTGAGGGATTTGACCTTGAGCTGGGATTTATTAAATGAACCCTTCTCCAGCATGTGGTTAGGGTAGTGGTGAGCAAGGGAGGCTTGGGGGGACATTACAGAATGTGGAACATCACAGGGCCACGACGCACCATGATATGGGGAATGAATGCAAATGTAGAAGGAAGAGTTGGAAAAGATCAGCCTAGAGACACAGGCAACGGTCAGGTCACATGGGGCTTTGTGTTGTACTTGACCCTGGGGAGCAGAGGGAGCCAGGGGAGGGAGGTCAGGACTCCTTAAGAGGCTAGACCTCTAGGCCAGGTGAGAGACGAGGGACCAAAGCAAGGTTGTGGCTGTGGGCACTAAGGGGAGGCTACAGGTTTGAGAAACATTTCGCAAGTGGAAGCCCAAGGGCCGGGTGGCCAGCCAAGGGTCAGGGTGAGAAGGCAAGGGAGGATGAGGAGCCTGAGGAAGGAGAGTGTCACAAAGGGTGTGGTCCACAGGACACATGCTACAGAGACCTCGGGTAGACACAGATGCAGCAGCTGGTGGCCATGGGACACTGGGGGTCTCTGCCAGGGCAGAGGTAAAAGGGATGAGGACAAGGGAGTTACATGTTCCAGAAACCTGGTTGTAAGGTAGGGGTAGAAGGATGGAAGCTAGATGGGGGTCACAGGTGTGCTTTATTTTTCCTGTGGGAGAGAGAAGTCTGTTTCTGTCCTGAGGGGAAGAAGCCGGTGGAGGGCGATGGAATTTGAAGATGGGAGCTGGGGGGGGAAGGGGACTGGTCAGGGGTGCCAGGAGCAGATGAGGTCTGGAATGCACACGGTGGGCATGAGACCAGGAATTTGGGACATCTGATCTCCTCGTGTCAGGCCAAACTCTTCAGGGATGGTGTCCAGAGAGTCACGGTTGACAGAATGCAGAGTGCATCTGTTTTCATGCAATATTTTCATGTGTTTAAAAGTCCTGGTTTCTCAAAACATTTTCATGAATGATCTCGTGTGTTCCTCGCAATGATTCTGGGAGACAGGCACTAATATTCCCATGTGACAGATGAGGAAGCGGAGTTCAGAGAGGGTAGGTGGTGCCCCCAGACTCACAGAGCTAGCCTTGGCAACCAGGCTCTGGTTCTGCGGCCCCCCCGACCCCCGCCCTGCAGTCTCAACACTCAGATCCCAGAGGAGATTCATACTAACTCACACATACAGTATTTTGCTCACCATAAGCATCTAGTGTACCCCTTTAGTTTTCTGTGACCTTGCAAAATTCATCCAGTACCAGGCCTAAAACATAGCACAGCATCTAATAAACACGTTTTTAAATATTTTTCTAGGTACGTATGCTGCCCTTATAGGTCTGACGGATCTTCTCTTTACTCATGTGTGCCCTTTGCTGAGCCATGGAGAGTGGGCCTCAACCCAGGGGCACCCTGGCACCCCTTGGGAAGTCTTTAAAGTCATACCAAGCCCAGGCTGCCCCCAGGATTGTGGGATCAGAACCCACGGGGTGGCTCAGTCAGTTAAGTGTCCAACTCTTGGTTTCGGCTCAAGTCCTGATCTCACGGGTCGTGAGATCAAGCGTCAGGCTCCAGGCTCAGTGGGAGTCTGCTTGGATATTCTCCTTCTGCCCCTTCCCCAAATCATGCTCTCTCTCATTGTCTCTCTCTCAAAAAAATAAATAAAATCTTAAAAAAAAAAAAAAAAGAACCTCTGGGGTGGGGCCTGGGCCCTGGAGGCATCATGGGGAGCTGCTCAGAGATGGCTCAGAAGTTCTGAGGTGGAGGGGGCGCCTGGGTGGCTCAGTCGTTAAGCATCTGCCTTCGGCTCAGGTCGTGATCCCAGGATCCTGGGATCGAGCCCCGCATCGGGCTCCCTGCTTAGCGGGAAGCCTGCTTCTCCCTCTCCCTCTCCCCCTGCTTGTGTTCCCTCTCTCGCTGTGTCTCTCTCTGTCGTAAATAAATAAAATCTTTAAAAAAAAAAAAAAAGAAGAAGTTCTGAGGTGGAGGAAAAGACATCCCAGGAGGGCCCATGAGACAAGCAAGGGGGAGAAAGGGACAGGGGGAGGCTGCACAGATTCAGCGAGTCTGGAGCCTGGTCGAACACACAAGCCCATCAGCCAGGATGTCAGGGGGTGAAAACCAGGGAGAAATCGGCACCTGTCACTGAATTCCAGTACTGCTGGCTGTGAGGTACTTGCCCCTGATGGGCACACTTGCATCTCACCTTCCCAAAGCTCTGCCACAGGGAAAGGGAAGGCAGACATTTCTTCCCCATCTACAGAGGCAGTAAATGCGGCTCAAAGAGGCGAGATGCCTACCCCAAGGGTGGTCATCTTCATGGAACAAAAACAGCCCGACTGGAGGATCAGAGCCCACTGCCAGAGGGAAGCCCTGGGACAGAGGGCCGACTTTGGTCCCTACCTGTTGCCAAGGCCTTCCCACATATGGGTCTCCCTCATTTTCAAAAGGGGACTCTTCCCCAGTGAGCTCTCCTCCCTTCTGGTCACAGGGTGCTTCTGGACGGCTCTTCCCCACAATCCTGCAACACACACAGGAGCCAAGCCCTCCGGGGAAGCCTTGTCACCTGCGTCACCATGTCACCTTGCCCCTTTCCTCTAAAACAAGAACCCTGGGTACATTTCAGGCAACTCCACCCACCACACCCAGATCAGCCTTCTGGCTCTAAGGAAGGTACAGAAGGCGGCTCCCCGCCTCCTGCTCTAAACAGCGCCGCTCTCCGGCCTCTCATGAGACCAAGAGCTCCAACAACCCACAAGTCGTGGACGATGACACCACTGTGACATCAGGCACAGCACCTACATGTGTGCTGGCAGGGTGGGAAGCTAGCACACGTGCACACAAAACAGGGGGATCAAGCGTCAAGTCACCTGAGGTGCATTCCAGCTCTCGGACAAGTTAATTAATCTCTTTACCTCAATCTACTCATCAGGATAATGGGGACACTAACATGAATACTACGTTTCCGGGGAGTGTGAGACGGAATGAATTAATCCGTGTCAAGTGCTCAGAACGTGCCTCAGAGATATGTAGGCTCTGAGATGCCGCAGTTGTTATGGGTATTGCGCTTTCGTGTGTGTTCGATGCCCAGAGGAGGGAGGGGGACCGCACGGCCAAGAGCAGCTGAGGGAGAGTTTCTGTGGCAAGTTGGGATTTTAAGCATTAATACAATTGAGAAAGGACAGCACGTTCGAGAAGAAGACAGAAAGTGAGGATCCCCAGAGTCAGAATTTGGACATTAATTTACTGCCAAGGAGCCAAGGAGTGTGAGGCCCACACCCCACCCCCCAGAATTCCCGCCACTGCAGCAGGATGGGCCGTGTTATTAAAGCAAACACCCCACAGGAACTGAAACCAAACAACTCCAGGCAACAGGAGTTCGGGGAACCTTTGGCTCTGTCTCCAAGGCAATTGAAAAGAGCTCAAAACAGATTAAAATATGAGATGAATTTTGAAGCCCAGGAATGAGAGAAAATGAATCCTGTGACTGGGAGCCAATATGATTATTTCATTATTTGGTTAGAAAGTTAAAATGTGCAGGAAATGTCAGATGCTTTCTCGAGATGGAGGGAGGTTAGGACGGCATGGCCATGGGGGCGCATATTCTTTTTAATATTAAAAAATAGCTTCGCCCCAACTTAGTTTTACTCAGAAAACCTTCCCTTGGTAGGGCAGCCTGTGTGAGGTCTCTTTAAGGCCCACATTCTACCCTTCAATTACCCACCCACAACACCTCTCCCGCAACAGCCCATCTGCCTTCTGAAAAGAACTCTCCCCGCCACCACCACCGGTAAAACTAAATAAATCCCATGTGCTTCCAGGTGAATGGTGCCCCACCTAGCCCTGGGGGCACTCAGCCCCAAACCCAACCTGGGGGAAACCCAGCCACCGGTGGCTTCTCCCACAGCCTCTCCCCATCTTTCCTGCCCAGATCCATCCCGCCCCCCTGCTGCCCCAGGCAGTTACCACTCCTTAGGTCTGTCCATTGTCCATGCCACCCTACATCCCCATGTCCCCGTCTCTATGGCCATCATTTACTTGCTCGTTCAGTTATTTGTTGGAAGAGTCCTAGATATCCACTGGCAAGGTGTGCTGGTGTAGGGCACACAATGATGTGCAAGGAAGGCCAAGTCTCTCCCTGCAGAGAGCTGACAGTCTATGAAAGAAGACAGACATGCGGCGAGCAATGCAGACGCACAGATTGAGCGAAGGGGAAGGGCCAATTCACCCTGACTGCAGGGAGGGGTCGGGCAAATACCCCAAAGGAGGCAGCATCTGGGTATGACCTTTCAGTTGGCTTTGATTATGAAGGGAAGAGTAAAGGGAATTCCAGATGCGGGCACAGAATTAAACACAGGCCTGTAGCCAGGAAATGCAACCCAAACCCAAGGGACAGAGAAGAGACAAATTTGACTGGCCTGAGGAAGCCACATCAGAGGTGAGAGAGAAAGCTCATGAGGAAGGCTGAGGTCTGATTGATGGGGGCTTCTGTATTTTAATATTTTAAAGAAGTAACACATTAAATGATTTAAATTCACAAGGTGCAAAGGGATATACAGTGAAAAGTCACCTTCCCCTCCCTGCTCCTAGCTATCCAACTCCCCATTTCAAAGGCAACCAATGTTAGCCATTTCTTATGTATCCCTACAGAGATATTTTAGGCACATTCAAATAAATATATACCTCTTTTAACTTCCATGCACATACAGTAGCATATGATATACACCTTTTACCTTTTTCTGATTAATTACAAATATGGTAAACCAGCAGTTCTCAAAATGGAGCGTGCATCAGAATTACCTGGCTGGCTTGCTAATACACAATTTCCAGGCCCCACTCTAGAGTGTGATTCAGTAGGTCAGGGGTGAGGCCTGGGAGACTACATTTCTAACAAGTTCCCAGGTGTTGCTGCTGTTGCTGGTCTAGGAACCCACACTTGGAGAACCACTGGTAGAGATCACACTACATGAGTTTATAAAGAGTGGCTTCATTCACCGTCGTGGCTGTGTAGTATTCCATTGCTGGGCTGTACAGTTACATATTTAGCCAGGCCTTCCACTTAGGTTGTCTCCAATCCTTTGCTATTCCAAATAGTTCCACAGTGATTATACTTGTACATTCATCATGTCACCTATGTGGGAGTATAGTTCTGGGATAAAGTCTGGGTCAAAGAGTTTGTACTCTAGCAATTTTGACCGATAACTGCCAGACAGTTCCTGGAGGGAGTCCTGAATGCTAATATAAGAAATTCTGAATTTTAACTAATGTAGGCTTTGGAACAGAAGACTGGCAAGGTCAGAGCTGTGCTTTGGGAAAATTAATCTGACTCCATGGTGAAGTGTGGCCTAGAAAGGAGAGAGCCTAAGGAAGGACAGCCACTGGGGCAGACAGACTCCACAGATACCTGTGAGCCCTGCCTCCTGGAGGTCATATCTAAGTGTAAGTCCCTTCCTTTGAGTGTGGGTGGGACCTGTGACTGACTTCTAACCAATACAATATGGTAAAGGGGGTGGTGGGCTGTCACTCCTGTCATCATGTTACATTATAGAAAACTCCATCCATCTTGATACTAGACTGGCACCAGAGGCTCTCTTTCTCAAGCTGCCATGAATTCTCTAGGCACAAGGAACTAAATGCTGCCAATAATCACCTGAGAAGGGAAATGGATCCTTCCCCAGTTGACCCTCCAGATGAGAACCCAACCCAATCAAGGCAAATGACACCTGGAATGCAGCCTCACTGGAGACCTTTAAGGCCAGGATCCAGCTAATCTGTGCTGGGATTCCTGGCCTACAGAAATAACAATTCTGAGGACTAACAAATGTGTGTTGTTTTAAGTAACTAGGGTTGGGGTGATTTGTTTGGCAGCAAGAAAGAACTAAAACAAACATATAGAAAGGTTCTCCAAAAATAGGCTACAACACTGAAGGCCTGAAGTGTCAGAGGCAGAAGAGGGGAGCAGGAATGAAGGGTGGGTGTAGGAGAAATTTCAGAAAAGAGCAGGACCTGTGGGCTCATGAGAGGAACAGACAAAGGAACCTCCTACCATTAGGGGGCAAGATGGCTGGACAATTTCCCTAAAACAGACTCAGCCCACTTTCATGAGATCAAGCCAAAGAGCAGTCTGAGGTGAGGTGGAGCAGACATGCTTGCTCCTTATCCCTTTCTAAAAGTGTTCCTTCCCTTGCAGATGGCTCCAAGATTACCACAGCACAGCATCCCCAGGCCACCAGCTGCCATCTGCAATTTGCTGACAAGGCAGATAAGCACCTACACAGAGAAGACCCACAATAAATCATGGTGGCATTTCAACCCACTGGGGACAAGGTAGACTTTTCAACTAATTGTGTTGAGACAATTCAGGAATCACCTGAAAAAAATGGGAATCATGCATAACAAGGATTTAAACAAGAAATTAATAAAGAAACTGTGAAAAGAGCTAGAAGAAAAATGTAGGAGAATGTTTGTATTAATCTTGAAATAAGAAGGACTTTCCATGCATGATCCAAATCCAAATCTCATATTTTTTAAAAGGCTACATCTGAGTTCAAAGATTTTTAATATCTAACACCAGAAAATAAAATAAATTCAAAAGACAAATGAAAAATAAGGAAAAAAATTTGCAACATATATGGCAGGCAGAGGGCTGATTTCCTTACTACATAAATAATGTGCATGTGCAAACATGTACAAGTCCAAAAGAAAGGCCAACAACCCAATGGAGAAATGCACAATAAAGAGGAAATTAAATTGTCAGTCCACAGAGCAGGAAACACAAATGCATTTCACACATCTGAAATGATGCTCGTCCTCACTCATTAATTTGCAGGAAATGCAAATTAAAACTACAAGATCCGGTATCTATCAGGTTAGCAAATTTGTTTAAATATACACGGTGCCGCTGAACCAGAGGGCGTAGAGCCACTCCCATCCATGGTTGGTGGAAGTTTAAATTGGTGAGCATACCATGTATGTTAAGACCACATGCATGCGCATACACACACACGCACACATGCAGACTCTCTTGAGAAGGACACAAGGGCACAGGTAGCAGTGGCTGTCTCTGGTAAAGGAGCCATGTGGCTACCACCAGGGCACAGGAATGAAAGGAAACTGCATCCCTTTTGTACTGTTTAAAATTTTCCCAAGTACCTGTTCTACATTCTCAACAATTCTAAAAAGTAACAAAGAAAAAGAAGTAGAGAGAAATTCCACTTCGGGGAAGATGGAATAAATGTCTTTTTCCCCACACTACCCTGTAAGCACAACTGAAAACCCAGGGCATTGTACATAAAACAAACATAAGATGAATCTGAAAGGTAAAGAGAAGCAAATGGATAGGAATTTTGGGACGCAAGTAACGAGAAGATGGTGAGGTTCCCGGGTTTTCTTTTGGTCTCATATATCCCAGATTCAGAGCTGAAGAAGCTGGCAAACTGTGAATATCAATGACCACAGACAGAATAAAAAGCCAACAAAAGTCTGCTCTTTCTAGCCAAAAGACTAGGAAAGGGAGAGCCTAGAAAGACATTTCTAGACAGTAACTGCTCCAATCCAGCCAAACATTGCAGAAAAACTGAGATCCCACGCCCATCCTTGCTAGCAAAGGCCAAGTGCAGAGCCTTGACTTTCACCCCCACCCAGCAGTAAAGAGGCACCCTTACCCATCATCCCTGGTGGAGTGGTGCCAGAGGAGGACTGATGGAAACTCAGGAATTTCACCATTGCTCAGCAGTGATGGAGGCCACCCTCAACCCCCATGGTGTCAGTGGAGTTCACATGGGGAACAGTAACTAGGCATTCCAACCGCTCCCAGCCAGTATTTGTGGAAGCTGAGTGCGATACCTGGACTTCAACCCTCACAGTAATGAGGCAGTGTCCCCAGCCTCAAAAAAAAAAAAAAAATCTAACGTGGACGATTGAAGTAAGATCCAGAGATCTCAAAACATATTATCCTAAATGTCCACTGTTTTACCAAAAATCTCTTATACCAAGAATCAGGAATATCTCAAACTGAAGGAAAAATACAATCAATAGAGACCAACTCCAAGAAGACAGAGATGTTAGAATGATCTGACAAAGATATTAAAGCAACCATCATAAAAATGCTTCAAAAAGCAACTACGGGGGTGCCTGGGTGACTCAGTTGGTTAAGCATCCAGCTCAGGTCATGATCTCAGGGTTGTGAGATTGAGCCCTGCTCCAGGCTCCATGCTCGGTGTACAGCCTGCTTAAGATTCTCTCTCTCCTTCTCCCCTGGCCCCTCCCTCACCCTCTCCTAAAAAAAAAAAAAGGGCAACTAAAAATATGTTTGAAACCAATGAGAAAAAAAACAAAGTCTAGCAAAGAAATATAAGGTATGAAGAAGAACTAGTGGAAATGTTAGAACTGAAAAACACAATAACTGAAATACAAAATCTGGTGGGTTGACAACAGCAAAATGGAAAGAACAGAGGAAAGAATCAATGAACTGGAAGATGGAGCAATAAAAATTTAATAATCAATAATTAATATTCAATAAATAAAATAATAAATCAATAAAATATAATCAAAATAAATAATCAAATACTTAATAATTCATAATAAATACATTTTAAAAACCCAGTCTGAAAAATAGAAATAGACTGAAAAACAAACAAACAAAGCCTCAGGGACTTGTGGTACTGTAACAAAAGAGTGAACATTCCTGTCACTGGAGTCCCAGAAGGAAAGGAGAAAGAGAACAGGCTGAAACAGTGTTCACTAGTCGAAAACTTCCCCAGTTTGGAAAAGATACATAAACCTACAGATTCAAGAAGCTGAGTGAATCTCAAAGGAATCCACATCAATACATATCATAGTCAAACTTGTACAATTAAAGACAAAGAAGAAATTGGGAAAGCAGCCAGAGAGAAACATCTACCTTTAGGGGGAAAAGAACAAGAATGATATCAGATTTCTCATCAGAAACCATAGAGGCCAAAAAGAAGTAGTACACTCTATTTCAAGTGTGGAAAGAACTGTCAACCCAGAATCCTAAATCCACTGGAAATATCCTTCAGGAATGAGGAGAAAACCAAGTCATTCCAAGATGAAAGCAAATGAAGAGAATGTGTTGCTAACAAGCCTCTCCCCCCACCCAAAAAATGGCTAACCCAAAAATAAGCAATAAAAGAAGAAACCTTGGAACATCAGGAAGGGAGAAACATGCAAAGCAAAGGTAAATGTTCACAAAATAAACCTTATTTCCCTCTTGAATTTCTAAATTATATTTGACAGTTAAAGCAAAAATTCTGACACTGTTGTGGTTCAAATGTATGCAGAGGAAACGTTTACGACAATTACATTATAAACAGGAGCAGACAAAAAGATTTAAAGGGAAGGAAGGTTTCTACATTTCATTGGAACTGGTAAAATGATGACACAAGTAGACAGAGATAAGCTATGTACACATCATGTATGATGTAGAACATCCACTAAAAAAAAAAAATACAAAAAATATAAACTGAAAAATGCTATCAATAAATCAAGGTAGGATTCTAAAATTTGTTCAAGTAGCCCAGGAGAATGCAGGAAAAGGAAAACAGAAACAAAAGAGAGGGGCGCCTGGGTGGCTCAGTTGGTTGGGAGACTGCCTTCGGCTCAGGTCATGATCCTGGAGTCCCTGGATCGAGTTCCGCATTGGGCTCCCTGCTCGGCAGGGAGTCTGCTTCTCCATCTGACCCTCCCCCTTCTCATGTGCTCTCTCTCATTCTCTCTCTCTCAAATAAATAAATAAATAAATCTTTAAAAAAAAAAAAAAGAAACAAAAGAGAGAAAAGGGGAAATGTAAGAATGAAATCACAAACTTAAGCCCTGACATATCAAGAACTACATTAAGTATAAATAATCTAAAGTCACCAATTAAAAAATCATGACTCAGTACATGCTGTCTACAAGAAATTCACTTCAACTGTATGATATAAGCAGGTTGAAAGTTAAAGGATAAAAAACATATATCATGCAAACATTAATCAAAAGAAAGCAGGAGTGGTTATATCAATACGAGAGAAAATAGATTTTGAAGCAAAAACATTACCAGAGACAAAGAAGGATATTATATAATGATAAAGGGTCAATCCACCAGGAAGACATAGCAATCCTAAATGCTCATGAACCAAACAATAGAGACCAAAATATGTGAAGCAAAACCTGATAGAACTGAAAAAAGAAATACAGTTGATCCTTGAACAATGTAGGGGTGAGGAGTGCCAACCCCCCACACAGTCAAAATCCAAGTATAACTTTTGACTCCCTAAAAAGTAAACTACTTATAGCCTACTATTGACCAGAAGCTTTAACAATAATATCAATAGTTGATTAACACATATTTTGTATGCTGTATGTATCATACACTATATTCTTACAGTAAGCTAGAGAAAAGAAAATGTTACTAAGAAAATCATAAGGAAGAGAAAATCCACTTATTGTACTGTGCTGTTTTTATCAAAAAAAAAAAAAAAAAGCCTGTAAGTGGATGTGCGTACTTCAAATCCGTGTGGTTCAAGGGCCAACTGTTGATAAAGCTACAGTTATATTTGCAGATTTCAATACTCCTCTCTCAAAAATTAATAAAATAACTAGACAATCAGCAAGGATATAGAATAATTCAACAAACACAACCAACAAAATCCAATCAACATTTTAGTACTCCACCCAACAAGAGCCATATGTACATTCTTTTCAAGTGCCTGTAGAATATACACCAAGACAGACTATATCCTGGGCCACAAAACAAACCTCAATGAATTTAGAAAAATTAAAACCACAAGAGGGTGTGCCCTCTGACCTCAGTGGAATCAAACTAAAAATCAATAACGGCAAGATAACAGGCAAACCTCTATACATTTGGAAACACATCTGCCTACTTCTAAGTAATTCACGAGCCAAAGAGGAATCTAGATGTCTTTCAGTAGGTGGCTGGTTAAACCAACTGCGGTATACCCACACCATGAAATACTACTGAGCAATAAAAAGAAGAATTTTTGACACACGTATCAATGTGGATGAATCTTCAGAGAATTATGCTGGGTGGAAAAAAAAAATGCAATCCCAAAGGTTACATACATACTGCATTATTCCATTTATATAACATTCTTGAAATGATAAAATTATAGAAATGAAGAACAGGTGAGTGGTTTTCAGAAGATAAGCAGGGAAGGAGGGCAGGGGAAGCCGATGTGACTCTAAAAGGGAAACAGGAGTGATCCTGTGATGATGGAAATGTTCTGCATCTTGACTACATCACTGTCTTGCAAGTTACTGCCATCAGGGAAAACTAGGTTAAGGACACATGAGATACCTCTGTATTATCTTTTACAATTGCATGGGAATCTCCAATTATCTCAAAATAAAAAGCTTAATTAAAAAAAAAAAGTAGAGAATCCCTCCCGGAAGACGTGTTATCAAGGTAACTGTGCTGATACACATACATTTCTCTTTCTCTTTCTCTCTCACACACACAGACACACCCGCACACACACATACACACACCCCTCACCTATCGACAGCCTTCAGTTGCTGCCATACAAATTTGCACTGATTTTTAAGTCTGATGTGATTTTCTGTCTCTCTTTGGAGAGGACTCACCCAGTCTCTTGTGAGGTCAGAGAAAAAACTCTGAGGACTTTGTTTTGGCCCCCTGAGGCTTTTCCACAGCTTGGCTCAGGAGAAAGCACAGAATTTGTTAAAATCAATCAATCAATCAATCCAGAACCCACTAGGGAAAGAAAAGCAGGCAGGTGGCGTGAGGTGATCCAAGCTGCGTTTTGGGGAGCCATGAGCCCATGAAATTAAATGCAAAAGGGGGTATGTATCTGGTACATGTCGCATGTTTATCTGGAGAAACAGTCTGTGGCTTTCACCCACTTTCTCAAAGGGGCCCTTTCCTAAAATGGTGACAGAAGGAGGAGGCCCACACTTGATACCTACAACCCCCAGTTTCTGTAGCCCCAGGTGGGCACTGCTGAGCCCCAGTCCACCTTCTGGAAACTGCAGATAAGCCTCCTGGTATTCTTGCCCCTAGTTGAGAAAGTACTGTTCTGAAAATCGCTGTACCCTGAGGATATTCAGTTTCCATCCTGTGGAGCTGGAAATGTCAGCACCTGAAGATCATCTAAAAACCCACACCCAACCAACAGAGGAGGAAACTGAGGCCCAGGGATACAGGATGACTTCCCAAGATCATCTAGACAGGAGCCAAGTTTAAGCCGGAACTTGGGTCTCCTCCCTGCTGCCAGCTTTGGGACATCATCTGTCCCTTAGGTTGGCATAAGGGCCTGACATCGGACAGGGCCAACAGGAGGGCAACGGCTGGGCAGGAAGATGGGGGCTACCGGTGGAGGATGGCAGTGGGAAGACAGCCAGGCGCTGGATTAAAATGAGCACAGATATGCAGAAGTTAATGAGCAAAAGCTTCCTCCAAAAATCCCTGACGGTACTCCTGATTTGGCAGCTTTCATTACTCCTCAGAGATACAAATAGGTGGCAATGAAGGTTAGGAACACTAGAGAGATTTTATTACCTTGGAAGACAGGCCATTAAATGTCATTGTTTCCCAGGGATGTCCCCAATCCTGCCCCCCTTCCACCTCCAAGCCCTTTCCCTCACACCCATGGCTCATTTACCAACTGCTCGCTCGCTCCGCAGATCTCAACCGAGGACTTCCAAAGGTCCAAGAACATGGAGGTCAGGAGACATGAGCCCTGCCTTGGCAGAGTTCACCCCTGCTGAGGGCCTGGGGTCTAAACACCAGTAACATCTACCTGCTCAGCTCAGGCCCACGCGGAGCCCTGCATTCCCACGTCTGACTGCGTGCTGTACCGTCCACAGGCCCTTCACTGACATCCCTCAATACTGTCTCCACCCCTCTTCCTTCAGAGCCTGAAGGCTCACCCGGCTGCCGCTGGAGAGAATTAGGGAGCCAGGAGGGCTGACCCACTGGATAATCGGAAAAGCCTCCCTATCTCTGTGCGTGAAGCCCTTTCATCCATTCTGCCGTCACAATGAACATCCCAAACCACACATCAGACCACACTGTCTTCCTAACATCTGTGGCAGTGGCCCTGAGCGCTCCCAAGGGTGTGTGTGCCTCGTGAAGTCCCCCAGCCTCCTTTGCAGCTAGGCCGGGGCCACGTGCCTTTTTCCCGCCAACGGGCCACGAGTGGGACTGCAGGGGTCACCTCCAGGTTGAGGGCGCGGAGCGCTGGCTGCTTTCTCAGCTTTCCCTCCCTCCTACAGGTGTAGAATTAAACCTTTATTGGAGTTAAGCCATTAAGATGTTAGGGGTTGCTTTTTGGACAGTTAACAGGGATCGGCTAATAAAACTTTTCAGTGGCTCCCCTAGGGATGTAAAGGGGAAACCCTTTAAGGCAGCCATATTCAATGCTTTTTATGGCCCTGCCCAGCGCCCCTCTCTGGCCTGTCCCTTGGCTGTCCCCTAAACACACCCTGTCAGGAACTGTGATTCAGCCACATTTGCAGGTTCTGGAAGGACTGTGTCCCCTCCCACCTGAGACATCCCCTCTACCTGGAATGCCCTTATGTCTCCTCACTCCCAACTCTTCTGTCTGTGTAGCAAACTCCCACTCGGTCTTCAGTTCCCAGCTCAAGCATCCCCAGCTCCGACTCTCCCAAGATGAGTTGGGGCAACTTCTTCCTGACCACAGGCACCCAGAGTGCCCTTGCATACAGCTGTATCTTAGCGTTTTTTTCGACTTTCTGTGTTGCCCACTGGACTACGAACTCCACAGGAGCAAGGAAAGGCTTTCCCTCACCCTTCTCTTCCCTAGAGTCTACCTCAGCATTCGACTCCCAGAAGACCTTCAGAAGATGTTTAATGACCACTCAAATGGAACCCACATTAAACTCTTTCTGGAGAAGGCCACCTCTTCTTGAAGGAGAAATTCAAACAAGTTGTGGGAACTCTTCACAAAAAGAGGAGGCTCGAGGTAAGGAACAAAATGACCCATAATTACACTGGGCTCTAGAAAGGGCTCTCTTCTGGAAGCCCATAGGCCAGGCCTGGCTGGCTCTGTCCCCCACCGGCCCAGTGTCTCTGAGCAAGGTAATCCCTCCTCCATCATCCAAGTTACATGGTTATTGAGCCTGGTGAGGCCGTCTCTGCCACCCCACCTGCTCCTCTCGTGGTCCCTCTCTTCCCCAGAAGCCTCCACTCAGAGTTCCTAGCCAATTTCCACTGAACCCCCTAGCTAGGAGCTTAACTAAAATCCGGTAAGGCATTCACCAGCAAGGGATTACCCTTCCTCAGACATCCGTCCTTAATATGAGACAACTGAAGAGCCAATGGAATGGTGCTCCTGGGGGGATTCCAGGCACAAGACAGCAGTGGAATAGACATCTGGCTGGTGGTGAGGGCTGCTTTGGAGACACGCCTTCCCCGCAACCCCCGCCCAACCCACGCATCCCACTGCAGAGGCAAGAGCTGTTAGCACGGCTGGACCCTGGCAGAGATCAGGGAGAATGCAGCCCTGAAAGAGAGTTAATGTTGGTGGAATATCCTGAGGGTGGAACCCAGGCTCCTCACTCCTCATTCCATGGTTTCTTTTATCTGGTATTTCTGGGCAAGACAATGAGCAGACAGACTGGAAAGTTACAGGCCAGCTTTGCTGAGCCCTGCCAAAAATGCAGCAAAGGAAGCTGGAGGGAGACTCAAGCCTCTCTTTAATTTCCTCTTCTGTTTGGCTCTGCATGTGCTCCCCCACCCACCCCACTTGGACTCTTTTCTGCCCTTGGGCTCTAACTCCAAAGGAGCACTGCTTCCCATCTCAGATGTGTGGGAAACCCCTCACCCACTCGAGTCTCTCCTGACTGATGTGCTGGCCCCATTTAGCATGACTCTGGCCCTTCCTTGAGGAGCAAGGACACTGAGAAACATGAGACCAACCAGGAAATCCAATGCCCAGGCCAAGCTGGAAATATAGTGGGAAGAAAGCCTGGGTGAGTCTCTCCTGCTGTCCCTCTAGACTGGAATCAGAACCCAACCAGAAGCAAGAGTGGAAAGGAATACCTTTCCCAATAGGGTGAGAGGAGCCCCCCAAGAGAGGAGTGACCTTGGAAAGCTACCGTGATCACTTAGGGCACCCCTACCCCAACCCCACAGGGTCTAAACATGTCTCCAGGGTCTATGCGTGAGCACATGCACGCACGCACACACGTGCACGCACACACACACACACACAACAAATGCAGGCAAGTGCAGAAGAGAAAAATCTGGATTGAAATCCTGTCTCTATCTGGGCACATTATTCCGCTACACTAAGCCTCAACTTCCTCCTCTCCAAATGGAGCAATTTGCAGAATTGTGGTGAGGATCAAATGAGATAATGCTCCTGCTATGGGACTTGCATGGAGAAGGTTCCCCCATAAATGTAAATTCCTCCCCAGATCCTGGCAACTAGCTGTCATTTGAAAATGACAGTTCTGCCATCAACTAGCTTTGTGACCTAAGGCAAGTCCGCTACCTTCTTGGGCTTTCTTGAAGCTTCATAATCTTGAAGAGCAGTGTTTCTCAAACTATCATGTGCACCAGAATCACCTGGAAGGCTTGTAAAGTACAGGTGGCTGAGCATGAGCCGCAGAGTTCTGGGGTGGGACTGGAGAATTTGCATTTCTAACAAGTTCCCTGGTAATGCTAATGCTGCTGGCCCTGGGGCCTTACTGGACAAAGCACTGAAGTCAGACAATGGAAGAACTCCTTCCAGTTCTGCTGGTTTAATGAGTATGTTAAACTAATCCACATGAGGGTGTTAGTGACTGATACTTACTTGATGTGTTCTTCTTAAGGCTACTTGCGTTTTAAATAGAATAATGTCTTGACCCCCCAAAAATCATCCACTTCTAAGTGGGCTGTCACAAGAACCCTCATGTCTATGATCAGGAGGATGATTTGAAGGGAAAGAGCTTCCCAGGCCTCTCCAGCCACACTTAGGCCGGTGTAATCTAAATGGAAGATCTCTCACAAAACTCTAGCATCCCAGGTGACTCAGCTGCACTTGGCTAATTACCATCTGGGGGCATGCAGTCTGAGGCTGAGGAAAGGCCCCTGGTTGCCTGAAATCAGCCCAAGGCCAGGCCCCATTGCTGGAAGCAGGGCTGTCAGTCAGCCTGACTTTCTGGGTCCCCCCATCTCTGTCGGAGCCCAGGAGAACAGCCTCCCGCCTGCGGAGTGCGGCAGAGCCAAGGGCCTGCAGCCACAGAGGCTGTCACTGTGCATCTGTGCACCTGGGGGGTAGAGCCCCTCTCAGCTTCACCCCCTGCCTTTGTGTCACTGTAAGACCTGTCCAGCCAGGTGGCCGGGCTCTGTAATGCTGCTGTCATTCCACTAACGCTCTGGGCCTGCCTCAGGGAAGAGAGCTGCCCCTCAAGTCAATTACAGAATAATGACACCCTCCTCCACACTCTGCACCAGTCCCCCACCCAGCACGGTCCTGCCTTTGGGGCACAGAAACATGAAGAGGGCAGAGATCGTTATGTAGCAACACTGCTCAGCCCTACTGTGTTCTCAGTATTCCTAACCGCAAACCCAGGCATGTGGACAATCTTCAGGGAAAAGGTCAATGCTGAGGAAAAGGGTTCCCAGGAAGAATGAAGGGGCTGAAAGCCTGGCTGAGATCAAGCCCTCCAGGACTCTGGCCCAGCAGGTGGGTCACAGAGGATGGGGGGAGGGATGCTTGGGGCAAGCCCACCCCACCAGAACATCACCCCCCAAAGCACCTGTTTCTGCTTTTGTTCATGCCATGATCATTTCATTAGTCTACTGAAGCCTGAGCATTGGGTCAAGTGGTGGAGATCTAAAGACGGCATGAGGTGGGCTCACAGAAGCTCCTAGTCTGAGAGGGCAAGACAGCCACACAAGTTACTGTCAGGAAAGGCAGTGAGGGGAAGGTATGCAAAGCCTCTATGAGCTTGGGAGAAGAGGTGGCCAACTCTTCTTGTGGAGGGAAGGAGGGGGGAAGAGGGGAGAAAAGATAAAGCAGCACAGAAGGGGTGACATCTGAGCTGGTCCTGAGGGGTGAATGGGAGAAAGTGTGTCTGGACAGGGGGAATATTCAAAATCTTTAACAACCGCTAGGGCCCAAGGCTGGCCCAATGAGAATAGAAGCTGGCCCTCACCAGGTACATATGGTGAGTCAGACATGTGCATCTACTTCTGCTTCCTCCCCAAACCCTACCGGAATAACAGTTTTTAAAAATTAAGCATAAATACACAGAGATGGGTAAAACCAGAGAAGAGACAAAAGTAACAGAATTTTGGAAGCTGGAAATCAGACGAACAAGTGGTAAATAGCCTAGGAATCAAAAAAAAAAAAAAAAACTGCATTCTAAGCCTGCAGTAGGGGAAACTGAGACCAACCTAATTTATACTGCAAAACCCTCTTCACAGATTGGAAATTGGTCCCCATCCCTCTTGAAAGCAGGAGAAAAGAACCATGGAAGGTTGGTTGGCAATCTGTTTAGGAAGCTGTTAGAGCCCCAGGTTCTTTCCTTGACTAGCAACAGCCCCGCCTAGCCCACTAGAAGATGGAAGTCTGTTTTTCAAAATGTAACAGAGGCTTTCTGGCCTGGGAGACACCAGGCAGAATTGAGGATGCACCTACCATGCTGAAAACAAGGGATGAAAGAACACCGAATTCTGGTTACTGAGGTTCCTCCTCCACTGGCCACTCAGAGCACCAACTCTCAAGATGTCAGCCTCCTGGCAAGAAACAGGATGAGCCTTCTCTGAGGGCTGCAACCTAACTTCATGGAAAAACCTCATGACTTAAGAAAGACTTCATAATATTTAATATTCCACAAGAAAAAGGTCCAGCCAGATCATCCTCCAGTGAAGCCCCGGTTAATCAAATCCCACCTGCACGGAGATTCTTAAATATATGCAGATAAACCAGAATAACCAGACAACTGAAGAAAGCTTCAAAATTGAACAACAGACACCAATAAAACATCTTGGAAGAAACAGAGACTATACAGGATGAAAAAAACTTGAAAAAATGTGTATCATTAATTTCTTCAGAAAGACAGCATTGCAATCATAAAACAGGATGCTATAAAAAGGAACATTCAGAGAGAAAGAAAAGAATTCTTATAAATTAAAAATACAACAAATGAAATGTCAATAGAGGGTTGGAAGCTAAAGTTGAGAAAATCTCCCAGAAAATAAAGCAAAAAGAAAAGAGATGGAAAAGAGAAGTTAAGAAAACTAAAGAATCAGTCCAGAAGGTCTACTATCCAAATGAGATTCTTAGAAAGAGGAAACAGGGCAGGTGTGGGGGGTGTAGGGGAGACATAAACAAGAAAAGTAAATCATCTACAAAATCAAGAAAATGTCTTGGAACTGAAGGCCCAGAGTTTACAGATTGAAAGGGCCTGACAAGTGGGCCTTGGGTAAAAATATGAGCACAACTGATAAAAATAGATCCACTGCAAGGCACAGAACATCATTATAACATCTCAGAATATTGTGGTAAGAAAGAAAAACAAGAACAAAACATGTTCTTGGACTGGAAGACTCAATATTAAGATTTCAATCTTTCCCAACTTTATAGATTCAATACAATCTTAATCAAAACCCCAAAAGCTCTTTTGTATATATTGACAAACTGATCCTAAAGCCTTTATGGAAAAGCAAAGGATCTAGAATAACCAACCCAATACAGAAGAAGAACAAAGTTGAAGGACTCACCCTACTTGATTTCCAAACCTCCTATAAGGCTATACTAATCAAGACAGGATGACACTAGTGAAAGAATAGATATAGGTCAATATAACAGAAGAGATTGCCCAAACATAGGCCCATACAAATGTAGTCAACTAATCTTTGATGAAGAGCAAATGCAGCTTAATGGAGAATGGATATCATATTGACAAATGATGCTACAATGTTTGGAAATATATATATATAAATTCAGCTAGATATAGACCTTATGCTAACACAAAAAAATTAAATGGATCATAAACTTAAATATAAAGTGTTAAACTATAAAACTTCTTGATGAAACACATTAGAAAATCTTTATGAACTTGGGTTTGCTGATGACTTTTAAAATACAACAAGTATCACAAAAACATTGAAAAGCACAAATATTTGAAAGGAAAAATTGCTAAGTTAGTCTTTATTCAAATTAAAAACTTTTAATCTATGAAAGACAAGTCTCAACTGGGAGTAAATATTTGCAAAACACATATCCGAGGAAGGACCTTTATCCAAAATATACAAACAACTCTTAAAACACAACAGTAAGAAAACAAACAAGCTGGTTAAGAAATGGGCAAAAGATCTGAACAGACACCTTACCAAGGAAGCTATACACATGGCAAATAAGTGTATGAAAACATGTTCAACATCATTTGTCATTAGGAAGTTGCAAATTTAAACAATGAAATAACACCACCTACCTATCAGAATAGCTAAAACCAAAAACTGACAATAACCGCTGCCAAGGATGTGGAGCAACAAGAAACGCTTATTCATTGCTGGAGAATGCAGAATGGAATAGCCATTTTGGAAGACATTTTGGCAATTTGGCAACAAAACTAAACATAGTCTTACAATACAATCAAATCATCATGTTCCTAGGTATATACCCAACTGATTTGGAGACTTTTGCCCACATAAAAACCTCTACATGAATGTTTATTCAGCTTTATTTATAAATGCCAAAAGTTGGAAGCAACCAACATGTCTTTCAATAGATAAATGGATAAACAATCTGTACCACATCCATAGAATGGGATATTATTCAACAACAATAAGAAAGGAGCTACCAAGCCACGAGAAGATATGGGTGAATCTTAAATGCATATTGTTAAATGAAAGAAGCCAATTTGAAAAAGCTACATGCTGTATAATTCCAATTATATGAAATTCTGGAAAAAGCAAAACTACAAAGGCAGTAAACAGATGAGTGATTACCCAGGGTTCAGGGGGAAAGAGAGGGGAACAGGTGGAGGGTATATTTAGGATGGTGAAACTATCCTATATGATACTGTAATGGTGAATACAAGACATTAAGCATTTGTCAAAACCCGTAGAACTTTACAGCACAAAGAATAAAACCTAATGTACAAAAAATAATTTTTTAATTATTTAGGAGATGAAGCTATCCAAGGATGGAGTGCAGAATGTGACTATAGAATCTAATATATATATAACATAAGTTCACTGAAGGGGATGAGGAATAAGGTGCTAACCTAAGTAGCTTTGGAAATAAGTAGAGTACATAAGGCCAAAGGCAAAAGGAACTGTACGCAAGCACTGTACTCTAGCTGATACAGTTGTTTCCCACAAGAGTATAGGTTAACAATTCTGAAATCATTACACTTGTCTACTGTAACTGAGTATTAGTAAACTGATGGCAGATGGTGGAAGCCAAGTTTGTCACTGTTGGAATGGGAAGTTACAAATAAGCAAAGGCTAGAATGATCCATGTGGTAATTGGAGATATCAGTATGACCTCTTGGTTACCTTAATATAGAAATATTTGCAGATATGTGTATAATCTTGGGTCAGTATACAGAATATCTATCCTTGCTCTGTCATTTGAGAAGGGCTGCAAACAATGACACTCCAGTAGCAATGAGCACATCTAGTGCCCAGATCTTGATTTCTAATACTATTCTCCAGTAGAAGGAACTAGATCTCCTTGGGAAAATGACTGGTTGAAGGAGTGGGACAGGAAATACACAAAATATTTAGCCTGGAGCATCTTGTAATTCCAGAGAGAAAGTGTTAAGACATACGAACAGGCACACACAGAGACGCGTGCACATGCACACACACACACACTTGCACACACTTGCACATACACACACACACAGAGTGATGGGGGTATATCGGAGGAATACAGGAACCAACTGAAAGAGCTCCCAATGGCAAAAACTGGAATAATTTAAGCAACAAAATAGAGTACCATTGGATTATACCCAAAGTATAAAATGAGTCCATAGTAATAAATAATTCAAACAAGTAAATAAATGGGAGAGAATAGACAAATCTCCTGTGTGGAAGAATTCCAAATTATTTATGTAGGTACTCTGTCCTTAAGGAGGTGAACATAGTGATTTTCTTTCAAAGAGAAAATTATGGAAAGAGAAAAAAAAAAAGAGTAACTTTAAAGTGGGGAAACCTGACAAACCTCAAGTCAGGTGATCAAAGTTAACATCGACAACGACAGGTCATATTGATAGTATGTACCCTTGATATGATGTAATGACAATGGCACTTTACCTCTGTGCTCTTCATCGCCAAACATATTACCCCAGTCTAATCATGAGAAAAACATCAGATATATCCCAATTAAGGGACATTCTACAAAATACATGACCAGTGCTCCTAAAACTGACAAGGTCAGCAAAAACAAGGAAAATATGAGAAATTGTCACCACCTGGATGGATCTAAGGAGATACGACTACTAAATGTAATGTGGTACCCTATATAGGATCCTGGAACAGGAAGGGACATTAGGGGAAAACTAAGGAAATCTGAATAAAGAATAGGATTTAGTAAATGACAATATATCCATACTGGTTAGTTTATTGTGACAAATGTACCATACTAATATAAGATGCTCAAAATAGGAACAAATTAGGTATGGGGTTTTGGGGAACTCCCTGTACTATCTTCACAATAATTCCATAAATCTAAAACTGTTCTAAAATTAAAAGTTTATTTTAAAAAACTCTTACAAGCTTCCAAAGAGAAAAAAACAAACAAAAAAAACAGAGCATGTAGAGGATCCGGTATTAGAATAGTTCTAGATTTCTCAATAATAATAGTGAAATCTGAAAGATAATGAGAAAATGTCTTCAAAATTCAAAAGGGAAATAATTTCTAAAGAAAAATAAATTCTATACCCAGTCAACCATCAATCAAGTGTGATGGCAGAATAAATACACTTGCAGACATTCAAAGTTTCAAATAAAGTATGTCATCGGCACCTCTTCTTAGGAGGCAACTGAAGGCTGTGATCCACCAATACAGGGATGTAAACCAAGAAACAGGAAACCATAGGATATGAGAAACAGAAAATCCAACACAGGAGAGAGTCCAAGGGAATCTCAAGGATGAGGGTGAAAGTTGACACCAAGACGATAGCTACGCACCAGGCACAGAGATCAATCAGTCCAGATTGGAGCTCTTCAGAGATACAAAGAGAGATTTTTGAATGAAATGAAATCTGAATGCTCTGAGAAGAGATTTAGATCATTGGCAGGAATTTAGGGGTTGAATTAGTAATAAGAACATGTAATCATCGGGGTGCTTGGGTGGCTCAGTGGTTAAGCATCTGCCTTCGGCTCAGGTCATGATCCCAGGGTCCTGGGATCGAGCCCCGCATCTGGCTCCCTGCTCCACAGAAAGCCTGCTTCTCCCTCTCTTACTCCCCCTGCTTGTGTTCCCTCTCTCGCTGTGTCTCTCTCTGTCAAATAAATAAATTTTAAAAATCTTTCAAAAAAAAAAAGAACATGTAATCATCAACTAATGAAAAATAATGCCATGATCAATTTTAGGGAAAACAAAGAGTGATTCAAGAAAGGAACAGTATCATAGAGATACTAGATGTTTCACCTGGAAAGAGCATGTATTTACTCATAACAATGTAAACATTCAATTTTTATCTCACAAAAATTATGATATAAATATTTTGGGAGGATGAAGGAGATGATGTATCAGTCAGATTTTCCTAGGTTATAATACAGTAACAAAAGACACCTCAGTGGCTTACAAGAACAAAAGTTCTCACTCATGTAACATTGCGGCACAGCTGTAGGTCAGCTAGGCTACACCACACTGTTTCCTTCATTGTAGGATCTAGGCTAAAGGATCAGCCCCCTTTGGGGACATGTCCATTTGTTTGGCAGAGGGAAGAGAATAACTCACATAGACCATGCAATGGTTCCTAAAGCTTCTGATCAGAAGGGGCATAATCAATCCCACTCACATCCCATTGACCAAGCTAATCACATGGCCACGCTCAATGTCAATTATGCTATTCCTCCCATAGGGATGCTAGTCCCATGACAATGTGAACAGGCATATTATCCATTTACAGAGAGGCAGTGATTCGATTGGGAACAATAATACAATTGGTGAATGTATATATGTATTACAGTACCAGATGAAGGTTAGGTGCAGGAAAAGAGAGCTAGAGGTTCACCCTGGATGAGAAGAAGCCAGTAGAGAAGGCCTCAAACTGAAAAATCAAGAAGTAGCCATTTATGCATGTTATTTAGAAATATGGACAGAAGAATAATAATGCAGGAGTAAAAACTGAAAACAGTTGCTTGTGGAGAGGAGGAAATGGGGGTGGGGGAGCAGGGGCCTACTATTTTTTATAATAAATTTGTAAAACTGCTTGATAAAAATAACCAAATGATGACAAATAACAACAACGAGGCCAAGCAGTTCTTAATCGCTAAACTTCACTGTGCCATGAATACTTTTCACTCTGTTTTGATAGTAGGAGAGTGTATAAATCTTTTTACTTTAAAACAAAGAAAGTGAAATCTTTGACAGCTACTATTATATTAACACCCCTTCAAAACCCACCACCTAATGTCATACAACCTCAGTTATGACACTCCTTCCTACATAAGTAAAACCTAAATATTCTCTACTTTCTTTCAGTCACCTCTGTATTATACAAGCCACAAAAGGATAATAACACAGAAACCCATAACGGAATATAATTCAGAAGTCACGCGAATGACTTGAGAATGCATCCATGTTATTACTGTGTGGGTGATTTGCCTTACTAACTACGCATAACTCCAAATACCATTTAAAATTTTTGCCTATGCACAGATTGGTTTAGGAAGAACTATACTAGCAGCTCTCAGAATAACAGAGCTTAGAGATATAAATTTGCCTAAAATGATAACGTGAGGCTGACCAAGAGTCAACATTCCTTTTCCCCCCTCTACTCTCAAGGTATATGCTGCCTCTTGAACCATGTAAAAGTGAGAGGCAAAGTAAAAACCAAGCAATGTTTCATAGGAACTCAAATTTGGCCTAATATTTTCTTCTCAGCTTAGTTAGGCTAAATGTGAACTTTCATTTATAGGTATTACATCACAACTGATTTCCATAACACAATCAAAACTGGATATAACAGTATCTTAGTCTCAAAAGACCATGAGTCAACCTCATACCAACCTCATACAAGCCTGTTAACCCTCATACCAGGTTCCTGGCTCAGGTCAATATAGAATCTCCCTCATTAATAACTCCTGATGCACTCCCCCAAATGAAAACTTTTGTAGAAAATTAATTCAATGACAATCTTTTAAAAACTGGTGTGGCTTAAGGGTAAGAGAATACATTTCACTGCCTTTCTTGTGATACTTTCTGACATCTGAATTAAAATTTTTTTAATATTTTTTAAAGTGTCAGAAAGGGGGGTGGAATGAGAAAGGCATAGAAGAATTTAGCATGTTTTAGGAACAGCAAACAGCAGAATATAACCAGGGTTGTGGTGTTGGGTGAGGCTGGAAGGGAGTCCCCAGAGCCAGGCTTAAAAAAAGGTCTCATGCTGTGATGCAGGGGCTGGACTTTAAATTTAGGTCTTAGAGAGATAATCCTGGGGGCTGAATAATCCTAGGGGTCAGAACTAGTGGGGAGGAGGGATCTGTTTGTGTCCTCAGTCCTTCTTGCATGATCTTGTGATTGACACACAAACAGTAACAATGGAAGTGGAGCCAATGGGATGAAGTCAAAGATACTTAGATGGTTGAATCCAGATTTGGGAACTGCTGCAAAGAGGAAGGTAAAGGGAAGAAGGATAGAAAGAGGAAATAAGGCTTGATAAGGGTTAGCTTGGTCTAACCCCCGCCCCAGGATGAGCCCACCCACAGCCTCTGATATGGTAGAACACATCTCCTCCATCGTCTCTGTCTGAAGAAGTAAGTGTGCTTGGGCCAGCTCAGCCAGCACTGGTACCAGCCAGACTGTCCCCTGAGCTCCCCCCAACCACCAGGAACTGGAAGACTGAAAACACTATGGGGGAGGCTTTAGCAGGCAGGAATAAGACCACTGCCCCTGCTCCCTGTTGCCACACCCCCAGGAGAGACTCCAGTGGAAACTAGAGGGTATGGTCAGGAAGCTGGGAAAGGAATTGAGAAAGATGTGGCAGAAGACACAGTTGGATGGTAAGTCACGGTGCTGGATATAACCTCACACCCCAGCTGCCATATCAAATATACCCACATCCTTTGCTGAGTAGGGGTGCTTCAATTATCACGGATCTGAGGTGGGTTGCCGCAGATGTCATATTATATTTTGTAGACATTTTACTACTTTGTGGTTTGCAGATCTCTTTGTAATTTGGAGTTCATATTTTTCTTTTTGGGTCTCAAGTATTTTTGTAGGCTTTTGAGACATTCCTAGGCCCCAGTAATACCCCCACTGCTCTGTGCCGTGTGGCAGTCAGGAAGCCCCCGGCAACCTCTACGGAGGCTGATGGGGTCGTGAATTAGAACACCAGGATGAGGAGCTAGGGTCAGGGTTTCAGTGCCTGTCCTGGCCAACTGGTTTTGCACAGCCCAGCAATGACAGATCCCATCTTGGGGTACAGCCAGAGAGGATGGATGGCCCCATACAAAATCACCCCCCATTACAATTCCAAATGCACATGCTTTTGCGAAGGGGGTAAAATATGCCCTACACAGAGGCAGGCTGGCCCAGAAAACACTTACCCTTTGGAGTGGGAAGCAGAAGCAGAGACAGATATACATATAGAAGCAACTGAAGCATACAAAAAATCCCTTTAACCTCTTCCAACTAGCAGTTCAGAAATACACAGGAAACCCTCGATATTTGCAGAGTCGTGATTTGCGGTTTCAAACATGCACAGCGCTGCTCACAGCTTTCTCCTCGCTCCTCGCCAGCCCACACGGCTGTGCAGCAAGCAGCAGAGGGGCAGACAACATGGTCCATGTGTCTCTACAGAGCCCCCTCAGAGTGGCCTTTCAGCTACCCTGATTCCATGAGGAGGAGACGCTCTCCTTTCCCAGTCAGCCCCCACAGATGTACTTTTTTAACCCCTTGCAGTTGAGTCACAGATTCATACGCTGCCTGACAGGGAGGCAGGGAGCTTAGAGACCTAGCCCCCTCTGATTCTGAACTCCTTGCCCATTATTCCTGCCATCCCAGCCCTGTCTGATGCAATCAGGAAGGGGTGTCTCCTAAGCAGAGGCTGTTTCTCTCCAGTTAACATACTGTGGCTGAATTCTGATGGAGAGGGCTCCTCCATCCCCCCTGTGGACAATCAGTACTGGCGGGCTTGATCAAGCCCTGCCCCCACCACCACCAATAGCAAGAATCTTCTGGGCTGGACACTGAAAGGTGGAAAGAGGAGATGGAGAGAAGAGCAGAGGACAGATGCTGAGATTCCACAGGGGAAGAACATGTGCCAACCCGACATCCAGGTGAACCTAGACCCCAAGCCCATTCCTCCCATCCATTCGACAAGTGTTTACCCCAGCTAGTGCAGTGGAGGCCAACAGAGGAGCATGGTTGCCTACCACAGAGGGGAATGCAATCTAAGCTGCAGAGGCTGGGTGTACCCACAGTCCCCATATTTTCCAAACCACAAATCAGAGCTGTTCTGGAAAACCCAGGTCATAGAAGAGCAGGAAACATACAAAAGAACCTTGAATGTAGGATGATGAAATAATGTCTTGGTGTAGATGTGCTGGGATAACACAATCGGTAACCTGAATAAATCCAGGGCCCCACATCACCCAGTCTCGGTGAGGACTCTAGTCAAATATGCAGAGTCCAACAACCTACAATAATGGAAAGGAGATTCTAGTCTTGTCTTGCTCTGAATGTCATCAGACACCAAGTGATAACCCACAGAAACACCCCTCCACACACACACTCAAGTCCCCCACACCTCTCTGGAGCCTCTCTTTGCCAAACCTTCTAAGCCCCCCCAGATGCCCAGCATGCACCTTCTCCATCCTCTCCCTCCTTTCTCGGCCCACAGGACTGTGGGAGCAATTAGTTCTGTGGGTATGATCCAGGAAGACTTCCTGGAGTGGGAGGCATGTATGGCGAACTTTAAAAGATAAGCTGGGTTTTACTAGAGGAGAAGTTAGTAAAGAAGCTACTGGAGCAGCATTCACATACAGTCTGGGTTGATAGGCTATCATGAAACACCCTGTCATGTTCAGGGATGGCAGAGTAGCTGGGGCCAGGGTATGCAAAGATGCGGAGATGATGAGACTCAAGAGCTTGGTCAAGAGTGAAGTGGGAGGACAGAAATCTGTACTCATTGGAGGTCTTTTGGTAGAAAGGTAAGGTGAGCCAAACAGCATTCCAGGAAGACCCACTGGTTAGGTTAGAGAGGAGGAGACCAGTATGAAATGTATTGCATCAAGCCACCAAGCCTGCCTCCATTTTAATAGATGCTCAGAATGAATGGGCTTTATTCCTAAGAGGCAGTTCTAATGGAGACAGCTGGAAAACTTGGTCATCTGAAATCTACAGCCGGCTCTCAGGTCTCACTGTAGTATTGCTCTATGCCCAGCTGCCTCCACTGAATCTCTGGCCTGAACCTCGGGAAGCTGCAGAACAATCGGGTCTGACCTTCTTGTCTCTGCCTCCACCTTCCCTTAAGCCAGAGAGACAAGCAGGGAGATGGGCTGGAGAGGGAGGGGCAGCAGGAAAAGACTATGGGCCTGGGCCCCCATGTCCGGGATGCCAGCAAGCAGGGTGACCTGGTCAGAAGTGGAACGCCAGCCAATAGCATGCTATCATAAATGGCACCATTTGACAAAGGGAGAAAGGAAGCACGGCTTGCACGCTGTACGCTGGCCTAATTAGCTGTGCGGGCTTGTTGCATAAGACTGTTTGCTCCTTCCAATCAAAATCCCAGCCATGCTTCAAAACCCACCCCAGCCCCAGAGCTGCCCTCATCATCCCACCCTCACGGCTGTCCCCCTCCTGAACACCGATTTTACCGGTTTGCCACCTGATTTTGATGTTGTCTTGTATTTTTTTCATCTTGTTTCAGTGGACATTCACGTCTTCTCCCCAATGAGGGAATATATTTCTTAAGGTCAGGTATCCTGTCTTGTCCCAGACTTCCCCACAGCACCTAGCAGTACGTTGGGCACATAGAAAGAGCAGAAGAAACCGTTGCTGATTTTTTTTAGGTGTTTATAAAATAGAGCAGGGCTTGTATTGCTTTCTTTTCTATACTGGGAAATCCGTGAGAGAAGCTGGCTTTCGCCAACTGATTTGAAAATATCTTATGCAGACTGACAAATACTGATGTCATAGAAGTTGTGGCTGGAGAAAGGACATTTGGGCAACTTACTCCATCTCTCATGGAAGTACTTGGGATGACTGATCTAGAGCACGCAGAGATAAAGGATTGCTTGGAGGTGCAGGTGAGTATTTGAAACTATGTTTTCCTAGAATTCAAGCCCTGCACTCTCTCATCTTGTTTACAGGACTCGTTTGGCCTCCCCCTGCCTCCAGTCTTTATTTGGACCAAGTTGCACTTCAGCCCAACCCTGTCTGAGTCATCACGCTTTCGAAATAATCACCCGGCAGTCTGAACTTGATGTGCAGGCTTGAGGCTGGCAGGAGCCAGGTTAATTCTGCATACTGCAAAAGCGCACTTTGTCATGTATTCATAGTGTGATGCCCATTCCCTTTAACTGTTTCTCTGTGGGCGTGTGCGTGTGTGTGTGTGTGTGTGGTGGGCCTGCCTGAGGACCTTACAAGCACATGAGGGCCCGGACCTCCTCGGTAGATCAAGTCGTAGAAGAGCAAGATGGGACACTGGGACTCAGATGAAAAGATGTAGACTCGACCCCTGATTCTGGGGCTTCCTAGCTGTATGATCCTGAGCAAGGTCCTTTACTCCTAATGCTGGGTTTTCTCACATCTAAAAGATTATTGCAAAGATTAAAAATATGTGTGAGCACTTAGCCTAGTGCCTGTCTTAGGAAAAATCAGTAAACGGTAGTGAGGGTCAAAATGCCTTTGGGTATTCCCCCGAGTGGGCTCACAGCCTCACCTCCTTCCAGGCCACCCTAGGTCCAAACCCTGCTGGAGAGGCCGGCTGGAGTCGCGTTCAAGTACAGTGAGGCTCTCTCCTAATGGGAATCGAAGAACTGGATCCACACGGAAAAGGAGAGAGCTCAGAAGAAAAGCAACCAACCACGCTCCTTAATGCACTACTGAATCTGCAGAGCCCAGCACGGGACCTGACACACAGAAGGCCCTTGATACAGATTTGTGGATGAATGACGAAATGAGTGAATTATCCATTTATCGATTTGCAGGTCTCTAGTCTAGAGTTTCTTCTCCATGTGGGGGTATGCCCTATGCTTAATGAGCTGGAGTCAGAAGAATTCCAACAGAAAAACATTTTTAGTGTAAAGATCCCATCACTGATGTTACATGAAACTGTGGACTTCCACAGGAAGGAGCAAGGGCCGGACTGGGAGCCCTTATTAAAGAGAGTCCGCTGGGTTGTCCAAAGATACCGGAGTTCTTTTCTGTTCTAATTAAAATCAATAATTATTTTTTCTTTTCTTTTTTTAAAAAATATTTTATTTATTTATTTGACGGAGAGAGAGAGCACAAGCTGTGGGCAGGGGGGTGGCAGGCAGAGGGAGAAGCAGGCTCCCGGCTGAAGGGGCAGCCCGAAGCAGGGCTGATCCCAGGACCCCGGGATCAGGACCTGAGCGGAAGGCAGACGCTTAACTGACTGAGCCACCCAGGCGCCCCAATAATTTTTTTTTTCTAACTACAAAAGTAATTTATGTTCATACTAGAAAAACTGGAAAACACAGATAGGCTAGAACAAGAAAACTTTAATCTTCGTAGTATTTTAATATTCATTATTCCAGACTTTTCCTACAGGTAGATACATTTCTATCAAAATGGCATCATACCAAAAAACAGTGTCTTCTTTTGTTGAGCGATTTACTTTGATCATTTTTTTCTGAAGTACTACATACTCTCCACAGAATTTATTTTTCTTTGGTCTAGAAAAGCGCTTCATTTTTTAATTAGGTTTTTTTTTTTTCCACACACTCGCACACAGAATGAAAGACACGGTCAAAATAAGGCACATAGCAACAAAGAGTAATGAATAAAACGCAAAGTAAAAGCCGCCCCCCCCCCCCCACCATCCCAGTCAGGGTCCCAGAGGTAAACCTTAGAAGCCAATATTTTGTAACTCCTGGTGGTTGTTTAAAACTTGTAATCAGGGGCGGCTGGGTGGCTCAGTCGTTAAGCGTCAGCCTTTGGCTTAGGTCATGATCCCAGGGTCCTGGGATCGAGCCCGGCATCGGGCTCTCTGCTCGGCGGGAAGCCTGCTTCTCCCTCTCCCACTCCCCCTGCTTGTGTTCCCTCTCTCGCTGTGTCTCTCTCTGTCAAATAAATACATAAAATCTAAAAAATAAAATAAATAAAACTTGTAATCACAGCCTATCACTCACCTGCTTAAACTCTTCCAACAGCTTCGTATTCAGAATAAATCCCAAGTCCCTCCCCGCGCCCAGGGCCTGCCCTTTTGGACCTTCCACTTTTCCGCTG
>NC_138381.1:23354021-23446191 GCF_054177405.1 Leptonychotes weddellii | reverse complement strand
AAATAAATAAAATCTTTCATTAAAAAAAAGGAATGCATGGAAATATTTTAGGCTTCACGTGTTATAATGCAAAGTACAGTAGACTCTTGAACAATGCAGTAGTTATGGGTGCCAATGCCCCATGCAGTCAAAAACCCACCTGTAAATTTTGATTCTGCAAAAGCTTCATTAATAGTCTACTATTGACCTGAAGCCTTACCAATAATATAGTTAATAATCACAGATTTTGTATATGTATTACATACTGTATTTTGTAAAAATAATGATAAAGTCAGCTAGAGAAAAGGAGATGTCATTAAGAAAATCATTTAAAAAATATCTTTACAGTACTGTACTATATTTATTGAAAAAAATCTGACATATAAGTAGACCTACACAGTTCAAACCTGTGCTGTTCAAGGGCCAACTTTATAACATCCAATTCATTGGTGCTTTTTTAAAAAATTTTTTATTGTTATGTTAATCACCATACATTACATCATTAGTTTTTGAGGTAGTGTCAACTCACTGGGTTTTTGATATGCAATTCAGCCACCTATATATTCTACAGGATACTAAAAATTCTTTTATTAAATTGACCAGACATGAGTTAACGAATTACCATATTCACAAAAACAATAATCAATAGTCTGACCCCCATCTGTTATCAATGGATCATAGCCTAACATAACCCCCATTTAGAACTTGGGAGCTCATCTGAATCTTCAGGAAGGCTCATTACATTACAGCTCGCTGGGCCCATCCCCAGAGTTTCTGGTTCAGGGTGGCTCAGTGGGGTAGGGCCTGATAATTTGCATTTCTCCCAAGTTCCCAGGAGATGCTGATGTTGCTGGTCCAAGGATCCCATTTAGAGAATCACTCCTGTCTTCTTGCTCCTCTAGTTCCTACTGGCTCAAGCATTCAGTTGTCCCAGCTGTAACTGCCACTGCTTTACTGTCACGACTTGGCTCCTGTGTTCAGGGTAGGCCATCTACCTACTTCTACCCCTCTGGCTCTCAGCGCAAGGAAGAGCTTGGCTTTCTGCCCCATTAGTTGGCTTTCTGCTCCACACCAGCTGGCAAAGGCTGAAAGAAAAGGCCTTCGAAGTAAGCATCCCAGCAGGGAGAATTCCTTATGATGAGCCTTTGGATCAGAGGGAAGGCTGTTCCCCTTTCAGAGCATAAGATCTTCCCTTCCCACCGTACATTGGGTGTCTAATAAGTACTTACATCTACATACAGTTGGTTTCTTCGCTAACCTTTTTTTTTTTTTTCAAAGCTTTGAATTCTTCAAGATGAAATGCTCCTTTTTTTATCCCAAAATACAGCTTTTTCCGAACTTTTCACATACACACACGCACACACACCCCAAGAGAATGCAACCAGGATTTTAAATAGTGGTTTCTGCACAGAAGTCCAAGTGTGAACTATGGTGGTGTTTCTCTGTTTGGCCTAATTTCCTGCTTGGAGTTGTCAGGTATAATCAAAGGATTGCTGCTTTTGGAATAAAGGTCTAAGTTAGGGGGTTCTTCACTTGATCTCCACTCCTCTCAGGGCTGCTAGTTGATGAGAACTGCTTGAAAATCAGACTGGGAGAGTGCAGCGTCCTTACTGAGAATGCCTTAGAAAGGAGCAAAAGGCAGCTCTGGGGCTGAGCTCTGGAGCTGCTCCACCAGACCCCTGTAAGGAGATGCATGGGCCTTTGGGGATCTCCATGCTGCCTTTCTGCCCACTTCTGTGCCCACATGAGGCCATCCGGGCAGGGCAGCAATGAGAGGGCCCTGCCACTGGCCTACACAGGCAGGCAGCCAGGATCTAGTCCCGGTCCTCAGCCCCACCACTGAACAATGAGTGTCCTGGGCCACTTACTTGAGCTCTAGGGGCCATATTTGGTTGTGTGTATATAGGGCAATGGGCCTGGATGACCTCAGAAATCCACTCCAGCACAGTCTGTTAGTGAGAACAAGAAATGGTTCTGGCCAAATGTGCTAATGAATATGCTTTTGATGTGACAATACCTTGGCCTTTGTGAATTGTGCATGACCAGGGAGGAACTGTTGTTGTCCAAGAGCTGAAGAGCCCCACCTGCCGGGGCAGGATCCTGTGCAATCAGGGGGTGCCTCCCTAGAGTCTGTCCCCTACCGGCCCAGGGGCCTGCTCTGACCACCCCACCTCCTGCTCACAGGGCTCCCTTCTGCATGGAAGGTAGACTGAGAGAACACACCTGGGTGGGCTGCATAGGACATAAAGAATCCTTTCCCATTTTTTCTCCCTCCCAAGTCTCTGCCTCACTGACACCCCCCTTTCCTGACATATGCATATTAATTTAATATATATGTTGTTAAAAATTAACCACTGAGTTGTAAACCTAAAACAAACCGAATTCTATGGCATATAAATTATACCTCGATAAAGCAGTTAAAAATGTTCTTTAAAAATAATCTTTAGGGGCGCCGGGGTGGCTCAGTCAGTTAAGTGTCCGACTCTTGATTTTAACTCAGATCTCAATCTCAGGGTCATGAGTTCAGGCCCTACGCTGGGCCCACGCTGGGTGGAGTAATTTTTAATGTAAAGATTTTATTTGATTCTTCTGCAATTAAACTCTGAATCAAAACTAAAGAACTTTGGTCAGGACATCTTCAAGATGATCACATATATACACACACATATACACACAGGACTAAAGCAAATGCTCCTAAGTAAAAATAAGCACAAAGGGCAGAAGCAGAGAGGCAGCAAAATGATCATAAGCATCCCGAGGTCAGCAACTAGGGGCATCTGAGTCAACAGATGGCTACCACTTGGGCAGCCGGAAAATGCTATTCCTTTGCCTCAGGAAGTAGGGCCCTCCCAGATACCCAGAAGGGCATACGGTTCCCAATCTTCAGAGCACTCTTTGCAGCATTTACTTTCTGATGGAACATCAAATGGACAAAACAGACCACACAATGAAGAAGCCACTGGAACCCCTTCCCAGTCCTGGCCGGGTCCGAGGGCCAGAGATCCCAAGGTTCACCATGCACCCGTGGATTCGGACAGCATTTCCCCTGCACCCACCACATTTGAAGACTTTTGTGGTTCTGCTATCTAATACTCCCTACAATTAAATGGGGTAGAACAGACTTCAAGTTGGCATCCTTTTTTTCTGAACTTCAAAAAGAAAATCTCCCATCGGACCATTCTTAAAATTCAGGAGACTTACACCTGGAAGACCTTGAAAAGGTCTAAGTTTCTTTTCTTCCTGCTGCTCTGTTTTGTTTGGTCAAATCAAGCGCTGCCAATGGCAATGATTGATTAGAGGGCGGGGTGTGGGTGGCTGCATTTTCTGGTAATGTTAGCTTGAAAGAGCAATTTGTGATGAGCTCTCCGCTTATCAGAGAGCTCAGCTCCACCAGAGGCATGGCGGATGACTAAAGCCACGGGGGGCGGGGGGGGGGGGGTGGTGAGGATGGGAAGCAAGGGACCCAAACCAGGAAAAGATCAGATGCAGCAGGTTCATTTATTTTGACAAATCTTTCTTTGTAATCATCTGTAATAAGACCACAGTACACTGTGTCGTGTGTATGATATATTTTGGGAAGGTAATGAAGTCCAGAGGATAGGCAGCATAACTCAGTTCCCAGCCAGTTAATCTTTGCTTAGAAGTAGGGTAAAGTCAGAGGTCGGTAGGTGTGTAGGGGTGTGTGTGTGTGTGTGTGTGTGTGTGCGCACGTGCACGCATGCGTGCATGCTTGTGTATAAAAATTATAGGGTTGGTACATTAGCAAGGGCAAACATTAGCCAAGTTCTACTACTACATTGAGATTTAGAACATCAGAGTACAGTGACTACATTTTTCTGTAGAGATCTTTACAGCTATTTGAAATTATGAACCCATAATATGCAAATGCACAGGGCTAAGAAATACACATTCTTGGCAGAGACTGAAGATGTTATAATGTGTGCTGTAAACGGTGATGTGTATGTGTATAAAATCCGTGTGCACATACTAACTGGTCGATTATCCCCTCTAAAACCACACATAAATTCTCCTGACAGGAATTGGAATTTCACACACATCCCAAGAATGAACAGACTCTTAATGTGCTGTGTGTGTATGGATGGAGTATAAAAAAACAATAGAATGGGTCACTAGGCTAAGAGAGCTTTCTGATTCTCAAGCGTGACCGCAAAGGAACTTGGGGCTACACTTTCCTTTTGAACATGATATTATATTATTCGTAGTAGTTGGTAATATTTATTAAGTTCTGGGCTCTGTGACAGCCACTATCCTGGGTGTTTACCACCTGTGATCCTGTTTAAGGAGGGAAGGAGAGAGAGAGGGAAGGAGAGAAGGGGTGTGTGTGTGTGTGTGTGTGTGTCTGTCTGTCCTATTCAAAGGCTTTACCACTCTATCAAATGGCTACTTTCCCAGGGAAAGTAATAATATACAATGGTGAAAATGTTAGTTTGTGCATGAGGCGGGCAAGAAGGGGAACTAGGTTACCCAGGTACCCCAGGTGCTGGGGCAGAATCGGAGGACAAAGATGTGTCCTTTTGTGATGAGACAGACTCCTTCAGACCCAGAGCCAAAATCTAGGCAATAGCCATTCCTGAGCAAAGAGCAAAAAACTCAGGAACCGCAGGCCAGAATCTGAGAGGTAACAAATTCCCAAAATAGAATGTTGCTGAGTCAGGTCTGTGCAAATGCAGGGTCTTGAAAATTGAAAAGAAGAAAAAGAAAAGCCTTTAGTTAAACAATGGCTTTTAATGACTTCTGCAAATAGGTGGCACTCAGCGAGGTGGCTCAGTCTGGTGCATCAGAATCTGTCATGAGAAATTTCTGGCAAAGCCACAAAGACAGAACATAGTGTGATTTAGTTTTCTATAACGTAAGCAGAAATATTTTATCAAATAATTCACTTTTACCACCTTTATCTCCACCTCCACACCCCTCAAAAGCAGTTTAGGAAAATATCCAGGGCTCCAGGTAGACAAAGGCAAGCACGCACTTAGCGATTTTCCAGAGGCTGGCAGGACAGTGACTGGGATTTGGCACCCCCACCCCCACCCCCACCCCGGGCTTTGTCATCTGTGCCACCCAGCTTGTGCACACAATTTCTGAGTTTTCGGAAGCCCGCTGCAATCTGAGTTAGGAGATGATTTGCAAAATGGACACAGGCACATCTAACATCAGAAGTTAGCCAGAAAAGCATTTCCTTCCCTTGGGGAGCTTTCTATATTTTGCAAAGTTGAAGCAAGGACCCTGAGATGGACATCAGCTCATCCGGTGAGCTTTGAATCTACTAATACTTCATTAAGGCACAGATTCCTAACTGTCAGAAAAATAACAGGCAGGCTTTTTTTGTTGCTGTTCAAGTGGTTTGTATTTATGTGTAAATTAGTACTAGGACAGAGAAACCTTGAGATTACAAAGATGGATATAAATCCACTGGGGGAAGCTTATGCAAACTCGGGCCTTGGAATGGGGTCCTTGAATCTTTCCAGCACATCTTAAAACCTAACCATGACACAGGATTTACCAGCCCCCAAGCCCTTTCTTCCGTTCCTGCCCATGCCTCACCCCAACAACACATATTGTTTGGCCCACATCGCACAGAGAAATGAGTATAACAAAAGAGGAACTCTCATCCTTGACCATGAACCACAAGGTCGTGAGCAAGTTGGTTCTTGTAGTAGTTGAAATACGGAATCGTCCATCTATGGAATTCTAAAACATGGATAAAGGCACACGTCTGGGATTTTAGTGACCTGGTATTCGTATGTGCTGGTAGTTGCATTTTTACAACAGTGATTTAAGTAGCTCCAAACGCAGTTTCCTAAAATGCCATAGGAAAGAGACATTGGTCAATGAATAAAAATCATCCCAGGTGGTTCCAGACTGAAATACGTGTTTTTAATAGTTGGTATGATGTAGATTATTTCTTCCTAAATTCTTATCACTTAATGCAAAAACCAACAGTATGACATCCCCAGAAACATACCAGAATTGAGGGGGGAAAAAAAAAAACCACGAAGTAAACTGAACAGAGGGGATAAACAGCTTGGCACTTAAGATTTGCTGCACTCAATTCTCCAAGTCTGACCCCCTTAACCAAATCTATTTCCTCCTGCTTCCTACATGGGCCTTCCTGCTGAGGAGCTACTTCTTCAATGAGCATGACACAGGTCATGTTGGTACTACCACCACTCCTTTGCACAGGCTGCTCCTCTCTCCCTGAATAATCTCCAGGAAACTCAGTGTCCATTTAAGTGCAGTGGAAAGAATATGGGCTCTGGAATCTGAACAGATGGGCAGTGACTGAGAGAGGCAGCTGAGAGAAAGCAAGAACAGGGTGCCACAAGCTCACTGCTCACACACAGCCAGGCAGCCCAGAGCCCCCTCCCTGGCACTCTGTACCCCCACCCCCGAGTCAAAGAGCCCAACACTCCCTCTGTGACTTCTATGTTCCTTCATCAAGGCTGCCCCAAACGCTGCATTAACTGTCCTCTTCTCCTATCGAAGTCACCCCCAAATGCACCCCTCCCCACTCCCTGCCCAAATGCGAGGGCCATCCTGCATGCCCTTTCCTCTTTGCTCCCCCCACCCCACCAATGGCCTGGCCCAGAGCCCAGTGCCCAGCACATAGTGGGAACTCAAGAAATACTGGTTTAATGAATGAATGTTGATCTTATGATTCATTTTCCAGAAAGTTCAGTGCAAAAATTATTTATTCTACTCTTAACCCTAAACAAATAAGCAATTTTACTCTTTCAAGCATCTTGCAAACGATAAATCAGCAAACTTAGAATGCTATCAGTTTGTCTAAAGTCAGAAAACTCAAGGATTGCTTTCATAAAAAAAAAAAAAATCATCGGGTAAAAACCAAGAGTATTAGATTAGCAAAAGACCGGAAACAACCAAAATATCTACAGATAAGGGGCTGGTTAACTAAGTCAAGGAATACCCATACAATGGAATCTACATAGTTGAAACAAACAAGCAAAAAAGAATAAAGAAGTTCTTTATAGTCAGATAGTCAGATGTCCCCGAGATTTAGTGTTATGTGGAAAATGTAAAGTGAAATGTAGTGTGTATAGTATGCTTCCATTTGGGTAAAAAATTTCAAAACTACAGACACACGGGTATATATACATATACATGTGTATACATATTTTCCTGTATATTCATAACATATCTTTACACTGAAGAAACCGGTGACAGTGGTTGACTCAAACTAAGGGAACCAAGAGATGAGGAGAGAGAAAGATGTTTCATTTTGAATACCCTTTTGTACCTTTTGAATGTTAAACCATGTAAGTATTGACCTATTCGAAAAAATTAAATTAAAAATTCAAAGCAAACAATGTGTGGAAAAGTAATAAAAAATCTAGTTTAGGAAAACATAAAAGAGAAATCCTCATTTTAAAAAAATGGTTCGAGGCAGCCTGTTGAGTCATCTGTAAATCATGTAGGAGGCGAAATCTGGGGAGGCACCCTTGCGTGGCAGAAAAGAGGCCATGGCTGCTGCGGCCTGAGACTTCTGGGGCCTCTCTGACCCTCAGTCTCCTCCTCTGTGAATTCAAGTGTTTGGACCAGCTCTTAGAGCGGGCAGGCCCTTTCCCCCTGGGGGAGTAGGAGGTCCTCAGGTAGATACACCTAGTCACTTGGTGACAATCTAATTTAAAAAAGAAGAGACAGTCTTTTAAAAGGAGAGAGAGAGTGCCCCACCCACTGCATGGGAGTCTGTGGCAGGGAGATAAAAACCTCAAATCCCTCCTCAGCAGAGAGCAATAAAACCAATGCGTCTCACTTCAGGAGCTTAAAATACATTTGCAGACACACCCTTCCCTCCAAACACACCTGCTGCCTTTTTCCTCCCTCTTCCCACATCCTCTCAGGACAGGCCGAGTGCCCATTTATGACAGAGCTGAAATATTTCCTTTTTTGTTCTAATATTTTCTGCGGGCCCCTCCCCTCTTTTATGGCTGCCATTCACTGCTATCTGGGATGACCCAGGAATAAGAAGATGCTTCAGAACTTAAAGACAATGAAAACATGTCGCTTTTTAAAAATAATAGTTCACACCCAGCCACCTCTATCCCCAAAACACACTTTTAGATAAAGGCAACTTAATGGTGGTGACTGGATATTGGCATTGTTAGAGAGGCTTACATGTCTCTCTAAATTGTCCAAATAGAACTTTCTATGAGATACTTGGAAACGTGGGGCCTGGGCATCCTCTCTGTTGCCCTCACTTTCTCTCCAAGCCCCATCTCCACCCTCTTCCAACTTAGGAAGTGGCTAAATTTGTTGTCCTTGCCTTTCTCTTAGGAATTAGAACACAAGAGCCCGAATGGGTCTTAGAGGTAATGCAAACTCATTTTGCAGATGGGGAAACCGAGGCCATGAAGGTGGGAGGGCTCCCTCAGGAATACACAACACACCCACCACTGGGCCAGGACAAAAGCCAGGACTCATAAGCCGTTGCTTCCTCCCTAATGTACTTGCTTTCATGTGTTCCTGCCCAGAGGCCCGGCTGCCTTCCCTGCAGGGTGGACCACCCCCCCCCCAGCAGGTAACACCAGCCTCCCCGGGCTGGCCCTCCCGGCCCAGGCCAAGGGCTGACTGGGCTGACCCAGGGGACGGCCGAGCACCTGAAATGTGGCACCTGTAGAAATGGTAAGAGTTTGGATATATTGGATTAAATTAAAAGCACTTCCTTTTTCCTTTTAACTTCTGTTTCCTTTTACTTTTTTTAAATGTGGCTACTGGGAAACTTAAAATTACATAGATGACTCGCACTATATTTTTACCAGGATGCGCTGCCCCAGGTCAGATGGTCTTACCCATTTAGCTCCCAATCAGCAAAACTGACCTACCCCATGTGCCATTCTCTGTGCGGCCAGACAGTCTCTATTCTAAAGACCCACCCATGCCTAGGAGTTAAGGGGTAATGTGCTCCCCCCCTCCGGTGATGTCTAGAACAAGCCTCTAAAGCCTCAGGGTGATTTCTGCAGGTGTTTCTCCCCTTCCCTAGAGGGGATGGAGGGAAGGTTTCTGGCACCCCTCAGGTGACATTGATTCTACCTACATGAGTGGTGGCTTCCCCACAGCTACCTTTCCTGTAGACTGGATTTTTATCCCCTGAAGTATGGTGGTACCTTGGGGAGGAGGAGGAGGAAGAAGGCAGTCTTGGATGTTTGGGGGCCCCACTCCTCATTCTTCCCCCCTCCCTTCTGGGTAGGAGTAGAATTCACAGAGCACATGGAAACAGTGCTTTTCATGGATGCATGCCTGTCTTTGTTGGGAGTCGTGCTGAGGGCTTTGGGTGTATCACGTCCTCTCATTTTCCCACCCACCTCAAGAAGTTGGTGGTCACAGTTTTCTAGATGAGGAAACTCAAGCTTTGAGAGGTTCAGCAACATGCCCAAGGGGACCACAGGAAAGTGGCCAAGCCAGAGGGTTCAGGTCTCATCAGTTCCAAAACTCATGCTCCTCACCATCGCTTAACTTCTTGAGGCCTCAGTTTCTTCATCTGCAGCATGGCAATGATAGTAGCCCAGAGACAGGGTGGAGCCCTGTGACCCACAGACCCATCCTCCCCTGGAACTGGGTTCTGGGCTCATGAGGAGCCGCCATCTTGAAGGCCCTCCAGCTCTCGCCATTCCCTGGCAGAGCTACCCCCTCATCCTGGGCTGACAAACCCACCCTTGTTCTCTCAACTCTGAGGCTCCATATAGCTCACTCTCCTGCCTGGGTGCCCTCTACTTCTTGTCTCCAGGGAATTAAACACCTCCAGCCCCTTATATCAAGACTCCATCTAAACATCACTTCCTCCAAAAACCCACCAAAACTAGTAAGTCAGAGAACTGCTTCTCATGTTGCCCTTTCCTGCTTCCCAGGACGTGATGATCTTCCTCACCCCTTCACCCCCAGGCCTTGAGCTCCCTCCCCAGCCAAACTCACTCCCAAAAGAAGCCTTGACATGGACAGGCCTAAGTCTCTCCTCCCACAGGAAGGATTCTGCATTCCCTTCATTCAGCAAAATATTTCCTGAGCACCCACTGTGCAGCGGCCATTCTCGTAGGCCCTGGGAACATTGGGGTAATGGCAACAGGGCCCCTGGGCTCCTGAAGGGGCAAAGGTTGCCTCCAAACATCCTTGCTCTAAACACACTAAACCAATGATCTGGGTTCATATTTCTCAAGATTCTCCTGCTGTTCTTATTTTTAGGTCAAGGAATGATCAGTTAATGGGCTCTGGGTTTGGTTTTTTGCAGGCGTGTAATGGTTAAAGTATGAAACATGACCTGGAGGAAGGCTTCCCATCTATTAAAATACATTTCTAGAGGCCATGATGGCCTTGGGAAATGTGACAGAATGCTCAGTAAGGAGACCACCTGCAACACCATAAGCCGGTAGCTCTTCACATGGTGACGGAGCGAGGCCAGGAGTGAGCGGCACCTTCCTAAGCACATCCACCACGTGTTGGAGGAGGGGACTGCTCTCCTAATTTAAACTGCATTCGGCAAAGCTCGCTGAAATCTTCCCAGCCGGTGGGGAGATGTGGAAAGTACATTTTCTTCTAAGTATCAGTTATTCACAGTGGGAATGGCTCAGACTCCCAAGAGAAGAAGCCCTTCTGTTTATTAAGAGATGGCACGGGCTTACAAAATTTCAGAAAACGATGTGCAGGGGTATGTGAGTGCCACCACTCATGTAGGTAGAACCAGTGTCACCTGAGGGGTGCCGGAAACCCTCCCTCCATCCCCCCTAGGGAAGGGGTGTGTGTGTGTGTGTCTGTGTGTGTTGGTGGGAGCAGAAAAAAGACTGGAAGGAAACGCACCAAAATTAGGGTGTCGTCACAGCTTGGGGGTTTAATTTTACACATATCTCTATTTTCCAAATTTTCTATCATGACTCTCATGGCTTTTATAATCAGAAAAGCAGTAAACTGAAGGCTAATGGTTTTTTAATTTCCTCAAGAATCTGTTTTTACAGGCACCATTTCAGTGGGGTTTGGAAAGCAGCAGGGTGTGAAACACAAATGAAGTCCCCCATTCCTGCCGGGCTGAGCGTACCCCTTGGCCCTGAAGAGAAACCCTCCCAGCACCCACGCGGGCAACCAGCTGTCCACAGCTGTTCCGAGGAGGCAGCGAATGAATGGAACTGCTGGAAAAACACAACGTTCCTGACTCTCCAAGGGTGGCATTATGCTTGGAGCGCTCGCTCACCAAAGAAGTAAATAAACAGAGAGAGAGGTGGCAGCCAAGCCAGCTAGAGGAACTTCAGTCCTGGAGGTGGGTCAGCTGCCAGGGCTCCTGACTCTTAACATAGCATCAGGGAAAAAAAAGACCCCTCTGCCCAAGCCAACCAGCGCTGTGGAGTCAGGGCTAGCCCCGGCTGACCATGGCCCTCCCGGGCTGTGCCTCGTGAAAGCCGTCCGCGCTTCCCGCCACCGGCAGAGCACACAGGGGCACGTTTTCTTTCTGCCTCCAGGCCAAAGAGATCCCCGAGGCCAGGGCCCCTGGCGGGTTCATCTCAGCAGACCACTGGCACTCACGGGCACACCCCACTCACCGTCGGTTTCCTCGGGCACTGCTCCATGCCAGGCACCGTTCTGGGGCTGAGGATACGACAGGGAACGAAACAGACAAGGTCCCTGCCCTCCTGGAGCTTACATTCTAGTGGGAGAGACAAGTGACAAACAAGAGGAGAATCAGGATTATGTCCCAGACAGAGGTGGGTGCTATGAAGAATAGAACACAGGGTGCTGTCTCCACTGGGACCTGAATGACAAGGGGTGGGGGTCAGCTGGGGGTAGATCGGAGGGAAGGGCACGCTAGATGAAAAGAACAACTGAGGTGAGCGTGGGAGGGGAGGGAGTCTGAGAGGCAGGCAGGGGCCAGACCCCAGAGGGCCCACAGGAGGGTACGCAAAGGAGTGGCCTATCTGCCTCATGAAAGGAGACTCACTCTGCACGCTCCAAGAAGGACTCCATGGCTGTCCCTGGCTTCCAGCATCTCTGGCACGGTGGAGCGGCCAATCAGTTTGGCTCGGGGCTTCTCAAAATGCCTGGTGAACGCTCTCTCTTCTCATGTACCCTCTGATTCTGCCTCCTTGCCTTCGCGACACCAAGAAACACTGCCCATGGCAAGGAAGAAGCAAACCCGACCGCTGTCCACCCACTCACCAGTGCCCCCCAGCGCTTGCTCAGCCAACACCTGCCATGCCCAGGGCTCGCGCCGCGTGCTAAGAGGGTGCCAATGAGCAACACACGAGCCCCACCCTCAGGAGTCCCCCGCATGCGATGCCCACGCCAGGCTCACCAGGCACCACCACCCTCAGCCGGGAGCTGCCCAGCACCCACCTCTCCACCTAGGGCCTCCCGCTTGTCTTCTCTCCCTGGCAAAACCTGCCTCAAGCCCCTGAAATTGTTCTGATGGGAGGATTAATTCACTGCAAGGGGCTAAACAGAGAGACAAGCTCAGTGCCTTTGCCGGCTTCTTCCACCGCCCACCCTCATTCTTCCATCCACCAACCCAGGGAGAAAATATGCCTAGCTGCAGGGTTGAGGTTGTAACCAGTGGAATGGCAGATACTATTTATCTGCAGACCAAAGAGGACTGAGGTGTTGGTCGAAGAGTGCAAAGGCGAGGGGGACCATGGGGGACTGGTCCAGAGTAGGGGTGGGCAAGGGGGGGAAGAGCTTTGCGTGCATGTCTCACACCTCCCCAGCCCGCACCACACAGCAACGCCATGGCTTATAATCAGAGGAAAGCACATCTGATAGGTCGCTTTCAGAATCTCTTCTCGTGTAAAAATCACTGTTACCACTACTCAAAACAGCCAAGTACCCCCACTTTTGCAGATTCTTAAGTTCTGCTCTGTAAGATTTCTAGGGTGTGCCTCATTTTGTGCAAATGGAGGGCCTCGCCTGAGAAAAAGTGCACACACAGGCTCCAGGAAATCCTTCTATCTTAAAACTCCCAGAGCTGCCGAAGTTCCAAGAAGATCTGCAGGACCCCTCCACACGGGTCAGGGTTCACACCAATACCCACCATGCAGTTGGGTGGTGGTTTTCTTCCAGTGGGGCATGGCCATCCTGGGGAGAAGTCACCACTGAGGATGGTTCCAGACCCTTGAGTCTCTTCTTCCCAGGAGGGGAGGAGGGGTTATAAATAGCCTGGACTCCTTCAGACCGACACAGGCGCAGATCCCACACCCCCGTCCCAGCCTCAGCCAGCTGGTCCCTCCTCCCCCAAGTTCCCACAGCCTGCTATAAGAGGGAGGAAACTGCTCACCCACTGTGGGGGTGGGGAACAAAGTCCTTCAGGCCCCCATCAGAGAGAGTGGCCTCCGACGAATTATAACTGTAACCCCACCACACCTCTGCACCCTTCTGTAATGGCAGTGCTGGAGAGGGGCCAGGGGCAATATGATTAGGGGACCTCTTACCCCTGCCCCTGGGTCACCTCCAGAAACCCTGAGCCGAATGCCCAGAGTACGTTAAGGCACTGAATGAAGCATAGGAATAACCCTCTCTTTTCTCTCTGCCTCAGCTTCCCCATCTGTAAGATGGACAAAGAGCTGAACTCCCTACCACGTGGGGATGGCCATGACATTAGCATGCGATGAAAGTGAAAAGGCGCTGTCAGAAGGTAACCCTGGACCATCATGATGATGTCAGATCCTGCATTCTTCTACAAGAGCCCCCAGCACAGCTGTGGAGACACCGATTCTTATCTGTTCATGAGAGGAGAAGAATTCTACTTGGTGGCATTGAGTTAGCCTTGAATTCTTGATACTGTATGCCCTTGAAAGCAACAAAACTTACAAAATATTCTCCCTTACAAGTCATTTCTGACTAATACAGATCGAATACGCCACACCCAGACCTATTTCGATGGAATACGGTTCTGCTGGACTGTACATGACAGTATATACTGAAGGATGAGCATTGCCCTAGAATATTTTGGGGGTTTTTTGGGGGGGGAGCTCTCAACAATCATTCTGTTTACCATTCAAACCCTTCCCATCCATACCCACTGGTAAGAAACAAGTGGCTAAAATCTAAGTGGCCAACTCCCAGTTCTTTTTAATTAAGACACTTTGTTTGCTCAATAAAATACAGCATAAAAAACATTTACTGAAAACCCACTCATTGATGTCTAATAGCATGTCAAATACTCATAACAACATTTATTCCAACACCCCCAGATAATTGCTCATCTTTCTCATTTGGTATCCACAACAGCACAACATTCGTGTCCAAGTGTAATTGATCCAGAATTGGGCTCCCTTTCAAAAATATCTGTAAAACCTAATTACCAGGAAAACAGAGTTCTGGCATCCTACGGAAAGAGGGTGCTTCACAATGAGACAAGCTGCAAACTCATCTTGGCCAATCAAGCTGCATTATGTTACAAAAGGAGTTTGAGGAATTTGGGGTGAGGAGGGAGCAGGAAAAGTTGGAATAGCGTCAGAATGGAATCTTCAGTGATAGTCCTTTTTTTTTTTTTTTTTTAAGCCAAGGGCAGAGAACAGGAGATATACCACATTAGCTGGCAAGTATGGCCATAGAAAGTACCAGATAATGAGCCCCTGATGGGCTTGGGGTGTGAGGTGGCATTTCTGATCTCAGGCCCTCCGAGGCCTTGCTGAGGGAACTCTCTCCACCCTGGTCTGAGAGGCTGATGTCATTTCTCATCTCCCGGGGTTTCTAACCACTGTGGCAGGTCACTTTCCCTTGGGCCTGAGTCTGCTCATCTGTAAAATGAGTGTTCCTCATATCTCTAGGACATCTTTCTGCTCCAAAATCCTGTGCCCTTTTTTTTTTTTTAAAGCAAAGGGCACGGTTTCTGCTCAGGTGCTCGGTGGGGTTGGGGGAGAAGCGAGTGCGTGCAGGAGCAGTGGGGAATGAAGGACTCAGTGTTTCCAACCAACTCTCTCGCAGTTCTATGCACACTTGCACCAGCTGGGTATCAGATCAGACCCACTCCGGGGATAAAGATTCCTTTTAGCCCAGGACGGACCTACCGGGGTGGTTCTAACCTCGCTCGCTGCCCTGGATTCGACAACAGGCCAATGAGGAACCGGGCCAAACCACTGGACTTCTTGGAGCGTCTCTCCCAGAGCTCTCCCAGAGCTGACTACACCACAGCACATCTTCCTTTTCGGAGGGGTGTTCTCTTCCCACCTTCATCTTCTTTCTGTCCCAGAGACCCCAGAAATTCCAGCTCTAGCCTTGCGAAAGATCCGGTGAAGCTCCCAGGGCAGGGAGCACCCACGGCCGTCTCCTGGCTCCCCTCGTCCCTGGACCCTCCTAGCCTAGATTTGGGTACCAGCCTCCACAGCTGGTTTCAAAGGAAACGAGAGTTGTTGCCGCTCTGCTTTTCTGTGGCTCCTCCTAGCTCTCCTCCTAATGAAATCAGACAAGCAGCCCGAATAACAAAGCAGCACAGCGGCCAGAGACAATTCGATTTTCAAAGGAGCAAGAGATGCGCACGCCCGGAGCGAAGACGCGCGCGGTTCCTAGGAAGAGACCCTGCGCTGCCCCGTGTGGGCGACAGGTATCGGGCTGGCCTCAGCTTAACTTTCCCCAGGCACGGAGGAAACGTGTGCGTGAGCCCATTTCCCGCAGCTTCCCAAAGGGCGGCCGCGTGAGTCTGAAGGTCCCGCAAGAGCGCCACCTCGGGCAGGGACCGCCACGAAGCCCGTGAGCCGCGTCGCGAGATGCGGGATCCCAGACTTTCCAGCCCCCTTTCTAATCTTCAAGATAAGACAATGTGAGGTGCGGGTGCCAAAGTCTCGGGAAACCGTCCCTCTCCAAACTGTTCCCGCGCCTTCCCGGCAGAAGTGCGGTAAAACTTTTGGCAGAAACCACCTGTGGCTGCCGACAGGCCCGCCCTGTCCGGGCCCCGAGGCGCCGCCGAGCCCGGGGCCGCACGCGCCCGCAGAAGTTCCCCTCCAGCCCCGCGCGCCACTTCGCTCCGGGCCGCGGTGCCAGCCAGGAGGCGCGGCGCCCGCTCGCTGGCTCGCTCTCCGCTGGCTCTCCCCTCCTCCCTCCCTCCTCCTCCCGCCTCCTCCCGTTGCATGGCTGCCGCACGGAGCCCCTGAATAGCCACCGCAGCCCCCCGCCTCCTGCCCGCCGCGCTGGGGGCGCCCCTGCCCCCGCCGGCGCCCCGGGGCGCGCGGACCGCCGGCCTCCTAGCAACAGCCCCGAGACAGCTTTCCGGCGTCCGCGATGCGGAGCCACCCTCCCGGAGCCCCGCGACCCCCTGACCCGCCTCGGCAGCGGAGGTGCGGGGGAGACCGTGACCCTCGCAGCCGGTGCCCGAGCCCGGCGCGCGAAGCCACTCACCTCTGCGCGCCGCCAGCCCCGCGCGTCGCCCGCACTTGGCGCCGGTCCGCGGTCCTCGCGTCCTCCTCCGCCGCCGCCGCGGTCCGTCCGTGCCTGTGCGCCCGAGCAGCGCGGGCCGCGCGCTGTCAGAGTCTCGTGGCGGGGCTGCGCCGGCGGGTGTGGAGCCGAGCGGCGGCGGCGGGCGCGCGGGCAGCTCCTCCCTCCCCGCGCCGCGCCTCCGCCCTCCTCGCGCCCCGCCTCCCGCGCCGCGGCTGTCAGCCCCGCGCCCCGCGCCCGGCGCCCGCGCGGCCAGCGCCACCCGCTCGGGGGGCGCACGGGGTTAAAGGGCCCGGATGTCTACGGTCGCCTCTCCGCGCGCCCGCCCCCTCCTCGGCGCCCCCTCTCCGCCTGCCACAGTTGCACTTGCTGCGCCCCGACCTCCTCCCCGGCTCCGCGGAATTTCTATTTTGACAGTAACTGTGGCGGTGGGCGGCGCGGCGGGGGACGCCCAGGACCCGCGGAGGCGTCGGGCGCCTGGCAGGACCCGGCGCGGGGGCGGAGTGGGGGGCCGGGCAGAGCCACCATCCGCTCGGGGCTTTTTTCTTTCTTTCCTTTTTTCTCTTTGCCTCCTCCAGGATTTAAAGGGACAGCCCCGGCCGAGGCGAGGGGCCAGGCGGCCGCCGTTTCCCCGGTCTCCAGACGCCCTCTGCGGCCCGGCCGGACCCGCCCGCACCCGGAGCACGGGCTCCCGACCGCTGGGTATTTTTAGGTCCACACCTGGCCCGGGGCAGCGGTGCGGCAGAGCTTGGCTCGCTCGCCCCGGTGCACGGCTATTTTTACAGAGTCCGGTTGGGGGAGGAAATAAAACAACTCAGCAACTGCTTTCCCCTCCAAAAGTAGGGAGTAAAGAGTGGGAGCGAGAAGTTTCCCAAATGCTCTCTGAATTCCAGCGAGTCAGAAAGACACCTCTCCGACACGAGAAACTGGGCTTGCGGCGTTTCAGGGCGCCGAGATCCCCATGGGAAACCCCGCCCTAGACACCTCTTGGACGCGGGGTCTCCCACCCTTCGCCGGACGGAGTCCCCACACCCCGCACCCGGCGCGCCAGGGACCGGACCCCGGCCACCGGTCACTCCCCTGCACGGCCTTAGAAGGCGGCCTTCCAAAGCATCCAATCACCCAGCTACGCAGCCAAGGGGCGGGCCCTGGGAGGGCTTGGTTCCGCCCCGTCCCGCCAAGCCCCGCCCCCGCCGTTACAGTACCCGCGGAGAGTCTAGGTGGGACGGCAGCGCGGAGCGGTGACAGACAGCGCTAAGGGCCCATCCCGGGGAAGAGGCCGGGGGGCGGGGGTGTCTCGGGCCGGGAGGGACGGCGTGAGCGGTTGCAGGCCAGGCCACGCTCGGGCAGACGTTCTGGCCTACCAGCAGGCCAGGGCACACAGGGACTGGCTTCTCCCTCTACGTTTTTGCAACTCACCCCTCTGCGCTCTTGGCAAACGTCGGAACCCTTGCCTGCCCTGACGCGACTATCCTCGGATGTTAGCGGGTTCCCTCAGGGGCTCCTCCATCAGACGCGGGGAAGTTTGCGGTCCCCAAACTCCTGCTGGGGCTGAGCCTTGGGGCTGAGCTTTCTTTAGCCGCGTGGGGCGTCCGGGACAGGCGAGAAAGCGAATCCCTACCTCCCCGTCCCTGTTCTGACCATTGACTAATGAAAGAGCAGTGGGGCTGCCGCCTGCCGTCTGGGTAATGGCTTTTGACGTTGGAGATACTCGATGGCATCCTTTACAGAAGTCACAAAAATAAATTTGTGGACCTTTTGCTTGGCACTTCTTCCTAGTGTCGCTCGTTGGCATTTTTTATCGTTTCATTCATTCGTGTAATAAATGCACATTGTAAGTCACCACGTTGGGACAGTGAAGACAAGGGAAACACTCTGGAATACGATGTGACAGTAGACAGGTAGGTACAAACATGAAAGGGGAAATCTGGACCATAGGGCTGTGTATATCGCGTTTCATTTGCTAGAGAGGCCTGACTTTTCCTAGTAAGTAAATGTCATTCGTTCAACAGTTTGAGCAACAACCTTATCCAAACCGTTCAAAGGCTCATAGACGTCTAGGGAGGTCTGCCCCAGAAACTAAGAGATTTTCAGATTCAGGATATCATGCTTCCAAGTCGCTAGAGCTTCCAGGGGCAAAATCATATCCTTGCTTTAAGCCCTAGGAGACATTGCCCTCCTACTTTAGGTTGACTCTCTCCTTTCCTTTCATTAAAGGGTCTTTGGCAATTTGGGGTACTGCTGACCCAGCTAATGCTTCTAAGCCAGAAGCATGGGGGGTGCATTTGGGGAGTACCTGGAGATCTAAGCCCTGGAAGGCATGTGCAGATGATAGGACTGTGGTTCTGGGGCTGACAGCAGCTACAGCCATGAAAAGGAGGTTTTGTTTGAGAAAAGAGGAATTATCTACTAATTAGAAATATCTCTAAATTGGAAAGATTTTCCTTCTTTCTCTGGGTACAGTTGGCTCAGAGCAGATCACTGAATGGCTTTTCATGCCATGAGCTATGGGAGGAGGGCTCCATGTTTGGACAGTGAGCCTCAGTGCTACTGAGCCTAATCACCCAGGCAAAACTTTTATAAACTTAAGAGCAATCAGGATGAGAATGGTCTGCATTAGTGATATTATAAAATATTTTTAGAGAAAGCAGCTATTACACTACATTTATGATTTTTGTTCATTTGATTTTTTTTCCTGCAAGACTCTGAGCTCCTTCCCCATCTTAGCATCCTCAGTGCCTAACACACTTAGCACTTAATAGGTGCTCATTAAAAGATTAATAAACCAAATGAATGAAAAGTCATTTTAGAATGGTAAAGTAGGTGGTGGTAACACATAGGATAGAGATCCAGAGAACTTTGTAAGACTTATTTGCAGTTTACTTGTTTGTATGTAACTGCAACAGTAGACTTTGCCATAAGTAATAGGATTTACTGGCTCCTGCCAGACTCCTACTTATCAGCCATGAAACCTAGAAAAGCATGTCATTCATCTCCTCAGTGCCTCTGTTTCCAAATCTATAAAAAAGGGGATCATAATGGGAACTTTTCTACCCCATAGAGATGCTGGGATGACCAGATGAGAAAAGTTGCAGGCAAACGTTGCCCCATGAACAACATTCATGAAGGAGCTACTAGGTGTTGAGCACAATGGATCCATTGTGAATTATCAATATTAGTTATTAGAATAAATTTTATAGAAATTATCAGAGAATTGGGTTCAAAATTTACCTATGTGCCAAGGATGGTGAAAGGCTGATCCCAGAGAAGGAGAAAAGAAGGGAATTAATATTTACAGAGCTCTCTCTAGAATCAGAACTCATGACAGGCATTGTTTTATGTTCTGCACAGAGTATATTTCATGATCATTTATCAGTGAGAAATCTGATGTCAGTAACAGTAGTAATGGCCAAGGTCCCACAGCTGGGAAGTGACAGAGGCAGCATTGAGGCCCAGGTTTGTGAATTCAGGAATTCACCTGCATTCTATCCAGCTATGCTACCTCCAGAAGAGAAAGAAGAGGCTTTGAGGAAATCAAGGCTGAAGGGAATTACAAGATAACCTTGGTCCATGTCATCACAAGGCAGTGTGGGCAGGACACAATCTCAGTTGAGAGGGACTTCTGGAAGAGGTGGCATTTGACTCAGTCCTTTAAGTTTGGATGCTTTACATCTCTCTCTCTCCCTCTCTTTTTAATAATTTCAGACTTTCAGAAAAGTTACAAAGATAATATAAAGAATTCCCATATACCTTCACCCAGATTCCCCAAATGGGAACATTTCCCAAGTTTGCTTTATCTTGCTCTCTCTGTATACATATTATTTTTGTCCTAAACCATTTGAGAGTAAGCTCTTTTACCGGTAAAGTCTTCAATGAGTGTTTTCAAACAATTCTTACATAATTAAAATTGGGAAATTGCCTTTGATACTACCATCTAATCTAAACCATACCTAGATGTCACTAGTTATCTCACTCATGGCAAAAATGAAAGATAAATAAAGTCTGGTCAGAATTCAATCCAGGATAGTATATTGCATTCAGCTGTCATATCTCTTGGGAGGGTATTTTTATTATTAAAAATAAATTTTATCAATTTTCACTTCTTCTTTTAAATGGTCATACATGTGTGGTCCATATGGGGTCACAAAGACAATCTCCTTGCTCAACATTTAGACAGGTTCTTCTGAGCCCTCTTTTTGACGAGGCCTCACCCTTGGGTCCTGTCTTCAGCCTGCCAAACCCAGTTGTAGCAAGAATCTTGCTAAGTCAGTTTAGTGAGAATCCCCCCACCCTTGATATTTGATCACCCTGGCTTGCCTTTAGCAAGAATCCTGTTAGGTCAGTTTAGCAAGAATCCACCTACCCTTGATGTTAGTAATTTTCCATCCACTGACCCCCACCCTTCCTTGACTACAAATCCTCACCTGTCCTTGTTAAGCCTGACCTCTTTCCCCAGTACAATACCCCTTTGGCAATGATCTCGAATAGTCTTCCTTACCATTTTAACAAGTGTTACCATTTTGACAATTTTTTCTTTAACAGCGATAGAGAAAACATAGAAAAAATTAAACCCCATCTGTAATTGCCCACCAGATATAACCTTAATTAATCCGTGGTTAATTTAAATGTCTTAATACTTGATTTCTTTTTAATGTACATGTGTAATCCAAGCACACAACCACCATCCCCTTCCAGGGCCCAGCTTCCCCTAGAAAATATTGAGGATATGCAAGTTCTACTTATCATTCCTCCAGAAGTTCTTCCCCCGGGTCCAGTGCACCTCCTGTGGCTCTCAGCATGGCCATAGCCTGCCTTGCCCTTTAGCTCCTAACCCAAAACTCTGGTTACCACCTCTCTTGAAAAAATGTTGCAGCCCCTAAGAACCCTAAAAAGAAGCTAAGTGGGCAGGCCACACCGCTCATACCCACCTGTTTTGTTTGCAACATCAGGGCCTACAAAACCTCTACTGGCTAACAGATTTGATAAAGCGTTGTGGTAGCTCAAGAAAATTAAAATGTAAGACTGGACAACTTGAAGCTGTACAAGAGATACGACTTCCCCCATATTCCAGGGAAGAACAACCAGGTGTTCAACCCTCCACAGTGGGTCCCTTGATGGTGCACCCCACTTCTAACCTGGCCCCAACTTTGTTCATCTACCCTTCAATATGACTCTCCACGGGAAAGCCAGCCCCTTACCTCAGGGGACAGGCTTTCCCTGGGACCCCATCCCATCATTTTCCCAACATACAGTTCACGAGCCTCAGTCAGTCAAGACATCTGTGTGACATTCTGGGGTGGTGGTAGTTGGGTGGTCACCAACGGGGCTGGTCAGTGATGGCCGTTGGCATTCCAAGCATGGCCGAACAGCTGGGTAAGCCAGGGCAGGTGAGGTCCACGGGTAAGTTCGGCCTCCTTCAAGATTTTCCTGTCTGAGTTGCAGGTGTGCGAGTAATTGTTGAATCAAGGGTGCACACATGCACGCTCCCACACACATCTTCAAAGACAACTCTCAAAGCTGATTCAGTCTAAATCTACGAAGATCAGAGAAACAATTTGCTAATTACCTCAAATTTTTCAGAATGCCATAGTATTACTTCTCTATAATTAGTATGAAAAATCACATATACATATTATATGGTATATAGTATATTATATATATAAAATTATGTAATTATCTTTTCTTTATGCCCCCCCTTCCTTGAGTTTGTATTGTCTTATTGCCTCGTTCCCCTCATGAGAATTCCCAGGTGGAAATCACTTAGGGCCCCCACTGGGATTTCCCTTAGTTAGCCAAGCACCAGGTCAGGGCTGTGCAATTATCCTGAGGATGTGATTTAATTGAGAGCCCTCACTCCACTCGGAGGCTGTGTGAGAGAACTGCTTTTATTCAGGATGTGCAGGGCACAAGGCAAATATTTGTTGTAAAGTGCCTGTCTACGTAAACAACCTGATTTCAAAATGCATTACAAGATCCATGGCCCATGTGAAATACAGTGATTTAATGATGAGGATTTAGAATAATGGGTAGAGAAGAGGTATTTACATATTTATTTATTGTTTCGGCAGTGCACATAAGGATTCCCCATAGTATCCAGGCACCCTCTCTTCCTGTTCAAGTCCAAAACCCACCTTTTCATTTTCTTTCTTGTTCACTAACGCCAAATACACCATTCTTAATGCCATATTCCCCACCTGGAGAAAAGGTGGCAATGCCATTATTACCCATAATGCCATGGCTCTTCAGAACCTACTTGTACTGAAACAGTACAGCTCTTCTTGCCTCTACAGTTCCCTAATACCGCTGACTCATAACGTTGCGTCATCCATCCGCAGGTCTGTGAACACTGGCTTCCAATGACTCTCAAAAGCTGTTACTGTGCTCTGTTGAGGAGGACTTCACGTGCTAGTCTTACCCAAAGTATGCAGGAAAATATGAGCCATCGTTCATTTCCAGATCATGTTAAATTTACCATTTGGAATTACATAGTATAAACCTAAAACAATACATTTTTCCACCCGTGTCTTCTCTTAAACTCCTAAGACTGTAATCACTGCATTCCTAGCATGTGGTCTCTTTCATTGTTAACAAAATTGCCGTAGGTTTGGTTGAAGGGTATCCCCCTAAGACTCATGCTTACCTGGAACCTGTGAATGTGACCTTATTTGGAAATAAGGTTTGTACAGATGTGATCAAGTTAAGATAAGGTCAAACTGTATCAGGGTGAGCCATAAATCCAGTGAGTGGTGTCCTTACAAGAAGAGGGAAACTTGGAGACACAGAGACACTCAGGGAGTAATACCAGGTGAAGATGGATCAGAGATTGGAATGAAACATCTAGAAGCCAAAGAATACCAAGGGTTGTTGGCAACACAGAAGCTAAGAAAGAAGCACTGAACATGTTTTCACTCAGAGCCTCCAGAAGGAACCAGTCCTGCTGACACCTTGATTTCAGACTTTTGGCCTCCAGAACTGTAAGAGAATAAATTTCTATTGTTTGAAGACACCAAGTTTATGGTAATTTGTTACAGCAGCCCTAGAAAAGAATATGTCCTGCTTTCTGCAGACTGCCACCAGTGGGAAGGAAGGCAGGAGCCTGTGGGTGGAATGAGAAGAGAAACTACTTAGGCGAGGAATGTCTATCCCTTGTCCAACATGGGGTAAGACTGATCTGGAAAAGCATGACATTGCATATTAGTTAGAGGCTAGAGAGGATACTGATGAGAAAAGCCCATAGGCATTCTGGAACAGTGGTCTCAAAAGCCACTCCCACCCCCAGAGGACTTTCTGCCCTGTGACACAGAGCCTCTTGAGGACACAGGGTGACTTCCCTGGATGCTGGGGTGGAGACACAGGGGATAAAGGATGCCTGCCATGAGACTCATGTCCCTCAAGTGTTACAGACCAGCAGCAGCGCATATAAGGGTGAGAGCTGATGTGCAGGTCTATAGACATGGCTCAAGTCCAAGAGTCAGCAGTGGACCCTCAGTAGCCTAGACCCCCAAACTCACCCTGCATCCATAAGAGCCACCGCAAATCAATACGTCCATACCTTTTTGGTGGCCCAATCTCACACAAATCCACAAAACAAAGACCACACTTATCAGTAGGAGCTATCCACTTACCAGGCTGTCCTCCATTAGAGCCCAGGGATGACACTATAGGTGTGAGTCTTGGAGCTCTTTGGGACATCTAGTCCACTCCATGTGTAGATTAGAGGGTCAGGGAGGGCTTGAAGGGGAGAAACAGGGTCTTGGACACCTAAAGATTCTGGGTCGGGCTGTGGGCGGTATACCCAGCTGATCTAACGCATGTGAAGGAATTTAGGAAATTCTGTTGACTGTACTCCAGAGCAGGGGCCTCCTGGAGCTCAAAGATGGGCAGGATCCTATTTGTGAAGGTCTGACAAGGACTCCCTCCCTGACCAAACTTTCGTCAGGCTCCTTCAGTCTGAGCAAGAAACTTATGCTGTTGTTTTTCCAAATAGATAGATGTGATGAGTTTTGAAAAAAAAAAAAGCACATCCCAAAATAAAGGCAAAGAAACAAATCTACAAAGGTAAGAATTTGCAAAGGTAGTTGTAGAAATAGCAACCTGGTGCGGCTATAACAGAGGAGGTTGATATGGGAAAAATAAAATGTATGACTGGAAAGGTAGGGAGGAATTTGAAATTAGAGTTTCAGTCTGTCAGCAAGGAGGAAGTCTCAAGGGCTTGGAGAGAGGAGAAATGTGACGAGAGCCAACTCTTCGGTAGGATGCATGGTGCCTAGAGATGAGACGAAGGCCATTGCAGAGGCTGAGGTGCACGCAACCAGGGTCGAAATTAGGACAGAGGCAGTGGGATTGGAGAGGTGATGGTTATTCGATGTCTGGAAGAGTCCAGCAGGACTGACTATGGAGACAAGGAAGGGTCTGTAAGGATCTAGCTCCGTAGGGATCTAGCCTCAGGGTTATCATGAGGACAAAAGTTACTCATTGGATGGATGGGGCTATTCTGTTCCTCATGGCTCCTGTCTGTCTTCTCAGGTGGTAGGTGGAAGAAGTTTTCCTTTCTGCATTTTAAAGATGGGGAAACCGAGGTTCAGCAAATCATGACTTGCCCAAGAGACGCTGGAAAATTGGATCCCTTGCAGCGCAATCTGAGTAGACATGTAGGCACAGGGCACTGGAGCTCTGTTATGTCTCTTTGAATGTGGCAAACTCACCTCGCCTATGCGCACAGGGTTGGGGGTGGTGGGCGGGAGATGAAGGGATGTGTGCCTGTGTGTGTGTGTGTGTGTGTGCGCACGCGCGCACGTGCACGTGCACACGCACTCCGTGGGCATGTGGGTGAGGAGGGTAGCACGTGCGCCAGCTGGATTTCTCTCTCAGGAGGTGGTGATGGGCACCAGTGCTCCCTGGATGGCTTCCTCTTCCCAAATAAACAATCATATGACACAATGTCTGAAAGCCCAGAAGATTTCCTGTCTCCATTGGCCCCGTGCCTTGCCTGCTGCCAACCCCAAGCTGGTAGAGCTATCTCCAGCCCTCCAATTCCCTCCACCCCAAGTCTCTAGCTCCAGGACCCAGAGAACGCCATGAGCTCACTGTGCCGGGCCTGCTTGGCACCAGCTACATGAAGAGGGTGGACATTCTTCTGCCAAAGTAAACCCGGTGGCTGGGCCAGTGACCTGGACTTCCTCCAACAGGCTGGCTCTGCCACACTACCTACCTCAAGTCTCCATCCCTCCCGGGGGGTCTGCTACTTCCATCAGGGTCCACCTGAGGGACCCCGAATAGGCTCCACCATTACAGAAAAGGAAGTCGTGTTTCCCAGGGACCATTACCTTCTCTCCACGTTGCAAAAAAAGGCAGCAACAGTGCGGGAAGTGAAAGGGGAGCTGGCGGTTTCTAACCTACAGAATCCATTCATCCTTTGAGGTCCAGTTGATTCGCCGCCCACTCTGTGACTTCTCACCCAAATCCCACTCCAAAAGTGCTAGCCAACAGCTCCTCTGTGCTCCCCTAGCAAATGTGTGCAGTGTGATTGCAGTCCTTTGTTGCCTGGGAAGCAAAGAGGTTCCATCTTTTGTTCTAGATCTGACTGATGGGTAGTGATTCCTTGGTTGCAGCGTCACGAAGGATGCTGAGGCCATATTCAGACACAACGGGAACCTGCCATCACCAGTTAGGAGAGGTAGTTGGCGGGGAGGGTAGTCAGGTAGCCTGCCACTGTGCCTGCCAACCCCAACTGCCACGCTGCCCTGCCCTTCGTCACCTCGACTGTCCTTAACCACCATTCGAACAATTTGGGGACAGGGCACCATTTGCTCCTCTTTGTATCTCCAGTTCCTAGCACAATGCCTGCGACTTAACAGGTGCTCAAGAAATATTTTTGCTGAATGAATGATTCATTAAAAGATGCCATAATTCTTCCCATTGAGCGGACAAGCAGATGCACCCACCCTGGCTCTCAACAAGTGGGAATCGTGCAAACTCAATGTGCCCTTGGGCCCTCAGGGAGACCACTCCTCTGGGCACCCACCTTCTCTCCTGTAGTCTTATTCTTGATGACATTGTGTCCAATGGCTTTATTCGTATGTCTTGAAGTTAGGGATGGTAGCTTCTACTTCAACCTACACTTAGGTTATATATAGCATGGGGCAGCCATAGGCATTTGGCGATTCCTGGTTAAAGAAATGAATGGATCTTGTCCCCACCTTCTGCCTGCCATCTACTCTCCTATTGTGTAAACACCATTGTATTCAGTTTAATACCTGGTAGTAAATAAATTGCCATATTACATAAATGTACTTAATTTCCTCTTATCAAGCAGTGACCATCTTAATTGCATTTATAAATATTACCAGAGTCATAGAATTTGAAGTTGGAATGCACCATACAGTTTAAAACACTCATGTTAAAGGCGAGGAATCGGAGACGGCGATTACCGACAGAGTTGCTGTCTCCTTTTTTTACCTTTTTCATTCATTCACTCAATGCTATTTTGTTAGAATTAACATTTAATGGAAACAATTTAGTAATTTTTAGAAGAACACAAAGCAAGCCATACTTCTTAATGTTTTGAGATCTCTTTTATATTTCTATGAGTTTTTCAAGAAAACCAACTTTAAATGAAGGTAGAATTTACAAGGCCACCCGCCAGGTTCACTTTGGATCCCTCCCCAAGCCATACACAGCCCTTCAACACAAATTTACCAACAATCCAATGTGAATCTCAACCAAGGAGCACCGGTTACCAAAAGAAATGAAGACACAGCTCATGCTCTCCAAATACTTCTCTCTGCAATTATCTAGAGCTTTAAATATTGTCTACAGACTGTCAAAACTACAATAGCCTCTCATTTTTGTGGTATGCCACACAAGCAGGTGTCTAGAAATTTAAAGCTTAACTCTCCCACAATCGGAACTTAAAATATATACATATTATTATATACATTGGAAAGAAAACTTTCTAAAACATATTGCATACATGTTTTATATTTTTTATGTTTTTTAAAGATGTATGTATTTATTTTAAAAAGAGAGCATGGGTGGGTGGTAGAGGAGAGGGAGAGAGAGAATCTTAAGCAGGCACCACCTTCAGTGTGGAGTCCAACATGGGGCTCAATCTTACCACCCCGAGATCATGACCTGAGCTAAAACCAAGAGTCAGATACTCAACCGACTGAGCCACCAAGGCACCTTGTATACATGTTTTTAAAACAAAAAATGCTCACTGTAACTCCACCCGCTCTTAAGGATAGCAAGGCCTTTTCCTGAGCATCCGTGGGCTCAGCTGCAAAGCCCTGGTAGACTCAAGTTTCAGAGGTGTGAGGGGCTCTACCATACTGAATGGCCCTGGAAAGCCATGGATTTCTAGTTCTTCTACATAATGTTGGAAGTACTTCTGCCTCCATTCTTACTTTAAACTGTAGGTTGTCATTTCTTCATTTTGCTGGTCTTCTTGCTTCTTTCCACTCATGCTCTTGGGGCTCAAGAGGGCTGCTCAGGATATACCCTTGGCTCTTGTTTCCCTGTGCTTTTCTGTCCCTCCTTCCTTTTAGGTGGGTCTTTACAGGATCCTCCTCCAGGATCTGTGCAATTACATAAGAACCCACACTCAGAAGGGCCCGCACTTGGTTCACTGCTCTGCTATCGCTGTCTTGAACTCTTAATAATTTTATCTATGATTTGTGTGTTCTAAGTGAAGACCAATGGGACAATGGAACTTGTCCCTCTCCCTCGGCTCCTCCCCCTGCTTGTTTGCATGCTCTCTCTCTCAAATAAATAAATAAAATCTTAAAAAAAAAAAAAACAAACAACCTAAGTTGAGACAGATGGCAGAAGAAAGGAAAAAGCTCTAAATTTTAGTCCCTTTAAACTGCATTTCCTTGGGCCCTGACAATTATGTAGCAGGTCCTCTGCACACTCCCCTACCAACCTTCTCCCAGCCCCCTTCCTGTTCTTAACCAAGAGCAAGAGTGTCACCACCACATCTCTCTACTTACCTGCCTGGACACGTTTCACCTTCCCCTCCTTCCTTAAGCTGAGAGCCGGACCCCATGGTTCTTCCTCACTCTGCTCATTCCACTTGCCCATCTGTACCCACTTCTCTTTCCACCTGCATCCTTAAGCCATGGCGCTTTGCCCTGGAGCCCCCATGGACCACCCCCTCTGCCCTGTGCTTCTTTCTGGATTCAGTCACTCCTGAGGCAGAAGGCTCCTGAGAAATCCCATCTACTTGGGGGGTCTGATGCTTATTCTTCTCTTGACATACTCTCCCCACCCTGGACTCAAATGGGTTATCCAGAAACACTATTCTTTAAAAAAAAAAACAGGTGGACAACCCAAATATCCATCTATGGTTGAATGGATAAACAAAGTGTCATCTCTACAGACAATGGAAGATGATTCGGTCTTAGAAAGGAAGGACATTCTGACACGAGCTACAACATGGATGAATCTTGAAGACATTAAGCTGAGTGAAGTAAGTCCGACACAAAAGGACAAATACTGAATGATTCCACTTACATAAGTTCCCTAGAGTAGGCAAATTCATACAGACAGAATGGAAAATGGTGGTCACCAGGGCCTGAGGGGAGGGAAGAACGGAGAGTTCGTGTTTCATGGATGTACAATTTCTGTTCCAGATGATGAATATATTCTGAAAATGGGTTGTGGTGATAGTCTTACAACATTGGGAATGTACTTAATGCTACTGAATTATACGCTTTTAAATGGCTAAAATGTTACAGTTTATATTACGTTTATTTTACCATAATAATAATTTATTTTAAACAGATGCAAATCCTGATTTGCACCCTCCTCTCTTTCCCATCTTCCTTCTCCTCCTAGAGGTGTGTGTGTGTGTCCTGGAGAAAGCCAAGATGATTTACATCTTCAGTTCAAGGCTGGATGAGGAAAAAAGACAGAGGAAATGAAGGCGAGGATGTGACGTTATCCATCAAGGTTATGGCATGAGTTGCAGGGTTGTTTTCTGAGAAGCACGTGAGGGCTTTCTGATGATGGCGGAATGTGGGGAATTGAACTTCAGAGCTGGAAGGATCAAAGGAGAGAAACGACTTACCGGGGCCTCCCTGCTCATGGATGGCATAAAGAGTACTGCAGCCAGGGAAGGGCTGACCGCCCCCCAACCCCAGGCTCTTTCCTCCTGACTGAAGCTCCCCATGAGACGGCAGCTGTGAGGGAGAGGGCATGTGGATCAGTGAAGGTAGATACACAGGAGTCACGGGTTCTGCTTCTGAGGCTAGGCCACAGGAGACTTTGGGATGAATATCTAAAGATTTGTGTAAGGCCAGGAGCCCAAAACAGGCATCCCAGGAAGGAACAGCACGTACTACAGGACCAGGATGTCGCAGCATCCAGGACAGTGGTTTTGGGAGGGCACTGTTGCCATCTGGCTCGGGACTGTTGCAGGACATTTAGCACCTCTAATCCCTGCCTGCTGAACTCCATAAGCACTTCCCATCATTGTGACTGCATCACACACCTGATGCATTTCCAAATATAATCCCTATATAACTATAACCTCTAGTTAATAACTTCCTTTGGGTCTGGTTCCTTTGAGTAGTTTAGAAAGAACAAAAAGCAAGGTAAACAATGATTGAGACTGACAGTGAGCATAAGGAGTCAGGACATGGGCAGGGAGGCATCCAGACCAGAGCAGCTACCCAGGACTCCGCACTCACACGGGCCCTGTAAGTGGGGTTTTAATGCTTAGAGGGCACCATCTTGAAATTCTTGATCCTGTTATCTTTGACTTTGTGTTTTGTGAATAGAGTCCCCAGGACAAAGGAGATATACTGAGGGCCTGGAGCCTCTGCTCCTGAGCAGTCCCACCTCCCACTGCCTCCTTAAGATGGGTTCTCAGCCATCTACACCATGCCCCCTGGCACCTCAGGCTCCACCCAGTTTCCCCTCTCCCACCCCCATCACTTGACCCCCATCTCATTGGTGGTGAGGGTCATATTCTGCTTTGCCCTTCATCCCTTTTGGAGGCCAAGGCAAGCTCAGGGAGGTCCAGGGTTGGGCACACGCCCCTTGGCGTCTCAGGCTAGGGCTGAGCAGTGGCCATCGCTGCCCCGGGCCTGGTGGTGCTATGACACGTCGGGCTGAGTCAGCAGGGGCCTCTTGCCCACCCCCAGTGCAGGCAGGGAGCTTCTGTTTGGTTGCAATTCCTTAGGGGTAACCCATCCATCTATGGATGGGGATGGAGTCCCATGAGAAGGGAGACTGATTCCCCACCCTCCCACCCTCCTCTTCCCCCCCACCCCCCCACCCTGGGACCCTGCATTTTGCACTGGGCCCACGGCTTATAGAGCCAGCTCTGCACATATAATAGTATGAATGGTGAAGGTACAGAGATAGGGATGCTCTCCGGAAAAGGTCTGACCTGGACTTGACAGGTTTTAGTGACTTATTACATATGGAGGGAGAGAGAACATTTTAAGAACACACCCCTCCCCAACTGTTAGCCCAGAAATAGAGAAAGGTGACATTTTTTTTTGAAGGGGGTCTGGAAAGGTGGGGAGAAATAATGAGCTTACCTTGGGACATATTTATTTAGAGATTATAGTGGAGACATCCAAAAAAGCATTTGGAAATTAGGTCAGAAGCCCAGGAAAGGAGTCGGAGAGAAACAGATCTGTGGGCTACAGGTGTATGGAGGTTTCTGAAGTTATAGGAGCCAAAGGGAAGGGCTGGGACAAGATGTGGTGTTTAAGAGAGGCACAGGGATGCCGCATGGACAGTAAGTGAGACCCAGACACAAACATGGGCGTTGAATTTGGTCACTAGAAGGTCACTAAGTACTTACAGCTGTACTGACCCAAACAATAGCCACTGGCCATATGTGGCTATTACAATGAAATTAAGGTTAAAATTAAATAAAATTTAAAAGTCAGTTCCTCGGTCCAAAGAGCCACATTGCATGTTCTCAGGAGCCACGTGTGGCCAGTGGCTGCCACAGCACACAGCTCAGAACAGAACATTTCCATCCTCACAGAATGTTCTGTTGAGCAGCACTGCATTCGAGCAGATTCTGAGGAGCAATCTTATTCAGGAAGTCTTCCGCCCTGCCAAGACCAGAAGCCAGGTCTCTGGACTCCCAGCCCAGGGCTTTTGCCCTTGGTTCACTGACTGCACCTTTCCTTGCTGGCAAGGGTGTAAATCAGCACCCAACACTGCTGTCCCCAGCCTCCCCGCTGCACGGCCCTCATGGGCCCCCAGGCTCTCCAGCACCCCAGTGCCTCCCTTCCCAGTTCCACCAGGCACAGGGACTGGCGCACAGGAGGCCCTTGCCAGACACTAGTGGGATGAATGAGTGGCCCCTGGTGAGGTGTGCCAGCTCCTGGGGAAAGCCCTCTTGCCATCACACACTGCAGAAATTCGTCCTCACCTGCTCACGGTTCTCAGGCTGGTCTTGTCAATTGGGATAAATGCACATCCTGCCTCCTGAAGTCACTCTGCTGCCTCGAGCGTTCATTTTCAAGGCATCTTGGAGGCTAGAAGGCAGCTGCATGGTCCAAGGTGCATTTGGAAAATGCAGGAAGAAATTCAGAAGGTGAGGGATCTGTCCTGCCCAGGACAAGGGATCAGACATTGCAGGTGTCCCCCTAGTGTGACCTGGGGCAAGCATAGAACCTATCTGTGCCCTCATTGCCCATCTGGGAAATGGAGACCTGATCCTGTCTGCTTCACGGTGTTGTCATGGGGTCCTGACTGGTTGCGAAAGGCTCTGAAGGGTCCAGGGTACTCGTGTGTCTCCTCCTGCCCTCCCCCCACCTTCATCAACACAACTCCTACCCCTTCTTCCTTAAACACGCTTCCCCAACCATACTAACTCTTGAATATTCCGCACTCCCTCCACCCATGGTAGCTTTTCCCGTTTCATGTCTGAACATACAGGAATCTCTGTCACCCTCCAATCTTCTCTTCTGTATTCCACCCAGGGCAATTTTCCCAAAGGGCCCCTTTCCACCTGCTGACTCTGCCCTCACCTCTCCACCCTGCAACCCTGCCCCACCCCTCTGTAGAGACAGTTCCCACCGACAGCACTGGGAGCTCTAAGTCCCAGGTAGGAAGCCATCCTGCAAGGCCCCCAGTGTGAATGGTGCTCAGACTACCCCCTCCTCCTCAAGCCCCGGGGCTCTCTGTCCACTTCCAGGACTCCATGCACCACCCGCTACCTCTCTGGCCCCTCCCCCTCAGGCTGGGCCTCCCCCCAGCTTTCTGCGCACCTGCCTCCCCCTGCATGAACTTGAATGTGTTTCTCCGTGCTCCACCCTCTGCAATGGCCTCCTCCCACTGCAGGCTCTCCCCGGGTGGCTTGACCAGCTCCTGTCCTGACAGCCCTGAGTCTGCCTCTCCAGCCCCAACTGCTTTCTGATGCCGAGGACCCAGATGTCCAGCTATCTCCCAGATGTTATACTTGGAGGGCCCACAAGCATCTCAGACACAGTGTGTCCAAAAGCTGACTCAGGGTCCCCCAAAGGGTCTAAGTGAGTTCATTTTCTATGAACAAAAGAACCATATTAGACATTTTAAAATTGACTCCCCACCCCCAAATCACACCCTGGAAGAAGGAGTCCACTGCAAGTGTTTTCATTGGGAGGTGATATCTCAGAGAGGCCCGATCAGCCCCCTCCACTTAAGACCCTCCTCTGCCCCCCGACAACCCCACTGTACTCAGAGCATTTATCAGCTTCTCACACACTCGATGTATGACTCACTTATGACATTTGTTTTCATGATCTGTCCCCACTAGAGTGAAGTCCATAGTGCAGGCTCGCTCACGTCTTCTCTTCGCTGAGGAGCGTCAGGCGTCTGAGCAGTGTGTGCGGTACACGGCAAGTTCAACACATAACTGGGGAACGAAGGAAAGACTCGGTGAACTGGACAGGTCTCTTTTCCTGCCTCCCGCACAGACATAAACTGCACTAGGGTGGACACTGGCTTGTTCTCCTCTGAATCCCGCGCGCTGAGCACTGTGCAAGCCACATTCCAGACCTCAGTGAATGGTTGGGACAGTGTGACCCAATCTAGGGGAACAATTTCTGCCAATGCCTGTTGTCTCACTGTGACATCTTTAAAGCTTTGAACCCCACTGTGTGAAGCCGGAACAAGAGACTGCTACAGACACACCCCACTCTCTCCTCCTGGCTATGGCGTGGAGGGAAGGAGTTTGGTGCACAGAGACCAGATGAAGCCCCAGTTTCTGGGGCCAAGTACAGAGCCTCAAGGAAGACCCTTCACCTATCCTCTCTCAAGTGCTTCCTCTCTTGCCCATTGCTCCATGACGTTGTGGGCCTGGGCCCTGCAGGCAGACCACCTGGGTTTCAAATTCTGACTCCCCGCCTTCCTAGCTGTGTGACCTTGGGCAGATGGCTCACCATCTCTGTTCCCTCGACTGCAAAATGGGGATAATAAATTCCCTACCTCATTGGGTTGTTGAGGATGCAATGAAGTGATGTGGTGGGGTGTGCAGAACAAGGCCTGCCCCAGAGTAAGGGCTCAGTGATTGTCAGCTAGTCCCCCACAGGATGCAGGAGTCCCATGAAATACAGGGTGTGGAAGAACTTTGAGAGATACAGAGTCAGAGAGAGACAGAGACAGAGAGAGGCGGGCACATGGCTATTTTCTTAGTGCTCACCAGCCCTTATTTATGTCTCTCGTTTCTTAGCCTTTTCAGTTTCTTTCCTTAAGAAATACCAAAAACCAAGTGTGTGATGTAGGAAGTACTCGCAGCTTTCTAAAAGATTGATGTGGCGTGAGTCTGACGACCATTCAGACCGCAGTCTGGACATTTGTTCCTTTCTGAGACGTGAGAGCTCTCCATTTAGAACTAGAAGATCCATGGTTCCTTCCTGAGCCTCCTCCTCACCAGAGACATGATGGTGGGTGGATTGCTTGGTTTCCTCACCTGGAAATGAGATCTACAAAACCCTCCCTGCCTCCTCTAGAGGGACATTGGGTGAGGTTCAACAGGGAAGTACTTCGTAAACTGGGGAGTACCTGACACACAGGACTCTTGGAGGAGAAAAAAGGTCCAGGAAAACTTTGAAGACAGTGATCAGATCTTGGTCATTCCTTCATGCAGCCCCCCTTGCCCAGCGTCACCTCGGTGCACACTTGATGCTCGACAAAAATACTCCCTGGGATGCCTTGAGGTTGGGGAAGGAGAGGGGAGAGGATCCACAACCCTTGTGGGTTTCCAGCCCTAAGGGTTCTGACTTCTCTCAGCACCGCGTGGGCTGCAGGGACCCTGCCAAACATGTCACCCATGAAATCACAGGGCCACCAGGAAGGCGGCACGGGGTGGGGTCCGCCAGAATGTACTAATTTTGTAAATTGCACCGTGCCATCATGCGCACACCCATGGGCGGGAGTAAGGGCAAGAAGGAAGGGAAGGGAAAGGAGACAATTTCATATGAGGGAAATTGCAGGTCCTACCAGATGGCTCACAGGCCCCAGGCTGGCCCTGGGCACAACTGTGCAGTGGGAAAGTTTGTTTTCATTGTTGTCATTCCCTCTATGTCATCATCTTTCCCTCCCCAACACACACACCCCCCACTTCTCACCCCTGCACTCTGTCCTCTGATGTGCCCCACTCTTCCATGTGGGAGCCCACTTGCCTGCCCCTGAGGGAAACTTGGCTTTCCCTACCCCCTGCCTCCTGACCCCATCTCCCACCACCACCCTCCTGCTCCACGATCCAGCTGTCCAACGGCTGCTGATCTGTCACCCCTTATCTCATTAACACGAATCAGTTACCTCCAGGTAGCCTAGTTTGAACTCCACCTTGTATCAACATGCTTTGAGCCCAGATCTTCCTCCCAGGGAGAGGGCAGTTTCCGTGAAGGGGGAGACTGGGTCAGACACTTTTGGCAGCCCACTCAGAGCCCCACAGTGTTGGTGCCATGGAAGGTGCTTGGGGAACACTTGGTCATGTGCCGGGCTTCTTACCAGTTACCTGCACCTTATACCCCGGCAGCCACAGAATCCAAGTCTCTGTAAGAGCTGAGAGGGGCTGAGGAGGATCTGAAGACCCTGAGGATGGAGGGATGAGCTCCTTAAAGAAACTTGCTGGACGCCCCCTCCCTCAGGCAGTGTCATCAGACTGACTGTAGTTCTCCAGGGGAAAAAAAAAGTCTGGTTCAGCTTGGGTGAAGGGTGTATCAGAGGCTGTCTGTCTTATTTTGCAATTTTTCTTAGTCTAAAAAGATTTCCAAATAAAGAAAGGAGAAGAAGGAAGAGGACACAATGACAAGCCTAGATAGTTTTACATAAATTATATCAAAACTTGGAAGAACAGATAATTCCTGTGGTATACAAACTTATTTAGAGCATAGAAAAAGAAGACTAACTAATTCATCATATGAAGTTAATATGACCCTCGTTACAAAAGCAAACAAGGACAGTACAAATAATGAAAGGGAAGATCAGGTTCACAGATGAACTTGGTACAATTGTCCTAAATGAACTAATTAACAAGTTGAATATATCAGTGTATAAAGAAAAATATATCATAACCAGGTAGGATTTAATCTAGGAACATAAGGATGGTTTAACATCGGAAAATCTTTCTATGTATTACGCTATATGAACTAACTGCAGGAGAAATTGATATGTTCATGTTAATGTTGAAAACCATTAAATATATCTATTAAATATACATCAATGGCCATTCATGATAAAGACTGAAGTCTTGGCAAACTAGGAATTGGAGAAAACTTCGTTAACGGGACAAATTAGAATCTATCATATTATTAAAATAAGAAAGTTCGGGAAACATGTTACATACAAAAACAACATATAAAAATTAATGCAATTCTATAAATCAGTTAGAGCTACTTAGAAAATGTAGTAGAGAAAGAGAGCTCATGCGTTAGTGCAATAAAATGTAGAAGGAACACAGGACTACATTTGACAGAAGAACAAAAAAGTGTAAGATCTTCACAAAGAAGTTCACAAATCTCAGCGGTGACCCATCACTGTGGAGCAAACCATCCTAAACCGTGGAGCCTAAAACAACCCCATTCTCTTTGCTCATGATTCTACACGTCTGCAATCTGCTCAAGGCTTAGCCAGGCCAGCACTTCTGCTGCCCGTACTTGCGGCCGCTGCTGCAGCTACAGTCAGCTGGGTCTCCACGGGCGGCGTGCTGTAAGATGCCTCCCTCACGCACCGGGTCGTTGCAACTGGGGTTCACTCAGCCACCCTTCTGCAGCCACACACCACCTCTGCCAGCAATTGGCCACACAAATTCCTGTTGATTATTAGAGATGAATTGAGGGGTCCCTGGGTGGCTCAGTCGGTTAAGCATCCGACTCTTGATTTCAGCTCGGGTCATGATTTCAGGGTCGTGAGACTGAGCCCCACTTCTGGCTCCACACGGAGCATGGAACCTGCTTAGGATTCTCCTCTTCCTCTGCCCCTCCCTGCTCACAGACTCTCACTCTCTCTCTCTCTTTTTTAGAGAAATAGAGAACGGTACCTTATTCAAATAGATGGGAAGATATAAAATTATAAAAAAATACCAATTCTCCCCAAAGTACTATATAAATTTTTTAAATTGCCATAAAAATTCCAAGGTTCTTTTTCATTTTATTGTAGTTGTTGTATGCGACGTAATGACCTGATCCTAAAATGCACAGGAACAAGTGAAGGAATAAGATAAATTATCAAGAAGACACCTAACAGTAGTATACCATGTAAGATAGAAAATGTATTAAGGGGGCGCCTGGGTGGCTCAGTTGTTAAGCATCTGCCTTCAGCTTAGGTCATGATCCCAGGATCCTGGGATCGAGCCCAGCATCGGGCTCCCTGCTCTTCGGGAAGCCTGCTTCTCCCTCTCCCACTCCCCCTGCTTGTGTTCCCTCTCTCGCTGTGTCTCTCTGTCAAATAAATGAATAAATAATCTTTAAAAAAAAAAGAAAATGTATTAAGGAAAAATCAGAGAAGAAAAAGAGGATTAAAGGTAAATACAGTGGATTGATCCAATGCTTCCACTTTTACCCCCTCTCGAAATCCCACTCTCCCAAGGGACAGTAAAGTAAAAAGAAAGAATGAGAGAATGGGACAGAATCCTAGCTATAAAATTTTGGAAGCTAAAAGCAGATGAGAGAGTAATAAATAACCTAGCAACTCAGTAGATCTGAGAAAACAGAGTTCTAGGCCAACAGTGGGAAAAACCAAAAAGCAATGTGATTAAATTTTAGAACTATCCAAAGGCCCAGGAAAGGGTATAACCAGTTATTGCTGGAAATCAAGATGAAAATAGGGTTAAAATAAATAGTTGAAAGTCTATAGGGGACACAGATTCCCAGGCTCTCTCCCAGCTGTGCACGGCCAAACACTGTCTGCCCATCCTGGCAGTAGGCATGCAAGTTTATTCTCCAGAAAGGATCAAACAGGAGGCTCCCTGAATGGGCAGGTTGAGGGTGGGAGTCTCGTACTGAAAGCCAGAGCATCAGCAAGTTCGCAGGCACAGGAGGCTGAGACTCACAGCCCTCCTGTGCCTCCCCAGAAACCATGGAGGCCAGGCATCCACCTTCAAGACAAGAAACAATTTGGTGATAACCTAAAGATACTGATACTGAAAATCTCCAAGAGGAGATCTCATCTAGCCTGATTGTCTCGGGACAATCTGCATTCACATACCCAGAGCTTCCAACGGGCCTTTTTGTCTCCCTAAGTGCACAAAGATCTCCAAACCCATAAAAGCCACCAAGAGGAAACAAAAAGGCCAAGTAAACATGGAAAAAAGCAACTTAGAAGAAGCAAAGTTGACTTGGGGAGAAAAGCACTTACAAGGTCACAATGAATACCCTCAGAGATGTAAGAGAAGATATTGAAGCTATAGGACAATGAGAGGGCCTTAGGAAAAGGAGCATTCAGAAAACAAAACAAGTGCTCTTAAGAACTTAAAAACATCAGAATGGAAATGAAAAATCCTGTAGAAGAATGGAAGGCAAAGTGGAGGAGAGAGGGCAAGAGAAAGGACGGAGAACAGAAGAGGGAGGAAAATTAGAGAATGAGTCCGGGAGTCACAATACAGTGTATTGTGTCTGTATTGTGACTCTCTCTCAATAAGAGAGAGAGAGAGAGGCAGACAGACAGAAGAGACAGAGAGAGGAATCATCAAAGGGAAGAAGAAGGAAGGAGGGAGGGAGGGAACGAGAGAGGGAGGAAGGAGAAAAAGAAGGAAGGAAAGAAGGAAGGAAGGGAGGGAGAAAGGGGAGGAGCGCAGTGGAGTGGAGTGGAGAGGAGACAGAAAAGAGGAGGGGAGAGGAGGGATGAAAGAAAGGAATTTCCCAAAATTGAAGGACTTGAGTTTACAGAATTCAAGGACCTACCAAGTATCCAGCCCAATGAATGAAACATCATTGGAAAATTTTAGAACACTGTCTGCAAACAGACAAAACAAAAACAAAAACAAAAACAAAAAAACAGGGCACCTGGGTGGCTCAGTCAGTTAGGTGTCTGCCTTCAGCTGGGGTCGTGATCTGGGGGTCCTAGGATCAAGTCCCGCATCAGGCTCCCTGCTCAGCGGGGAGTCTGTTTCTCCCTCTCCCTCTGCCCCTCCCCCCACTCATGCTCTCCCTTTCCTGCACTCACTCTCTCTCTCTCTCTCTCAAATAAATTAATCAATCAATCTTAGGGAAAAAATCCTACAAGTTTACAAAGATCAGAATGGCTTTGGAGTTTTCCACAGCATTACTGAAAGCCTGAAGATAACGGCGAATGCCTTCAAAATTCTGAATGTAAGTACTACAGACCTATGATCAGGTCACCATACAAAGTATGAATCAACTGGAGATTGAGAGATTGGGAGAAGAGAGAGATTTTCAGATGTGGCAGATCTCAAGACATTTACCTCCCATCTACCCCTCTCCAAGAAGCTACTAGAGGGCACATGCCCCCAAAACAGGAAACAAACCAGGAATTAAAGAAAAAATGGGATGCGGGAGATCCACCATGAAAGACAAATTACTCTGGTCAAGGACGGGCCCGGAACGACCGACGGCTGTGTACCAGACACAGAGAATGTCAGGGTGCATTGGAGCACTCCAGAAATCTCCAGGAAAGACATCTCAAAAGAAGAAATTGATTGAATATCTGATGTTTATGAAGCGGAGATCAGACAACCGTTGAAACTTTAGCAATTGCATTCATACATGAAAATAGAAAGCCATGCAAACAAAACCTCAGGATCATTTTTACCTCCAGGAGAAACAAGAAGTTGTGTGGATTGAAAAGTCCTCACGACTTACTACCGGATTTTCACACAGTCCAATTCAGGTTAATCCCAAATGCCAATCTCGTCAAAATGAGGCCACAACCACACCCCATACCGAGGGGCTGGGAAAGAGAAGGAGCACAGACATCCCCCGTAGATTCATGGCTAAAACGTAATGATTAAAATTGAAAAAAAATATTATGAGGTAGCAAGAGAAGTTTAGACATTATTTAGAGACGTGGAAATAAATACCCAAATAATCAGAGCTGAAAATGATCGTCCCTAGGGAGGGAGACGTGGAGCGAAAGGATGTGGGGCTGCTATGTTTCATAGCCAAGCACGTAGAACAGTTTGACTATGCCTATGTATAACTTTGATTAGAATAAAATTTAAAAGATAAAATGGTAGAAATAATGCTGGCCCTGACCATTCTATCAGGTTGAAAAATGGGAAAGTGCCCCACAAGGAAAAGGTATTTCCCAGCTAATGAGACACAGGAACAAGAACACAGGTCAGTATTTATAATCTGGTTGATATTTCGAAATGTCACCGCTCTGTCATATATGCTCAATCTTCCGAATTGTTTGTGCTTATTTAGCATAACTTGTTCCAAAATCGAGGAAACATTCATGCTATGTGCATGCATGCGCGTGCGTGTGCACACACACACACACACACACACAGGATGATCTAAGAATAGCCAAGGCAACCAAACAACTGAATAACAAACCAGCAGGGGGACTTCCTTTGCCAGATATGAAGATTTTACACAAAACGGTATTAATTAGGTGTGCTATTGGCACCGAAGAAATAAACCAATAGAAACACCTAGAGGGCCCAGAGATATATCAATACACAAATGGAACCCTAACATGTGACAAACATTGGATATATCTGTCACACGCCGTAAATAAATGCAGTTGGGATGATTGGTGATCTACATCGAAAAATTGATGTTGAATATAATGTTGATTTTTTTTTAAGGGAAAGTCTAGAAAAATAGAAAAATGTTAAGATTTAAGTTTTTATATGCTGAATGAGAGCTAGGTAAAAACAGAAGAGCGAACAGAACCTCACTCTGGGAGGCATGTGGTTGACAGACTGAGGGACATGGGGAGAATCCAGCTGGGAACACCCATTGGAGGCCATCGCACTGGTAAGGAGAAGAGACAATGTGCGTTTAAATAAAAGGAGGGGGATGCTAGAGAGAGGGCCTGTGTCCTGCAGACATCTCTAAGGGATACTTGCTAAGATCTAGTGACTGACCAAATGCGGTGACAAGAGAGAAGAGTCAAAGGACCCCCAGGTACGTAGCCTGCAAATGGAAAGGATATGCCAATATTAGTAACTAATAAGTCATACTGGATTAACAACAGCTCTAGGTAGGATACAATTATTTCCACTGTGGATATGTTTAAATCTAAGGCTGCTACAGAACTTGCAGGTGGATGGGGCACTTGGGTGGCTCATTAAGTTAAGCATCTGACTCTTGATTTCTGCTCAGGTCATGATCTCAGGGTCCTGGGATTGAGCCCCACTTCAGGCTCCACACTGGATGTGGAGTCTGCTTAAGATTCTCTCTCTTCTCTCTCCCTCTCCCCCTCCCCACCCCCCCAATCCCAAATAAAAAGAACTTGAGAATTCATAGGTGGAGTTGGCTAGTAAGCAGTGGTAAATGCAGATCTGTAGTTCAAGAGAGAAGGGGAGCTGGAAACAGACTGAAAAAGGCCTTGGTGGATGGTGTTCAGACCCCTGCTACGTGCCGCTGTTACCCTCTCCTCCCTTCCCATCACAGACTTGTTGTCATGGACTGCAGCCACTTCCTGTTTCCTCGCTGGGCTGTAAATCCTGGGTAGGTGGAGGCTGTGTCTTGTTTTCCACTGTATCCCAGTGGCTGGCACATACTAGGTCCTTTATTGAGGACCTAGCAAAGACAATGATCAAGGACAGAACCTTGGGGAGCTCCAAAACCTCTAAGACAGGCAGCAAGAGAAGTCCATCAAAGGATCTATCAAAGTAACCCCTAGAGAAAGAGAAGAACCACAAGATGTGCATTCCCAGGAGCCAAATGGAGAGATGATGTCTAGTGTGGAGTGGGGCCAAGCGGCCAAGAGGTTCCTATCCTGATAGGTTTTCTGTGCTCCCCATCCCAGTTCTTTCTAGAGGAGCTTCCCAGTCCATAGTCCAGGAGCCACATTACTCTCCCTCCCCATGGAGGCCGATGAGACCAAAGATGGACGCCTGACCCACAGCTGTGTCTGTCCATTGGGCAGTGGCAAGTGGGCAGGGGAGAGGTTTCAAGGGAAAATGGAGGGTGAAGTCAGCACCTTGATGAGCCAAAGCCATCAAAGACATTTATGAGGGAGAAGGGCCTCTGGGTCAGCAGAAGAAACTTACAGTAGAGAGAGCGGGAGGCAGTCTGCAACCCAAATAACTTTCCAGTGTCAAGCTCCAGCCTCTGCAAGACCTGCCCTGACCTTAGGTGGGATCCCATAAACCTCCTTTATTCTTGAACTAGTTTGAGTGGATTTCTGTCTACCCAGCTCCAACTAGAAAGGTCTTTATATCTATTATACAGATAACAAGTTTAAGGGACATCAAATGTCTACAGATTTGAGAAAATCTTTCCCTTTACTGGAGATTGTTGACAACCCCCTGCTCATATTAAAAATATAATCTTCGGGGCGCCTGGGTGGCTCAGTCAGTTAAGCGTCTGCCTTTGGCTCAGGTCATGATCTCAGGGTCCTGGGATCGAGCCTCGCATTGAGCTCCCTGCTTAGCGGTGAGTCTGCTTCTCCCTCTCCCTTTCCGTCTCCCTCTGTGATCTCTCTCACTCTCACTCTCTCTCAAATAAATAAAGTCTTTAAAATAAATAAATAAATAAAAATAAAAATATAATCTTCATTTGCACTTGGAACATCCCTGTTTAGAATTTTGAAGTCAAAAGGAAACTTAGAATTAGCCAGCCAGGGAAGGAATCGATTGCCTGTAGCCATATTCCATTTAGTGGCCTAGAAAGGACTTTATTCCAGAACCCCCAACTCCCAATCCAGAGACCTTGTCACAACTGTACCCTGTTTGGCCCCCTCTAGGCTCAGGGAAACAAGGGACAATCAGCCCCATCTGCCCTCCAAATCCAACTCTGGGAGGCAGTGCGCAGACCCAGTGGCTGATTTCTCTAACAGGAAGGTGGCTGAAATGAATTCAGACCTGCAGAGGATGGCCGATGACGGCCACTCCACCCAAGCCCAATGCCGCACGGGATTCTGTTTGTCGCAGTCTCATGTTCCTTTTGTGTGTTCTTTAAAAGCCACATCTGGTGCTCACCTGAGAGCCAGCACTTTTGTGCTGAATAAAAGCGATGGGATTGTGTGTGCTCAGGGTCCGGGATTCCTCTGCAAGGCGCTCCCAGCCCTCCCAAGCTGGCACAGGATGTCCGGCCCCGCTCGGCCTCCTCCTTCACGCCAGCGAGTGCCAATCGAAACACTGTCTCCTGCCAAGACTCTAGGACCCTGCTCAGATCCAGGCCCGGGGGCAAGAGGTAGATCTCATGCCAACTTTTCCAAAGCCTGGCTCCTCCCAGGCTCTCGTCCTGAAAGTGTTCTGGCCTCTTCTTTGGAAAGGGGACATCAGTCTTCAGATGGTTCCTGACCCTCCTCCAGCTCGTCTTGCGCTCTCCAGCCCAGAAAGCCTGGTTTGCAGTGTCTGGAAAAAGCATTTACTGGTTTGGTTGTGGTCTGGCCTAGCAGCCGAGCCAACTCCAAGTGCCACGTCCTCCGCCGACCGCTCCTCTGAGGGATCCTCCACTCAAGAAAGGTGACAGGGACCGTCGCTTGTAGACTTGCCTCGTGCTGTCCTTCCTCTGTTCTTTGGACTCAAAAATGTTCATTTTTGTGGAATGAATGAGAAAAAAAGCCTGTCTGAAATTCTTTTTCTAGCAGTCTTTATGGCCATGCTTGACAGACAAAGAAGAGCTTGAATGAAGTTTTCCTGCATAATATTTCACCAGGCCTATGTCGGATTGGTCTGCTTTATTATGCCATTTATCTTCCCAATCTTCTTAGAAAGGGGCAGGGGAATAAACCTCCTGTCTGTTCTATATGTGGAAAAACTGAGGCCCAGGGAAGCTACAGAGACTCACAACTGTAGGGAAAGAGCCAGTAAAGGCCGCAAAGTGGGGCCAGTCTGAGGAAAGGCATGCTGGTAGGGTAGACTTTTCCTGACTTTAGGGAGTAATACAACTGTTAGGCATTGGAGACACCACAGGTGGGGAATTGGGAGGGCAGAGGAACTGGTCCCTTTGCAAAACTAATTTGAGTGACCCCCATTTAAACATGCACCCCAAACCCCAAGCCTGGTACTCTTGTCCTGGTGCCCCAAGACCCGGGCACAAATGACCCCACTTCGGAAGGATTCCCTAGTTCCTCAGTCGCCGTCATCTTTCCCATCTAAGAACTATTTTCCCGATCCCAGTCTGAGCCACAGCCTTCATTCTTTACTGTTCTCAAGTTCATGGTAGCCTTCTCTCAGCTAGATTACTAGCTGCTTCTCCAAGGCAGAGATTATGCGCTAGCCTTTGGAAACCCCAATCCCACTGGATTTCCTCATTGTTTGCCAAATGACAGGGTCATGAGCTCCACCCCAGGGATAGGATCAAAGAAAACAGTCATCTGGGACGTGGGGGAGACCTTCCTTGTTTTCTGTAAGAACTGATCAGGGGAAAGAAATTCCATCGTCTGAAATGACTTGGTAAAGAAGTTTAGCCTCCTCTTCAAGTCATGGAAGGTGGCTGTGACGTTAGCTTCACACATAGAGAAGGGATCTGGGGTGAATCCCGGGGCAGCTGACCCAGGCTAACCCAACCCATAGGGAGAGTTCTCTTTTTTCTGTTCCACAGTTAGATACTGTGTTCATTAGCTAGTTCGCATGTAGATCATGTCTCACCCAGACTACAAGCCCCCCTGTAGGCAAGGATAGTTTACGGTTCTTTTGTACACCATAAAACAGTGTTAGACACATAACTAACATGCTGTTCACACTAATAAACCTGAATATCCAAACAAAAGAAGAGCACATAACCCAAGCTGGAAAACTGAGAATGGGCCATCTTCTAGATAGAGAGATGAAATGTATGGCCCATGGTAGTTCCTGCCAATCAGCTGCAGGGTTGTAACCAAATGACTTAGGCTCCCCATGACCAGTTCATGTCTTTATGGCTGCTGCCAGATCTTTCAGGGAGCTTCTACCTATCTCTGTATCATGCAGCTCCCGTTCTGGAAGCTTCCATCTGTGCCTAGGACTGTTACCCCATAATCACCTGGAACAGAACATGAGAAGCTCCTTCCCACCTTCACATTCCAGCCTCATAGCCCCTCCCTGGCAATACCCATATTAAACACCATGAGTGCAACCCAGAATCAGGGCACCATGACTTTGGTCCCATCAGTGACCTTGAGCAAGTGATTTCCTCTCACTGTTTGCAAAACAAAGGAATCCACTAACTGATCTCTGAGAGACTAGAATGGCAGGTGGTGTGTTGGTTTGGTTATCGCTTGGTGGGTTTTCTTGCCTGTGTGTCTTGGCCCTGAGTGGCCATCTATACCTGGAGTGGACAATTTTCTGCATTAAGTACCCCCTGACTGGAGATTGACTACAAGCTTGCTCCAGGGAGGCCTGGGGTGGACCAAGGGCTACCCAAAGGAGGTGTGAAATGACTCTGAAGTCTCTTACTTCCCTAAAAATTTCATGTAAATTTTGCATTCTTTTCTATATTATCACTAGGTTCTTTACAATAGAAATTTTCATCCCCCAGTCTTAGAACAAAGTGACCCTCCAGCAAAGCATTTCATGCTGAAGTTGTTCGAGCTGAAATACCTATCTTCAAGCGTTTTCACGGACACCAGAGCTTCCAGGGCTAAAAATTTGTCTTTTTATCCAACCAGAACTCCCTCATCAGATACTCGTTCTTTTCTGTTAAAATGCCCATTCCCTTGGGAAGAGCCTGAAAGTTGGGACAAAGTAAGACAAGGATAAGGTTCTATATTTGTGTTTGGGAAGCCAGTCCCAGCAAAATGGCTCCGGCTGTTAGATGAGCAGTAGCTGGTGAGAACAGCAGAGGACTTTGGTCAACCTTAATCAAGTCAACAGCATGATTCGACTGTGTCCTCCAGAATCAGGACACAGTTCTGTGGGTCCCAACCCTGGGCAGGTCCCCTGGAAAGCTGCACTCAGAGGTGGAACCACACCTCAGTGGGACTTGGTCTAACAGGCCACAGCATAAACAGAGCTCATGGATGGGCATCTCACACAGGTTGGGTAGAGAGACCAGAGTAGACGGTAGGGTGGAGGATACTCCCAGTTGTCACAGGGATGATTTTTTTTTTTTTATTTGTGTAGCCCCAGAGGGCAGGACCCAGACAAGTGCTTACCTGTTTTAGCTTTGGGCCCAGGAGAGGAGAACGTAGAACCTTGTGAAATGGAGGTGGGCTGCCTCAGTGGGAAGTGAGAGCCTTGATCCTGGGAGAGTAGAGGCAGGAGCCAGCTGGTCACTGGGCAATGGCATCCTGTGACAGAGTGAGGTGCATACGGAGATGTGGCTCCTAGGTCCCTCTGAGGAAGGACCCGCTGCCCAGGTGTGTGCAGTGCGGGCTGCAGACGGCCTCCAGGTCAGCTCTTCTGGGTCGGCCTCAGCTCCAGGGAACCTCCTCCCCTGGGGCTTAGACAAGAAGAGGCGGGGGTGTAACTGGGCCTGCTCACTTCAGGGCTAGGTTGCCCGAGGCTTTGCTGGGTCCACATCACTGTTCAACATCTTCCTCTGCCCCTCAAACTCCATATCAGCCTCCCCTTCTGGAAAACCCTACCTGAGACAAAAGGATACAACATGGGATGAGTCAGGTGATCATACTGTTATCACTCACTTACACCCAAGTGTGAATGAATTCACTGAATTAGTTACAGAGAACGAGTGAATACAGGTGTAGCCTCAGGAAGTGGGGAGCAAAAAAGCTGTAGGCCAAGGAGGTAAAGAGCCAATGGATTAGATTGCACCCTTTAAATGGGTGAATTTTTGAGAGAGAGACAACAGAGTTGCCCTAAGAGGGCCAGTCCCTTCCTGTGCCGAGCTAGGAGAATCCAGCACTGTAGCCGAACGCCAGGAACATGCAAGACCCTCCATTCCTCAGCAAGGCTCTGAGCCCCAGAGCAGATTGGGCACACCTGGGGCATGGCTCTGAGAGGCTTCGGTAGCACCACCTTCTTCCCTGTGCTTCAGAGTGCAGGGGAGGAGCCCCCCTGCCAGCCAGATCCTCAGGCGCCATTTTGTTCTCCTAGAATCAGGTTCAGCAGACGTTTTCTATAAAGGGCCCAATAGTAAATATTTTAGGTTTGGTGGGCAACATGGTCTCTCCCGCAACTACTTAACCCGGCTGCAGTAGCACAAAACAGTCACAGACAAGACCTAAACGAATGGGCATAGCTGTGTTCCAATAAAACTTTATTTACAAAAATAGGCAATGACCCAGATCTGGCTCAAGGACTGTAGTTTGCTGACCTCTGTCCTAGACTCATGGACCAGCGCATTTGGAAATTCCAGGCCATGGAATAGAAAAGCTTTCTCCATTCGAAATCCAATCAGGCATCGTGTTGCTTGTGTCCTCCAGGCCTCACGGGAGAAATGGACCAAATGGTCTATATATGTGTGACATGGACTTTGGGTCAACTGGGAACAGAGACTCATAAAATACGGCTTTGGCTCAACCCTGTTGAGTTCTGGAGACGTGTAAATAAGCAGGTAATTCTCATTCGGTATGATAAGTACAAGAAAAATGTGTGTGTGTATATATATATATATACATATATGTAAGTTTGAGCTAAAACCATCATTGGCCATTGTCACCAGGATTCAGATCCTTAATTTGGGGCCTGGGTCAGTGCGCCTTCATGGTGGGGTAATGAAGTGGTATCTGTAGTTCCTTCCAGCCATGATCTTTGCACAGGTGCAGAGGACTTGACTTTTTCCAATTAATCTTGGAAGCAAGGACAAACATAATCCCAGCTTATCACGGAGCCAGATCCTACAGGTATTGTTTTGGTACATAAGCCACAGAGGTATCCACCAGGAAGGGTGGGTGGTCATGGCCATTGTATGGAAAAGGCCAGGGGCTGGGTGTGGCTTCTGATGCCACATTCCCACTTCCCGGGCCTGCTCGGTGTATTTCAGCTTGCGTGCAGGCTTTTCCCTCTGCCGTGCCAACCACCGCGAGCGTCCTCCCTGGCTCTGTCTACGGGTGCCCTCTGGTGGCCTGTCCCTGGAAAGTCTTGGCACCTGTTAACACAAGGAAAATGGGCAGGCAGGAAGGGGGAAGGTATGAGAATCCGGGGCAGAGATTTCTACCAGGCTCCTCCTTTGCCAACACAAACTCAAACCTCCCCCTAGGGATTTTGGCGTGCATCCAGAGCTTGAGGAAGGAATCATTCTCATCCCGAATCTGATCCCCTTCGTTCTTTTAATTGGGGTAATTCATATCATCAAACTGCCCAAGAGATGTGGCATTCTGGACTGTTTATGACAGAGAGGGCACCCAGGATCTTCTAAAGGCACTGGGGACCCCATGGATAAAAAAGCAGCTGCAAATTTTCCTTGTGGGGGCCATCTCTCCTTTGCATCTACCCACTCCCACCCCCTCCTGTTCCTTCACTGTCTCCCACAGCTGGGGCCTCAAAGGGAAAGGACCGTCATCCCTCTTCAGTGGGAAAGGACAGTCTCCTTCTATGTGTGAAATGCACTAGGAAAGCCATTTCTGGTGAACGTGCCTGTCTCAGCTGAATAGTTGCTGAAATTCTGGCTGAAGTTTGCCTGCTCCCGACCCTCCATGGAAGCTGTCCACATGCTTTCCTTCTCGACCAGAGGGCAGGATCTGTGGCCCGTTCCTCCAAGCTACACTGCTGTTGTCTGCAACTCTGCCCGTGCCCATCCTTGGCTGGGCCGGGATGTTGGGAAAACTCAGCTTTTGTCCCAGGCCCCCTGGGCTTTTTTCAAGGCTGTTCCCCTCCCTTGAGCCCACTTTTCCAGCCTCATACCGCACTCCCCACCATCCAAAAATCTATGGGCACTGATGTTCAAGTGCCTCTCCCAGGGTGACTTGCCTTTTCCAACCTATGTTTCTTTTGGAAAAGGACTTGGTTCTAGGAGTCAAAGATCTGGATTTCCATTCCCGTCCTACCACTGATGGCCATGTGACTGTGGACAAGCCACTTTTTCTGTATATAATAAGGAGACTGGTCTAAGCCAGTAATTCTCAACTCGACTGCAGATTAGAATCACCCAGCAGGCTTTTTATAAATTACCCTTTGTTGCCTGAGGCCAACCCTGGAGACTTGGATGCATCTGGTTGGGGGCAGAACCCTGCCACTAGGACTTTCTATGAACTCTCTAGATAGTTCTCCTGCGCAGTCAGGTTGAGCTCTTCCGGGGGCCTCCATCCAGCAGGTGGGTCAGAGGTTGGGGTGGGCAGGGAAAGGGGAAGTTTCTGAGAGCCCCCGGGCACTGTCCCTACTATCGCCCTGCTGTGCTGTCAGCCCTGGATCCGGGAAATACATGTGGAAGGCCATCTGGAGCCAAGAGAAAAGCTCAGGACAGCAAGGGTTGAAGTAATCAAGGAAACGTCTCTTTATAAAGTCTCAGAGCAGAGCCCTTTCCGGCCTCTGGAACAGCAGCATGGCCCCCATCGGACCTAGGATGATGTCACAAGAGCCAACACCATGTTTCACAGCCAGTCAGTCCTCTAACCAATGCTAGGGCTTAGCACAAAAGCACGGGACCTGAGGCCAGACAAGTCTGGAGCCCTGGAAACACCATGTTAACTGGTCCTGGGTCCCCGCCCCCACCTTCACATCCCCACATTTCCAAAAGCCTTAGCAAGGCCCTGTAAGCACATTGACTAACTGCATGGACTCTGGATCCAGGCTCCCTGGGTTCAAATCCCAGCTCTACTGCTTATGAGCTATGTAACTTCAGACAAGTTACTTAACCACCCTGTGCCTCATTTTCTTGTCTGTAAAATGGGTATAATAATAGTGTCCGCCTGTTAGGGTTGTTTTAGAAATCAAATGGCTTGGCACCTGAGCAGCGTGTGGTACTTAGTATAATGCACAATAAATGTCTCCTCTCCTTAGTCAGGAAAAACCTCACACTGTAGTGGAATGGGAATGTGAAGACCTGGCTTTTCATCCGTTTCACTGTTATCCAGTTGTGTGTTCTGGGATAGGTGACCTCCCTTCTCTGTGCCTAGCACCCTCTATTCCAAGATGAGGGGTAGGACTAATTCCCTTACTCTAAAGTCCTCCATGGATCCCTACTGACCTCATGAAAAAGTCCCAGGTCCCTCACTTGGCCTGAAATGCCCTTGGTGCCCCCCAGGCCCTGCCACCCTTCTCTCTAGCCAAGATTCACACAACACCCAAGGTGGTCATGGCGAATGAGTGTCTGTAATTATGGGTCCCTCCTCTGCTCAGAGGCTTCCTATGGCTTCTTGTGCCACTAGAGTAAACCCAAAGGCCCTTTGCACAGCCTGCATGGCCCCACAATCTGACCTCAGCACCTACCAGTGTCCCTTTCCACCCCTGCCTGCACCCAGCTTTCTGGCTTCTTGGCTGTTCCCAAGATGCCACATCCCCTGCCTCAGGGCCTTGACACTGGCTAGTTCCTCTGCCTGGAAGCTTCACTCAGAGAGTCAACTGGCTCAGGCTCACCTTCCTCGGGTCTCTGTTCAAGCATCCAGAGACACTGTAATAAATAATAAGTAATAAAGTATAGGGGCTGATGACATAAGGTGCAGGCAAGGGACACATACATGAAATAGGACTCAGCAAAATGGAGACGAAGTATGTGATCACAGCCGAAACAATTGAGTTAACTCTAGGAGACAACCAGGGCGCCTCTAGAGCCAGAGAGAGAAGGTGGGACCAGGGTGGGCTGCAGTCATGCCGAAAGCTTTGAGCTAAGACAGAGACCTTCCCTCACCACCCTACATGCAATAGCATGCTGCCCCATCTCCCTGCTGTACGTTTCTCACCAGCCCAACCTCCCTGACTATATATTAGTTTACGGTCTGTCTTCCCTTCTGCAAGGGAAGCTCCGAGAAAGCGGGGGCTTGGTTTGGCTGTTGTTCTGTCCCCAGCTCTTACACCCATGCTGGGCACATAGTAGGTGTGCATCGAACGACGAAGGAGGCCCGCTGCCTGCCAGAGGGAGTTGTGTTTTTGCAAAGAACTTCCAGGAAAAACACATCCTCACCTAAAAGAATGAACCTCTTTTATAGGTGATATCAAGCATAGAAGCAGATGGGTGGGAAGATATTTTAGGAGCAGTAGTAACATTCTTTGCCAAGGTCTTCAGACCCGGACCCTGGGGCAATACCCCCCACTGGTAAAGTTCAGAGCAGGAGGGCTTGGAAAACCATTTAGCTCAGTCCCCCGTCTCCCCACAGGACTCAAGCCTGAGTTTAGGCCTCCTGGCTTGTCCTGTCCCAAAGACCTTGACCAAGGAGCTGGCATTGAGGCCTGCCACCTCCACCGCGGCCCCCCAGTATGCCTCCGGGCACCTGGGAAGCCGCGGCCACCTGCGCTCCCCTGAGGGGGGCAGGACCCTTCTTTCACTTCTTGCTTCTGCACCGCATGACTTGAACATGTGGTGACTCCCAAAACGAAGGCACGTGTTCTGATGGCAGATCTCGGGGGGTGGGGGGGGAATGCTGTCCTTTAATTGTCCTCACAGCTGTTCTGAAAATAGAGTCCTTTTTATTCAAAGCTTAATTCAGTTAAAGTTCCCAATATACATGAATAATCTAAAGCCTAAGCGAACGCTCTCGCAGGCTGTGATGACAATGTTCCTCTGCTCTATTTACAGACCCTTCCTGGGCAGAGCCTAGGCTCAGCCTCCCCTGAACCTACTTAAAAGTCCCCAGCTCCAGGCACCGCACTGATTTCCCTCGGGCACTGTGTGTCCCCGGAAGAGCATCAAGGGGCAGCGAGGAGTGGCTGCCCCCCCATCCAGGCTCACACACGTGTGCACTTTGTCCAGTCCCCAGCACCAAGCCGGTCTGGGGGGACCCAAGAAAAGCCCAGAGGCTTGCAGGGGTTGATGATATAAGGGGTGGGCAGAGGACACACATGTGAAACAGGACAAAGCAAGACGGAGAGTAATTGTGCAATCACAGCATTAAAAATTGAGTTAACTTTATGACACAGCCTGAGAGTGCTTCTGGAGAAAGTCTAGGGCGGGCTGGAGTTGTTCTGGAAGCTTTAAGGCCAAACTCAAAGCTCACCTCTCAAGGAAGCCCTCTCCACACCTGGAGGAGCTCTAATCCTAATCAGCACTTCTGGGGGCAGGGTGGGGGGGGTCGAGCCATCACCACCTCCTCTTGTGATTACTTAGGTACAAGGTGAGTCCCCACCTCTGGCCTGGAGGCAGAAGCCTATCTGTGTGCTCCGTTGCTCCCTAAACTTCCCTCCCCTGTGCCCTTGAGCACAGTGTCGTGGGATTGGCTAGTTAAGTGTCTGTGTCCCTCACCGGGTTCAATGCACTGGAAGGGAAAGACCCACATCTGTCGAGTTCCTGGCCCTATTATGCCCTGAGCCAAATGTGGTGCCCAGACCCTGATGGACCCTCAGTCAATATTTGTTGAATGGAGGAATCTGCCCTACTAGAATGCCCTACTAGAATCTTTGTATTTCGGCCTGTTCTTATCACACAGTTGGCACTCTATTTTCTGGCTGAAAGAATGGATGAGTGAACGAATGAATGAATGAATGGCAAACTTCACAACAGAGGTAGGACTTGAACTGGACCTTCAAGGATGAAGCAATCCAGAAAGTCCCAAGAAGAGTGGCCATGGTTAAGGTCCCATCAGCCTCCCAACTGTGGCCCAACTGTGGCCCAACTTCCCTGATGGGGTCTCTCATATTAGATCTGGTTAACAATGAGAAAATCCATCCAGAAGTGTAATAGACAAAAGATGCTTGCCACCTTGATTCTGGGTCTGGCATCAGCCGTGTACACACCCAGGGCTTGCCTTATATCCTTAGGGCCCAGCACAGTGCCTGGCACAGGGTAGACTCCTCATAAATATGTGTTGAATGGGACCGAATATCTCCAACCCATTAAGTATCCCACAGCTTGGGATAGAGTGGGATAAAAGTGGGATATCCAAAACTCTGGATTTAGGGCACATGTGTGCAGAGGTGGAAACCCAAGCTCCCCATCTGCTGGGCAAGATTCTATAACCTAAGATTCTACAAAAATCAAAGGATTCTAAATCTCAGATAGGCACCAAGCCTTGTCAAGTACAAGCTATAATAGTTGTTCTGAAGGCCTGTCATACCCCAGATCTAGAGGCCAGAGTTGTCCCCATGCTGCTGAGACACGAGGAGCCCCATCCAGCCCCTCATGGTTGACACGTGACCCAAGCAAGGACGGATGGAGAGAGTGGCGCCTGGCAGGGAGACAGTGTCCAAAGGAACAGAGGCACATAATTCAGAGCATGGGAGGAGGTGTCTGGAGGCCCCACAAGGCTCATCCATCTTGGTGAATGGTGGGTCACCCTCGTACCCAGAATTGTAAAATCTCATTTCTCCCAGAGAATCTGACCCCTGGATAATTTGAGCTGGAATATTCCAAATGCAAGGCAGAGATTGCAAAGGGAGACATGAGGTTACCCTTCCCTCCTGCCCACACCCCTTCCCCAGTAAAATGAGAAGAGACAGAGAAAGATTGAGAAAGAGAGAGAGAGAGAGGACAGCAGTTAGATTTCTGCCTGCCCATCCTCCAGTGGGCACTGCAGGAAAGTTCCTTTTGGTTCACCAGGTGATGTAGGTGCTGTTGGCATGAGACCCATTCTGGGAACTGGCTGCCAAGTTCATGTGGCCTGGGGAGCCGCTGACAACTGTTCTGGAACAGAGTCAAGCAAACCACTCACCTCCTGTGCCCCCCACATAATTGTGGAGTCCCTGGGCAGGGTCTGGGGTGGGCAATCAGGTGGGGCCACCTTCATCCCAGTCCTACGACTCTGTCCCTTCCAGGAATGCTCCAAGGGCTGCCAAGATTTGCTGCAAAGCCCCACCCCTGCTGGCCCAGGGACAAGACGCTGCTGGCTCTCAGCCCAGGCAAGCTCTCCCCAGCCGCAAGGCCCCTGTCTCTGATGGGTGTCCAGGCTGCATCCCTGCCTCTTTCCTTAACTAGTCTGAGCTTCAGTTCCTTTGCATGTACAATGAGAATGATAATAATGATCTCTGCTGACTGTCCGGGGACTGCCCATGTGAGCCAAGGAGATGTGGGGTGCGAGGTCCAGCATGAACCACCAAGGGCTCCAGCTTAATTCATTACTATTAGCTCTGCTCCACTGACGAAGGAAGGGGTAAGAGGACATGGCAGTGATCAGGGTGAAGCCGGGCTGGGACCTGTTCGCCCTCTTTCAGCAGGCCTGCACGCGTGGGTCCAGCACTGGCTAAGAGAGGAGAAGAGCCAAAACTCAGGATGCACCACAGGGCTGGTGGGGGCCTCTCAGGGGCCTAGGCAGGTGGCTGTGGGACCATGAGGCCATGTGGAGCCTCCTGCTTGCTCCCAGATCATGTCAGGATTAGAGAAGCCCCAGAGGACACCTCAGGGTGCTGCCTGGGCTAAGCCGGAATAAGCATGAGCTCCCCCCACCCGGAAAATTCCCAGGTCCTCAGAGGCCTGTTGCCTCTGGGTTTCTGCTAGACTCCCCCTTAGAGAGCATCAGCACCATCTCTTGAGGGGCAGGAGACAAGGCTGCGAACTCAATACTTGGTGAGGCCCCCAGGGGCTGGCATGGATTCTGGAGCTGCTGGGACTGCATGCAGGAGTGGGACGAGCTTCCCGCTGTCTAGGTGATTCCAGGCCCGCGTGAACGCTGGGGTGGGGGTGGGGGTGGCTGTCCCCCAGGGCGCAGTGGGAGGTGGGAGGACAGGAGATTGCTGGGAGCCAGAGAAATGGGACATTCCCTTCTGTTGAGGGTCAGGAAGGCCTTTGCGGTGGAGTTGGCATGCGTCCTAAGAGCTGGTACTGAGCAGTGGCTCAGCCCGTGGGCTGGGTGGTGGGTCTTGGCTCCGCCCTTGCTACGAGCAATTTTGGACTCGTGCTCCTGCATCTTCTCCGCTGTAAGATGGGGGTTAGAACAGCTGGCCATGACGCAGCTGTGATAGCGTGTCATGTGGTGACATGCACAGCACGGAGCAGGCGGCCGGCCACCGTGAGCTCGCTGCGATTAAGGACCGCGGGACGGGGACCTGCGGAGGCGGCGGGGAAAGAGAAGGCACGGGAGGCCAGCGCCCATCAACTTGCCCAGCGGTTAGGGTTGAGGTCCTCAAAATCTCCTGTTAAATAACCAAAGCAGTTTCTATTTAAACTACCCTTGTGGGGCGTCTGGGTGGCTCAGTCGGTTAAGCGTCTGTCTTCAGCTCAGGTCATGATCCCAGAGTCCTGGGATCGAGCCCCGCATCGGGCTCCCTGTTAGGCGGGAAGCCTGCTTCTCCTTCTCCCTCTCCCACTCCCCTTGCTTGTGTTCCCTCTCTCGCTGTGTCTCTCTCTGTCAAATAAATCAATAAAATCTTTTAAAAAAATAAATAAAATGAAGTACTCTTTCAGAGAAATGTTTTGTAAAATGGAAAATTCCTTTTAGAAAAGTGAAGAATCTGTCTCCGTTTTCCTGCTTCCCAGTCGGTGGTGTAGTTACTTCAGTGTGTACTAAGCCTGTTCTTTATCCAGGATGCTATTAGGGGTTCTGACAATTGGGGCAGATCAGGTGGTTTCTACCCTCAGGGAGTTTGCTAGTAACACGGGCAAGTGCCCAGTCCTGTGGGGGAGGGAAGCCGCGCTCAGCCCCTCCATCAAATATCTCCAGGGCACTCAGAAGGTTGGGTTCCTCCACCAACCCCAGACCCCATGGAGTTAGGCAGACCCGTTTCTTCTGCTAAGATCAAGGGCAAATGGGCCACTACTACTAAGATGGGCAGGGTACCCCCAGCTGGAAGTGAGCTGGAAGTGAGCAGGAGAGGTCTGTGAGAAATTCCAAGACCCCAGGGCAAAACTGCCCCAACCAGCCGTCCTTTGCTGAATTTAAAATTCGCAGCCCAGCTGCAAAGAGACTATTTGTTCTGTGCTCACAGGGAAATGGTCTGTGCAGATCTGACCTTGCCTGACTCTCACCCCTCTTGCTGTGGACCAGAACCACAGAAAACATTAACCCTCAGTCCGCCAGACTACTGCTTCTCAGCAGAAGGCATTCAGCTCCTTGTGTGGGTTTAGCAGCCGTGGGTGCGGGATGGCTCAGCAATCACTGAATGAGCCACACCCACCATGGGAGGCGGCCCATCATGCTAGGGGATAGGTGCTTCCATTATCCCCACTTGACAGATGAGGAAACTGAGACTCAGCCCGGTGTAGTAACCTATCCAGTGATCATACAGCTACCATGAAGCAAGTGAGGGATGAGCGTCCGAGCTGGACACCAAAGCCCGTGTTTTTAACACTGCCTCGAGAGGTTGTGAGTTCAAGCCTGGCGTTGGGCTCTGTGCTCAGCACAGAGTCTGCTTGGGTTTCTCTCTCTCTCTCCCTCTGTAGCCCCCCTTAAAATAAATAAATAAATCTTTAAAAAAAAAAAAAAAGGGAAGGAGAAGCCGTCACGGGACTCTGATACTTTTCCTTACAACGTCTTGGTCAGAATAGTGGAAGTGCAGATTGTATATAAGAAACTCACAGCCTGAGGAATGTATCTGGTCAGGAAATACGTTTTGTTTGCCTAAAAAGTTTTTTTTTAATTAAAAAAAATTTAAATTAGATATCTAACCTGCCATGTATCCTATGCCTTACGTCTGGCTCTTTCCATATTTAATTACCTGCCTAGCCCCAGCAAGCACTGAATCTATGAGCCCTGGTAAAGCCCATGTCATTCTGCTCTGACTTTAGGCTGGTGTCTTGACACCTTTCTGTGAAGGCACTTTGCCTTCTTTTCCTCAGAAGATACTTTGCAACGGTCTCACCTGTAGTGAGAATTGAGACCAAGGAGCCGGCTGAACGGATGGGACTCTCCCTTCCCCTGCTCCACCAACCTTGTCCCTCTCCCTACCCACCCCGCAAAGGACTCTACAGACTAGACAGGCCAGCCTGTGTTCCCCAGGCCAGAATTCCACTGACTGTGGGCAGCTCCAAGGGGAGCCAGTCCGTCAGCACTAATCCCACAGTCCTCGCTGGACCCTGTAGGCCACAGGCCTGGCATTGCCCAAGGCCTCTGGGCACAAGACTGGATCACTGCCACTTGGCCCCAGGAGCACTGACCCAAGGCAGCTCCCTTCCCAGCTCTGTCCTGCCTTAAGACAGTGCCAAAAGCAGCAGAGGCGAGGCTTCCAGGTCTGAGACAGGGGCTAGCTGGTCCCCTGGGTGTCCTAAGGGCTATGGGCACCCCTTTGCTTACATGTTCCTAGACCACAACTTGAGCAGCCTTGTTTCGTGACACCAGGAAACATCTTCTTGATGGGAAAGTTGCTGTGGAGAAAAAGGGTGTGTGTGTGTGTGTGTGTGTGTGTGTGTGTGTGTGTGTTGGGGTGGGGTGGGGAAGGAAGGGAAGAGGGAGGCAAGAAGAAAGGAAGGACAAAACAAAACAAGAGAAAACAGCCCAATTCAAAAGGCATGTGGTTTTCTTCTTGTGGTTTGATGCAAGGGCTTGGTGGTTTCAGTAAAGCTCTGAGCCCAGATGGTGGGACAGTTAAACACTGCGCGGGGCTGTGGCAAGGCCTGAGAACAAAGAGCCTATTGAGGGCGCCCTGCCCAGGGGAGGGGCAGGAAGCAGGAGGGGCCATCTCCACTCACCTGTGGGGGCCCTCCCTGGGCTCAGGCTTCTGGTCTACCCAAAGAGCCTCACAGGCATGACTCACACAGGAGCTCTTCTTTCTCTGAGAGGGCAGCTGCCAGATGCAATGCTGTACCAGGGAAGTTTTAGGGAGAATGTGACCCTGTATGAGCTCTGGATTTGGGTTTCAGAAGATGAAGTCTCCATAGAGAAAGCCCTATGATGGGACTTAATTCTGGTGCAGTCACTCACTGACTCAGGCTTGGACCAGGTCACTTACAGCTCCAACCTCACAAGATTCTAGACCCTTTTTGGGGGAGGAATCTTTCTTCCTACTTCTTGGGCTTAGCAACATGTAAACATTAGTTTATAGGGCACTTCTCCTCCTGGCACTCTTCTAAATGTTCTCTATTCATTCACTGAATCCCTGCAAGTCTATGAAATAGGTCCTGTGACTACTGCCATTTTACAGAAGAGGAGACTGAGGCAGAGAGTTTGGGTGACTCCCCAAGGCACAGACCCTGCAGCCCATTCCCTTCCTTGAGCTGCCAACTCCCTACCCCCAGTGTGCACACACACTTGCAGAAACTGATATTCACTCCCCAGGGAGATGGATGCCCTGGCTTCCGGACCTGGAGGGAGGCAAAAGGAATCAGGCCCACCCAGACCCTCAGCCTTCTGAGATAGAAGGACTGGGCTCTGGCCAGGGTGACAATCCTGACAAGTCAGACCCCCCACCATGCAAAGCAGCCTTTGAACAAAACCCCTACTACTATAATTACAATGCCCGGGGGTTGGAATTATCTGATAAATTGTATTTTCTGGATATTGGAAACCCCATTGGCTTTCACCATTGCTGCTGGAAACCTCTTTTAAATGTCTGCATGAGGATAATCCCAGAGCTACCATCAGCTCTACCAGGGGAGCCCATACCCCTCACCCTACTCCCAGCAGCCTTGTGCCTTCCCTCTTCACAGAGCTTGCTAAAGCCTACGGGGGCCTTGGAGGGGATTTAAGACCCCATAGAGCAGCACAGAAAGAGTACTCTGGAGTCCCAAAGCCCAGTGATTTGGAGCCTGTCACTCATGCTCTCTGAAATACCCATAAAAACACTTAGCTGGGTGGTCACCACGAAGCTGAAAAGCGGCTCTGCTCTACACACAGAGCACCATGGCCTGGCACAGAGCAGACGCTCAGTAGGTCATGGCTCTTACCACCAAGACCTGTCCTGAGTTTACCGATAAATGCAAGCCAGGGAAGGGGTCCTGGACAATGCCATGCACCCAGCATTTTGATGAACACTTTACATGCATTTCCTTACTTACTCCATGAAACAAAACAAAGAGTCAGCTGAGACCCAGAGAGGTTAGGGAACTTTCACAAGGTCACCCAGGCAAACACGTGGCCGAGCTCATAGTCACACACAGGGAGAGACTGGAGGAGGTCCAGAGACCATCTCTGCCTGTCTGGTACCCAGCAGACCGAAAAATGTGCTGAAGCAATGAAAGAAGGAATGAATAAATGGGCTAGAAGGTCTGAGTACAGAAACATCCCGAGATCTTGCTGAAACGGTATCATTGCCAAGTCCCCCAGAGCCTTGCCACCACCAGGGAGACCCCGTCTGTATTTCCTGGGACTAATATGGGTCAGAGGAGCTTTGCTGGCAAAGAATCTGTTTTAGGGAGGAGCAAAGATGTTTGTAGAGCAGAGATAAATCCATAAGGCAATCCTCAAACCTGGTGTTTTGTAGCCAGACACAAAGCACCCTCTGGTACCCTGGCCAATCTTGGGACACAAGAAAAGAGACTGATCCTATTTCTTCTCCCATGGGGAGGTAGGAAAGTTAGGTGTGAAAGGAGGCAGAGGCAGCCTGAGCCCAGATGTGAGGGAGGAGAAGCGATGCCTGGCACAGGCCTGGTCGTGTCTACGCAGTGAACAGGTGCCATAAGTGAGTGAGAATTCGGTAGACAGAGACAGGAGGGGGATGGGAGTGGACCCCGGGGCTACACTGTCCCCTCTGGGGCCCCTCCTTCTCGTGCCAGGAGCATTGCTCATGGACCTCTGCAGCCCCAAGGGCCCCTCCCTGACTTGTCTAAACCCTGGGCCCCCATGCAGGAGCGAGTCAGGCTGAGTCAGGGAGCACTCCCAAGGCCTGAGCTCCAGGCTGGCGGTGACAGCAACAGCAAAGTCCTCCCCCCGAGCTGTCAGACGCAACTCGGACAGTCATGCTGGCAAGCAGGATGTCACAGCGTCCGGCTCGTAAAAGACAAAATGCAGGGGGGTCTAAAAAGACACGACAGCAGTGGGCGCCTGGGTGGCTCAGATGGTTAAGCGGCTGCCTTCGGCTCAGGTCGTGATCCCAGGGTCCTGGGATCGAGCCCCGCATCGGGCTCCCTGCTCCTTGGGAGCCTGCTTCTCCCTCTGCCTTTCTCTCTCGCTCTCTCGTGAATAAAAAAACTTTAAAAAAAAAAAAAAAGACACGACAGCTGTCATCCTTGACTGGACCCTGGAAGAGAAAAAAGACCCAAAAGAACATCTTGGGGGTGGGGACAGCTTGGGAAATTAGAGTATCGACCGGATATTGCATAAGAGCGTTGTCCCGAAGTAAAATTTCCCCAAATGTGAGAACTGAATGTGTGTTAGAGAAAGTCTTTGTTCTTAGGACATACTTCATGCTGAAGTATTAAGGCTGAAGTGTCATGACGTCTGCCACTAATATGGCTGTAAATAGTCCAGCAGGGGGGAGAAATAAATAAAGACATGCATAAAGGTATGTCTGCCGAGAGGCCGGGATAGAGAGACAGAGACAGAAATAGAGGCAGAAAGAAAACGGTGCACCATGTAAACCAATGAATCATCCGGGGAAGGGGTTCACAAGGACTCACTGTATATTTTTTGCCCCTTCTCTGTAGCTTTGTGGGTTGTTTTTTTTTTTTTTTCAAGATAAAACTTTGGGGGGAAATGTTTTAAAACAGTTTTTTCCAAAGACAAGGCGAGCCTTCCAAAGTCAGCCTGTGCTGAGCATGAGCACAGAGGAGAACGTGCAGCCTTGGAGAGGAGGCAGGTGGAGCAGAACGGAGGCAGGTGGAACAGGAAGGCTGGTGGGAGGCCTCCCTTCACCAACCCGATGGATGGCCCCTTGGAAATGAATGAATCCATTTCTTCTTTAGGATGTTGGGGTAATGATACTACTGTTTTCTCTTAGTTTTGAAGTTTAAATGAGATAATGTATATATGATTGTGTTTTGTAAATGGTCCAGTGGGATGTACCATGATAGTGTTGTAAGTGCCTCACTAGTGAGAAGAAGGGCTGGTCAGAGGGGGTTTAGGAGGCAAAGCTTAATAAAAGAAGGTTCTACACCATGCTTCATGCCTATGCCTTGTGCTGTGACAGGTGCAATTTGATTTCTTCCTTCTTTCCTTCCTTTCCTTCCTTCCTTCCTTCCTTCCCTCCCTCCCCCTTTCTTTCTTTCTTTCTTTTTTCTTTTTCTTTCTTTTCTTTTCTTTCTTTCTTTCTCTCTTTCTTTCTTTCTTTCTCCTACTATGTGTGCTAAGTTCAAGAAGTGAAGGGCAGTAAGAGGGCAGAGAATGAGAGGTTTATATTTCAATGCCTCAGGGTCAGAACTTTCAGAGAACTTTCCTAGATGCAATCTGCTACACCTACTCTAAATGTTATACAGATCAAGGCAATAAAATGACAATTACCATGTAATGAAGGTGTCACTCAATGGGGGCTCACCAAGACCTGGCAGTGAGGGGTCCAAGTCTGAAGCATGAAGCTTTTTTGTTGTTGTTTTTTTACAGTTGCTGAGGATCATGGAGGATGTGAAAATTCCAGATTTCTTTTCTTTTTAAAATATTTTATTTTTTTAGAGTAGTTTTAGGTTCACAGCAAAACCAAACAGAAACTAGAGAGTTCCATATACCTGCCGTCCCCACACATGCACAGCCTCCCGAAGTATCAACCTCCCCCACCACAGGGGAACATTTGTCACAATTGATGAACCTACATCAACACATCACTATCACCCAAAGTCCATAGCTTACATTAGGGTTCACTCTTAGGTGCTGTACATTCTATGGGTTTTGATAAATGTATAATAGCATGTCCCCACCATTATGGTATCATACACAATAGTTTTACTGCCCTAAAAATCCCCCGTGTTCCACCTATTCATCCCTCTCTCCCCCCAACCCCTGGCAACTGATATTTTAACTGTTTCCATAATTTTAGATTTTCCAAAATGTCCTATAATTGGAATCATACAGTATGTGACCATCAGTAATATGTATTTCAGGGTCCTTTGTATCTTTTCATGATTTGACAAGCTCATTTATTTTTAGTGCTGAATAATATTCCATTGTCTGGATGTACCACAGTTTATTTTTCCATCCACCTACTGAACAACATCTTGGTTGCTTCTGAGTTTTGGCAGTTATGAATAAAATTTCCCTAAAAACCTGTGTGCAAGTGTTTGTGTGGACATAGTTGTCAACTCCTTTGGGTAAATACCAAGGAGTGCTATTGCTGGATCATATGGTAAGAGTATGTTTAGTTTTGTGACAAACTACCAAAGGGTCTTCCTAAATGGCCATCTTTTCATATGCTTATTTGCCATCAGTATATCTTCTTTGATGATGTGTCTGGTAAGGTCTATTGCCTATTTCTTAACTGGGCTTGGATTAATTAATTTGGGTTTCTTATTGTTGAGTTTTAAGTTTCTTGGTATATTTGGATCCTTTATCAGATATGTCTTTGCAAGTATTTTCTCCCAGTCTGTGACTTGTCTTCTCATTCTTCTGACAGTATCTTTCACAGAGCCAGAGTATTTAATATTAATGAAGTCCAGCTTATCAACCACTTCTTTCATGATTGTGAAAGATCCCTGTGATAAATCCCAGTTGGTCATGGTGTATAATTGTTTTTATAAATTGTTAGATTTCTGCTAATATTTTTGAGAATTTTTGCATCTATGTTCCTGAGATATATTGGTTTATAGTTTGTTTTTGTTTTTTTTTTCTTGTAACATCTTCATCTGCTTTTGGTATTAAGGTAATGCTGACCTCATAGAATGAGTTAGGGAGTATTCCCTCTGCTTCTATCTTCTGGAAAAGATTATAGAATGTTGGTATAATTTCTTCCTTAGGCTTTGGAAGAATTCACCAATGAGCCCATCCGGGCCTTGTGCATTCTTTTTTGGAAGCTTATTAATTATTGACTCAATTTTTTATCAGTTAATTGTTGATTCAGATATATTGTCTGTTTCATCTTGTGTGAGTTTTAGCAGGTTGTGTCTTTCAAGGAATTAGTCCGTTTCAACTAGGCTATCAAGTCTGTGAACATGGAGTTATTCACAGTATTCCTTTATTATCTTTTTAATGTCCTTGAGATCTGTAGTGATGCCCCGTCTTTTATTTCTGATACCAGTTTTTGTGTCTTCTCTTTTTTTCCTAGTCTAGCTAGCAGTTTATCAGTTTTATTGATCTTTTCAAAGAAACACCTTTGGTTTCATTGATTTTCTCTATTGATTCCTTGTTTTCAATTTCATGATGTCTGGTCTAATTCTTATTATTTCTATTCTTCTGTTTACTTTGGATTTAATTTGCTCTTCTTTTTCTGGTTTCCTAAAGTGAAAGCTTAGATTATTCATTTTAGATCTTTATTCAGTACCATAAATACTATAGTATATGATAGTATTCCTAAAATTTCCCAGTAAACACTTCTTTCACTATATCCCACAAATTTGCTAAGTTGTACTTGCATTTTCACTTAGTTCAAAATATTCATAAATTTCTTTTGAGATTTTTTCCTTGACCCATCTGTTGTTTAATCTCTATTATTTTGGAACTCCCCAGCTATCTTTCTGTTACTGATTTCGAGTTTAATTCCACTGTGGTCTGAGAGCAGACATATGATTTCTATTCTTTTAAATGTGTTAAATTCTGTTTTCTGGCCCAGAATGTGATCTATCCTGGTGAATGTTTCACGTGAGCTTGAGAGTTATGTGTATTCTGCTGTTGTTAGATGAAATAGTCAATAGATGTCAATTATATTCAGTTGATTGGTGGTGCTGGTGATTTCAACTATGTCCTTACTGATTTTCTGCTTACTGGATCTGTCCATTTCTGATAGAAAGTTGTTAAAGTCTCCAGTAATAATAGTGGATTCATCTTTTTTTTTTTTTTTTTTTTGGGCATTTATCCTGCTAGTGTTTTCTGAGCTTCTGGATTTCTCCTTGCAGCCCTACTAGTTTTGCCTCCCATACTTTGACACTCTATTGTTAGGCTCATAAACATTAAAGAGTGCTATGTCTCCTCGGGGAATTGACTTTTTTATCATTATGTAATGCCTCTAGTAATTCCTGATTAGTGTTTGTATGGTGTATCTTTCTCCATCCCTTTGCTTTTGTGCATATTTATATTTAAAGTGTGTTGCATGTGGACAACGTATGGTTGAGTCTTATTTTTTAATCCACTTTGACAGTCTCTGTCTTTTAATTGGTGCATGTAAACCATTGATGTTTAAAGTGATTATTTATATAGTTAGATGAATGTCTATTGTATTTTTTACTGTGTTCTATTGGTTGTCTTTAATTCCTTTTTGGTCTTCCTCTCTTTTTCTGTCTTTTGTGGTTTTAACTGAACATTTTATATGATTCCATTTTCTTTCCTTCATTAATATACATGTTATACTTCTTTTTCTAACTTTTTTAACTGGTTGCCCTAGAGTATGCAGTATACATTTACAAACAATCAAGGTCCATTTTCAAATAACACTAAACTGTTTCACAGGCAGTGCAAGTACCTTATAATAACAAGATAATCCTAATTCCTTCCTCTTTACCCTTGCATCATTGTTGTCATTAATTTCACTTGTATAGAAGCCTACATATATAATCAAATGCATTGTTTTGTTGCTACTATTATTTTGAATAGCTGTTAGCTGAATCTCTTAGAGCAATTAAGAATAGGAAAAATTAGGGGCGCCTGGGTGGCTCAGTCGTTAAGCGTCTGCCTTAGGCTCAGGTCCTGATCCCAGGGTCCTGGGATGGAGCCCCGATATCGGGCTCTCTGCTCAGCAGGAAGCCTGCTTCTCCCTCTCCCACTCCCCCTGCTTGTGTTCCCTCTCTCGCTGTGTCTCTCTCTGTCAAATAAATAAATAAAATCTTAAAAAAAAAAAGAATAGGAAAAATTAAAATGTTTATGTTCATTTATACCTTTTCTGATGATTTTCCTTTCTTAATGTACATCTGAGTTTCTGACCTATAATTTTCCTTCTTTCTGCGGAACTTCTTTTAACATTTCTTGCAAGGCAGGTCTACTAGCAACAAATTCCCTCATATTTTTTTTTGTCCAAAGTCTTTATTTCTTCTTCACTTTTGAAAGCTAATTTTGCAGGGTACAGAATTCTAAATAGGTAGCTTTTTTCCTCTCAATACATTAAATATGCCATTCCACTCTCTTCTTGCTTGCATGGTCTCTGAGAAGTTTAATTAATTTTTATCTTTGCTCCTTGATAGGTAGGGTATTCCCCGTCCCCCTTGGCTTCTTTCTTTCAGGATTTCTTTCTTTCTCTTTGATTTTCAACAGTCTGAATATTATATGCCTAGGTATAGGTGTAGTTTGTTTTGTTTTGCTTTTGGCATTTATACTGATGGTGTTCTCTAAGCTTCCTGGACGTGTGATTTGGTGTCCAACACTGCTTTGGGGGAAATTCTTGCTCATTATTGCTTCAAATATTGCTTCTGTCCCTTTCTCTCATTCTTCTCCTTCTGGTAATCCTATTACATGTATGTTATACCTTTTATAGTTGTCCCACAGTTCTGGGATATTCTTTTTTTTTTTTTTTTCAGCCTTTTTTTTTTTAGATTTATTTTTATTTATTTTAGAGAGGGGGGAGGGGCAGACTCCATGCTGAGCATGAAGCATTACTCATGACCCTGAGATCACAACCTGAGCCAAAACCAAAAGTCAGTTGCTTAACCTACTGTGTCACCCAGGTGCCCCCTTTTTTTCAGTCTTTTTTCTGCTTGTTTTTCTGTTTTGGAAGTTGCTATTGACATTTCCTCAAGCTCATAGATTCTTTCCTTGGCCATGTCCAGCCTACTAATGATGCCATCAAAGGCCTTTTTCATTTCTGTTACAGTAGTTTTGATCTCTAGCATTTATTTTTTATTCTTTCTTAGAATTTCCATCTTTCTGCTTACACTGACCAGACTCAGATATGGCAGGGATGTTGGAATTATCAAACCAGTAATTTAAAATAACTCTGATTAATATGCTAAGAGCTCTAACAGATAAAGTACACAGATGTAGAGCATCTTGCATTTCTGTAGAGCCCTCTTCCACACCCTCCAAATCAGACTGCACCCTGTCCTCTACCCTCCATCCTCAATCAGAAAGCCAGACCAAGCCCATGCAGCACAGAAGGGCTGCTCAGGTGTTTATCATTCCAAAATTCTGCAGCATTAAGGCAGAGCATAACTGCTATAAGAGAGGAAAGGCTGTCCTTCTAGGTTAAAATATATTCCAGTCTACCTCAATTAAAGTTTCCACTCCCAACTGTTCCTCCCATTAACATCTACCATTCTAGTATCTCCCAAGAATCCACTGTGACTTACCCTGACTTTCCGACTTCACATCAGCAGATTAAAGCTTATTGAAGGCCTGCCTATAAGAAATGGGCCTTTGGAAGACGTCCAGTACTTCTGTGTTGTTTGTATGCTGGAACAGATAGAGACCATGAGTTTGTAACTCTATTTTCATTCCATTTCAATAACAAAAAATGTCAAGCACTTTCCACAATTCTGGCACTAAATAGTTAGTTAAGACATAACCATGTGGAGAGATGTGGTCCCTACCTCCAAGGAAATCACAGACTAACAGAGACTCAGTAACGAATACAGCATCCCACAAGTTAAGGCTCAAGTAGCCCTCTGGGTTTCTACTAACAGTGATCCCTGTAGCAGGCACCAAAAATAAACAAATATTATTTCAGTAGATGGAAGGATGGATAGATACATAAATACATACATACATACATAGCTGAATGTATGGATAAATGTTCCTTTCTCTATTAAACCCATGAGGATTCCACATTTACCAAGGAGGGATCCAGAAGTGGCCTCAAACACTGAATCCAGAAAGTAACTGAAAAGGATCAGCCCAGGTAAAAATAGGCCATTCCTAACCATAGCCTAATGATGGCACTGCAGCATTAGAATTACATAAGGAGTTCTCAAAATTACAGATGATCCACAGGCTCCATCCCCAGAGATTCTGAACCAGTGAGGATATAATCCTAGGTACCTATATTTTTTTAAACCTCCTGGGATTGTTTTGATTCACAGTTGAGTTTGAGAGCCATTGAGACAGATTCCCAGATCTAGCAGGTGAGAGTCAAGAAGCCATAAATCCAGGCAAAGAGTCAACACAGGGAAGACAGAAGCCTCATTGATAAGGCACAGCCAGGGCAGAAAATAGGGCTCCTTGCATACCTTCAGTTATAGGTAGAATTGGGCTTCAAGTCTGAAATAGACCTCAGTGTGCTAGCAGGTACTCAGAGAGCGATACGTGACCCTTATTAAAGTAGCACGGCTCTGAGAGTATTTCAGGTTAACATCACACTGTTCACCGGTGGTTGTCAATCAAATCTCAAGGTGTGACTCCCTCTGTGAAGAAATGAATCTAAGGAAGGGAGAGAAAGCACCTCAATATTTGCACATTGAAAAGTATTATTTTTCTACTGCGGAAATATAAACCTGTCACTACAATGATTATCTTACCCCATTAACCCTAAAAGTTTGGCACTGTTGAGCAAAATCAGCTTAATTCATCAGCATTTTGTCATTGGCATGTCCTGAGGTCATCAGAAATCGGTGACAGCTTCAGTCTGGTTTTCCTTCACTGTCCTGGCTCCCTAAAGCCCAGCCCACAGCTGCCAGCCGGAAGCCATCTCGTGAGAAAAACGCAAGCCCTTCAACTTCATTTGAGAACATACAATATCTGGAAGCCACTGGCTTTATCTTCAGTGAGTAAAAAGTCCATCTGGCCTGAGTAAATAATAAATTAGGTTTTTTAGTTCAAGATACAATACTGGACAATGTGAACCTTTACGAAAACCTCTTTTGCTGAAACTGAACTCTTCCCACTGCTAATTAGAACATGATCGTTCACGTCCACAAAGGAATTCACGCCTTACAAAAGAGTTACCCACCAGGCTCCTGAAACACGGAGTTCTTCCTTTCTGTCAGGAGCAGGGCTATGGCATGAAACTCGGCACACCTGGATGCTTTCATGGACGACGTTCACACACTTAAGCTTTCCTTTATAATGTGTAGAGCCCTTGAAAGTAACAAAACTGTATCTGATGAAATTATCTCCAAGGTAAGAATTCTTGAGTGACGTGCACCTGATTTGTCCCCCTTTTCCTGAAACACAGTGTAGCTGACCCTGACCTGGTGCCTCTCTGGATTGCCTTTCTGGCTTCCTGCCCAAGGTTCTGCTTGTCTCCTGAACCATGATCCTGCCACTGCTTTTAACAACCTCCCCAAGGGGGCAGGAACCCCGGCTACTCCCCAGGCCACGTGGCCAGCTGGTACTGTGTACCATACTGAGGTCTAGACTTGGATAACACGCCACGGTCAGAGCATGGCATCTGGCCCACTGAGCCACTGCTGTGGAGGCAGATCAGGTGACACAGGGGGCTGAGCATCCGCTAGGAAATGGAAGGTGACAGGGAGCCGCATGACAAATTTCTCCTCATTTCCCCCTTCTGTGGACTACTCTGAGGACTCGTTTCTCCTTGAAATTCTTTCAGAGAAAATCCAATGTGCAGCATGAGCACGCCCACCAATTGAGTTGCGTGGCTTTTTGGGGCTTGTTGCGGAGCAATGGCCAGCCCAGTAACGTGCTGCGTAGCTTCACGTGTTCCTTTGACTCACTTTCCATTCTTCTTCACCCTCATCTCAAAGGTCTTGCAATTTGCAAATATCACATCGGCACTTGAATCCTCGGCTAAAGCTCTGCTTTCTAGAAGACACAGTTAAGAGGCTCCTGGGTGGCTCAGTCGGTTAAGCGTCTGCCTTCAGCTCAGGTCGTGATCCCAGGGTCCTGGGATCGAGCCCCGCATCGGGCTCTCTGCTCGGCGGGGAGCCTGCTTCTTCCTCTCACACTTCTCTGCTTGTGTTCCCTCTCTCGCTCTCTCTCTCTCTCTCTCTGTCAATTAAATAAATAAATAAAATCTTTAGAAGACACAGTTAAAACACCTGTCCAAGAGTGGTTCTAGAAAACAATCTTCAAGATGGAATTAGGGAGGTGAATGGGCCGCCCGTCTGAAAGTCATAGGTACTCCCCTGCTAGAGGTACACGGAATAGTAATAACCCCTTGGCATTTGGTAGACTCATGATTTCTTCAACTTTCATTGTAGTTAATAGGGATAGAGTGCAGATGGAGGGAGGTCAAGGCCCTGGGAGCACAAGGGGTCATGGCATTCAATCAACATAGAAACAATGCTAATTATGTGGACTGTGGGTTAGGATAGATACTTATTACAGCATGAAAGATATTTAAATAAATAACAGCTCAGGGAAGCCAACGTAAGGCATGATCTAACATCCAGATGCCCTCTAAGGCAGTATTAAAGGAAATCTTTATTTCGGGGAGCCTCAGGAAAGACTGTGCTGAAAATCAGGGCAAGGATCTGATTCTAGATCCTAGATTCTAGATTCTGGGCATCCAGAGCTGCCATGAAGATGAAAAGCAGAGCCTCAGCAAATATTCTATGTCAAGTCAGAGCCCTGATAGGGAAAGTGTAGGACTCTGAGTACTGGGATGGAGACATTTAGGTGCAGGAGCCTGAGCACCTCAAAACTCCGAATCCCCTTCTGCTGTCCTTCCCAAAGAGGCAGCACCTTCACCTTCACCAGAGAAGACTAGCCTCTCCTTGCCTGGAGGATATGCAGTGCTTTCACCTAAAGCAGTTTCCTCACAAGATGATGCTTATCCTCCTGAAGACAAGCTAACATCCCACAACCTTCATTGTCTCCAGACTAACAGCCCAAGTCGGGTCTCAGCAAGAGTAGACGGAGGAGCAAAATCCCTGTTTCAGGGAGAAATTGTCTAGATAGGTAAGAAATCACAAAGCTAGTGAGAACTTGAGAACATAAATGGAAGTGAGCATCAAGGATGCCAGCCCAGGGTTGGCAGCATATAGAGCTGGATAGAGGGGAAATGACTGACAGGGAATAACCCATTTAGGATTCACACTTTCCTTTGTGTCAAGAACACCTGCATAGCTTGCTGGGGTGGCTACTTGAAGCCTAGATTCCATAAGGTGATACAGTGAACAAAAGGAGTTGCCAGAATTACCTTGGCATCATGTTAAAGAAGAGATCGGAAGACTTAGGAAAGTGGGAACATTAAACATCGATCTATCATGTATGGTCCCAGAACCTACCACTCAGAGGACACAGTCTTTACTACGGCAGTAAAAATCATATTACTGAGGAAGATATGAGCATCTTGGAGAAGTTCGTTAGTGGCTTTCAGAGGCACAGTGAACATAATTACTTAATAGGCAGCACGTTGGAGTGGCAGTCAGGGTTTCTTGGTCCGTAGGGATCTCTCCTAGGGACAAGATAGGTGGACAGCCATTAGAATGTTGTATTTATACACGAAGAAAAATACCTAGATTCGACAAATAGAAGGACATTAACCACCGAAAGAAAAATGATGGCCCTCACCTCTTGGCCAATTCACAGACACAGACCACATTGGGAAGGGAATCCCAGGACCCTGAGTCCTGATCAATGACCAAAGTTAGCCTCATAGAGGGCCTAGTGCATCTGCAAATCCACTCTGTGGTTATCTGTCCAGTTCCCAAGTATATAGTTAGGACAGATACACTTAGCATGTGGTTAGCACCGGGAGACCCCTCACAGTATTGGTCTGATTTGTGGAGTAAGGGTCACTATGGTAGGAAGAGCCAAGTGGAAGCCCTGAAATGTCCCTATCTCCCACAGCAGCCCTCAAGATGAATCAGAAGCAATATGACACTTCTGGAAGAATTTCATGGATCAGCACCACCAGCAAAGATTTGAAAGATGAGAACAGTGTATTGTATTCTCATCCAATTCACCCACAACAGTGAGCTACTAAGATTAACTCCATTTTTAGTTGCTGGTCTGAATACGGATCTTTATTGGGGCAGATCAACACAGTGCCTGCCAACCTATCAGCTGCAGGAGTCAGAGGAAGTTTATCCTAATTAAAAAGGACAGCAGTACACACTCACACTCTTGCCTCGGGGCTATGTTAACTCTCTTGCTCTCTGTCATGACATAGCAGAACATCACACTGATCCACTGTATTGGTGACATCATGCTGTTTGGAACTGAACAGGAACTGATAACTATCCCAAGTGCCCTGAGACGCATACATGGGAGAAAGTGGGAGGTGGGCTCCACAAAGACGCAGAAGCACAGCAGATTGGTGAGTTTTATAGAGTTCCACTTGTCTGGGATATGTGGGGACATCCCCCCGAAGGCAAAGAACAAATTGCTGCACCTTGCACCTTACATCACTAGGATAGAGGCATAATGCCTGGAGTTTCTTTGGGTTTTGAAGGCATCATAGTCCCATTTCTCTGATGACTCAGAAAACCACCAATTTTGAATAGGCAACAAGTCCAACTCATGGTTCCAAGTACTCTGTTTCTTGGGCCATGTGACCAACAGATCAAAAGGTTCTTTAGGTATATCTGCGCTGGATAAGAATGTGCAGTCCTCAATAGAAAGGTCACAGCACAGAGCCGGCAGATTCTAGAACAAGGCCATGCACTATGGTAGAGATCCATACTGTTTGAAAAGCAGCTCCTGGCATAATACTGGACTCTGACTGGGACTCAGCAGCCGACCACAGGACACCCCATTCCCCCGCAATCTGATTTCCCAGTGCAAGCTGGGTTGTTACCTAACCTACAAAGACATAAGTTTGGACCTCCACACCAGCAGCATGTCATGCAATGGAAGTGGAATATTTGGATGTAGCCTTTAGCAGATCCAGAAAGATCCAGTAAATTATAAAAAGAGCTACCCAGACTCTCACTTCGCTTCTTTCTGTTGCACTGCTGACTCTCCCTTGATCCATACCATAGCCTCCTCGGGGGCGCCCTCCGCCTCACTGAACTCAGGCTTGGTTCACAGAATAGGATGGCGGCGGCATTGTTGCCCAAATCAAGAGAGGCCCTTCAATGTGGTAGTAAAAGGTGAGTCTTCCAGTGAACCCAGCTGGAACCAGGGCGCTTGGCCCTCCTCTTCAGGTGGAGGGAGGGGAGACCTGAGGCAGACCTGCGCACTGCCTTCTTTGCAGTATTTGGGTGGCTTGGCCAGTTGTCAAGGGCCTGGAAGGAACAGAGTGGGGGATCAGAGACAAGGCAATCTGGGGAAGAGACATGTGGAGGGACTTGTGGACATGGGTCCCCAAGCCCGTGGATGCATCATTGGGTCTCATATTAGTGCCCGAGAGCATCTACCCACCTGGGGCTGTCCGCCAGCAGCTGGACAGGATGGCCCATCCTCAGCCTGTCACCCAACCTCTCTCCTCAAATACCGCAGCATTTGCTCAGTGTGTCTGTGAACAGAGGGGTCAAAGTGACAAGGATGTGGGTTACACAAAAGTCCAAAAACAGGGGCTCCCTTTTCCCAGACTGTGATTGCTGATGGTCCAACCTGCCAGCAAAAAGACCAATGCTGATCGATCCTTGAAGCAACGACCCTCATCATATAGCCCAGCCAGCCACGTGGGGCAGGTCAATTACATGAGACCACTTCCACTTCGGAGCAGGTGGCAACTCATCCTTCCTAACACCAACACCAGCTCCAGAAGAGGATTTTCTTCAGGCTAAAACATCACACCTATCACATACACCAACATGTGGCACAGTACTCAAGGCATGGAACGATTTGTTGGGGAATGAATGAATGAGCGAGTGAATGAATGAATGAATGCTGGAAATAAACATGTGAGGCAGAGGGTGAAAGACTTACATGAGTTCAGAAGACTCCTGAACATACACCCCCAGCTGCGATCTCTCTCTCCCAGCCCCTTCCTTCCAGCTGTAAGGCATCGTAATCTCTCGTCTGGGTAAAGCACCCTGACAGAGTTTGTTTCATTTCATCCTCAGTACAGTCGTGTGAGAGAGGGGGAGGTCAGAGAGACAGTGCTCACAGTACCCATTTTCTCTTCTTTGCGGGCACAGGACTAAACCGCATGTCCCAGCCCCCCTGAAGTTCGATTGGGACCAACTGATCTCATTCAGACAAATGGAAAGTGGCGTGGGCTGCGTCCAGGTCTGGTGCACACAGATCTCTCGGTGTGACCCTCCATCGCTTGACTGACCTGTGGAGACCTCCGAGGCCGCATTCTGAAGACAGCAGCTCCATCGGATGGGAGATGCCCGGTCCCTGACTGGCTGTGTGGAGAGAGGCCCCTGTCTGACTTGCAGTGGACTTGGACCTGAGCAGTAAAGATTTTTATCTTGTTGAGCCACTGAGAGTTTGGGACTATTTGTTACAACAGGTAGCCTAGCCTGAATAAAACAGGAAGATTGGTGTGAATTTTATCATGAAAGATGGACAGAGACCGAAACATCAAATGGTGAGAAAAGTACAAGTAACGGAAAATCACCCAGCTTGTAGTTCAGCACACCTGGAGATGGATTCGTCGCTCCACCCCTGGCAGGCTGGGTAACTCTGGGCACATCATTCACCATCACTGTGCATCAACTTTTATATCTGTCAAATGAGAACACCTGTCTTGCAAGTTTATCACGAGGATGAGAGATAATATTTATCACGTGCCAGGCAAATTTGCTGGCATAGTAGGTGCTCCATGAACACCCACTCTCTTTATTACTAAGTCACGGATTCACATGGTAAATAACATCGGAGCCCGGGGCAGAGCCCCATGTTTAGGAGCCCCGCCCAGAACAGCCCTAGCCCATACCCCGTTTTCCTCAGCCCTGCTTTGTGCTGTGGCCAAATGGCCATCTTGTCATTATAAAGGAGACCCCACCAGAATGCCCATTTCTGACAACCTTTCCCGAACGCTATGTGCCTGCACATAGTTGAAGGGCTGGAATGAGGCCCAGGCATAACCGAAATCATGTGACCCTGAGTTTTGTTAGAGCAGACTTTGACTGCATTTGGAACAAAGGAGATGAAGTGGTCACAAACGGTGACCGAAGCTACCACATTCCGCTCTGCACTTCTTAGATTCAAACGTTGCCTGTTTCCAAGACGGTGTGAGCCGGCCACGCACTCCGGAATCGCTGCGCCCTCTGGTGGTTGTGAGCGTAATCGGGTCTGTCAACTCCCAGACGTTAGAGGGGGAAGATGAAGTACTGGAAGTCCTCCTGTGAAAGATCTGGGTAGTCACACTCACACACGCACACGCGCACGCACACACTTTAAGGAAGACCAGGTTGATGTGTGTGCAGCCCAAGGGCAGAGTCTGTGTCAGGGGAACTCTGCCCAGAGGCAGATGAGGGAGGTGAAGAGAGGGGTCGGCAGGAGTGGAGAGGAGCAAACATATCAATGGGGAAAGCCACAGGATTTGGAAGTGGACTCAGATGAGAGGAAGGAGGCAAAACGATGAGAGAATAAGCAAGGAAGCCTCTCCTGGTTCCAGACCACGGGCCACATCCAGGCTACGGCGGGCTCCTCCGCCCCCAGAAAGTACCAAGGGCACAGAATTCCACTGGGCAGTCTGAAGTCTGCACCATCCGCCTCTGTCATGCTGCTTTCCCCTCTTCCGTCTCCCTCATGCCTCATCCCTGCACCGACCAGAGAGGCTAGCCGATCTCCTCCTCGGCGAAGGAAGCGCTGCAGGTGAGGACACCTGAAGTCTTGCACCTGCTGGGGTGATGCCTGAGTCCTCTCCACCCTACTCCCCATCCCTCCGTAGAGATTTGTTCCTTGAGAGAAGCCTTTTCTGGGCTTCAGAGCAGAATGTAAGTAGATCTAGGAACAGTAGATTTTAAAAATTAGGAAAACCTGGATTAAGCAACGATAAGCAGTTTTCTATACTGAGGGACTTCTCAGAGCCTTAAGTACACTAACATGCTATGAGAGTCAGCTGGAGAGAATTAGAGGCTGGTGTTTCCAAAATGACTTGAACACTGTAACCTACTTTTCAAAGAGCATCTTGAAAGCACTTGGGAAGCACTTCCTTAAACAACTGGTAAGCACATTCTGGTTAAGGTCCAGAGGACAGGTCCTTGTGCTAGAAAAAGGTACTATTCTAGGTGCCAAGATAGGAGAGCTCCCCCTTAGATCTTCCACTCTGTGTGTGCTTTGGCGTAGGTCCCTTTCCTTTCTTTGGGTTCCATTTCCTCATCTGTAAAGTGAGGAGTTTAGAGAGATCCGTGGTTTCCAAACTGTTCCAGGGAACTTGGGGCTTCATGGAGGCCCTTCATCGATTCCACGACAGTCATGAAATTTCCATAAAATAAGGAAATGTGAACTCCTGAGGGAATCCACTATTCTCCTTTTCCCTAAACAGAACCAAACAAATAACAAAAAGCCTACATATAACCTCTTCGACCAAACTAGGAGACAGGAGATTATCAAACTCTGGGATATGGATAAACTCATCAAACCAGCCACAACAGGAGGTGGCCACAAAAATGAAAATCCGCTCCCTCCCCCCAAAATGCTCACCCCCACAAGAGGAAGACGCCATCCTGAGCAGAAACCGGGCCAGCAGATCTGCATGCATCCCGTGTGGGGAAGAGACGTCCCACGGGCTGGCGCTTGGAGGGGACAGCTACAGTAAGTGAGGGTCTGGGTGGGGCGGGGCGTTTAAGCCCTTGGGAATCTCAGAAAAGGCCAGCAAACAATTCATTCCAGCAGGAAGGAGCGTGGCTTTGAGGGGAATTACTGGAAACAGAAACCAAACTGAGCAGGGCAGGAACACTCTAAGTGAAAGAGAAAGCTTGGGTGGCGGGAGGGGCCTAGAGGAAGCCGGTCTCAGAAAACACGGGCACGCAGCAGGTGGAACAGAGAGCATGCTGGAAAGCGCAGCCTGCTGGGAAGGGGGGTGGGGGCTGGAACAGAAAATCTCCTGGCACCAGACTGGTGGCTCAGCGACCAAGAAGTGGCTGCAGAGACAGAGCTGAGCTGACCTTGAGCTGGGAAAAATGCCCTAGCCCATCTCCTCCCAGAACCCCTACTCACTCCCAACTGAACCTCCTGGAGAACCCAGGCCTGGAGAAGGCGGCTGCTTTAAACCTGAGGGAAAAGGCAAATCAGCCCAGCTCCACCCTAAGTTACCTTCAGAAAGATTAACCCGAAACAAGCAACACCAGAGCCAAGCAAGTGCCCTTAGTGCTTGCTTCCTGTGCCCTTGGCCACCTCCGGTTTCAGTCCGAGGGACAAAGGACAGATCCCTGCGGGCCCAGACCCAGCCCACCCCGCAGGGCCTCCTCCACAGGGCACCTGGACTCTTCCTGCTTTCTGCCCTGGGGCTCTTTCCAGTACCTCTCAGCTCACAGGTAAGCGCAGCCCAGAAGTGCAGGGAAGCTGACGCCCCCAGGGGCGACCCTCAAGCAAAGGAAGACACCAGCCTCCTTGTCCTTCAGCCCTCTGTCCCCTGGCAGAGATCCTGGCAGAGCAGGTCCCCATTGCCCACATCTTGATGGCACATCCTCCTTTGGTCCTTTTTCCCTCCCTGTCACACTATCCCAAATCCCTCCTTCCCACCCCTGGGGTCTTCCCCCAAATAAGCCGCCCCCACCAAGTCTGTTTTAGGTGAGTTAATATTGGATGTGGCCCCAGGAGAGAGAACCTGACACATTTCCAGGAAAACCCATTTAAGCTGGTGAAACTGTTGTTTTTAAAGTCCAAGGACGGGGCGCCTGGGTGGCTCAGTTGGTGAAGCGACTGCCTTCGGCTCAGGTCATGATCCTGGAGTCCCAGGATCGAGTCTGCTTCTCCCTCTGATCCTCCCCCCTCTCATGCTCTCTCTCTCTGTCTCATTCTCTCTCTCAAATAAATAAATAAAATCTTTAAAAAAAAAAATAAAGTCCAAGGACAAGTCATTCCAGTAGTTCACAGAGTAATCAAAGATCATAAAAAAGATGATGGAGACAGAAGATTTCTGACTCAAGGAGATAATAGTGAAGCTGCCGAAAGAGGCTTGTACAAACAGGGCCAGAATGGGCTTGGAAAGAAGAAAAGAGGCAGAGGGTTTTGCTGCATGTTGGGGGGGTCACCATAAAAATGAGTGACTCTGCAGAGCTCAACAGCGCTCTGTGGGCTGTCCTAGGTGCGTACATGCTACGAAAGTGTGAATCCTAGAATGAGGAACAGTTCCTGGCACCAAACTGAAATGAATTCTGTTGAAAAAGAGAAAAACTAATATATTTGAAATGTTCTACTCTCTGTATAAAATGAAACAATATGGGGATGTTTTTGTCTTGTCCAAATAAATAATTCAGTGGTTATTAGCCTTTCATCTACTGTTTCTTCATCCAACGCCACATGATGACTGACCCTGCAAGATGCTTCAGTGGTTCTTTCAACCCTAGTTTGAAAAGCTGTAACAAACACATTTTGGCCTTTCGAAACTTACGTCTACATTTAAAGTAGTCCGTTCCTTTTTCCTTAAACTCTGAAGGGTAAGTCTCGAAATCGTGCCCCAATTTACCTGATGCCGTAACAGCATTCAAAACGTTCTGTTGCATAAGACACAGTAAATTATTAATATCGACAAAAGTCAAGGAACAATAGTTTTCCTAGTTTCGTTTTTTATTTACAACTTCATCTGTTTTTTTTTTTCAGAGTATATTCCTTTTCCATGAGTCCGAGGATTCTCTGATATCAGTTTCATCTTTTTCAGCTTCTTTCAAGGTAGACAGTGCAGCTGTGAATTAAAAAAGTTTTTGAAAGAAAGAAAGAGAAAAAGGGAAGTCTTCTAATCCCTGTTTTTAAGCCAATGATCCATTCTCAAATATAGAAAAATATATTGTAAGCACATTGTCTTTGATTTTAGAAGAAAATATAATTAACTTGTAAAATAAAGAACTTGGGACGCCTGGGTGGCTCAGTCGTTAAGCGTCTGCCTTCGGCTCAGGTCACGATCCCGGGGTCCTGGGATCGAGCCCCACATTGGGCTCCCTGCTCCGCGGGAAGCCTGCTTCTCCCTCTCCCACTCCCCCTGCTTGTGTTCCCTCTCTCGCTGTGTCTCTCTCTGTCAAATAAATAAATAAAATCTTCTTTAAATAAATAAATAAATAAATAAAATAAAGAACTGTGTTGTGTAACATTTAAAAAATCTAGAAAAGTTTAAACATATTGCAAAACAACAAAGGCTACCTACTTCTTGTGTTTCTGTAAGATGTGAAGAAAATTTTGAGGCTTCAAAATGAGAATTTATTATACAATAATGAAATCACAGGATTATAGCAGGTATAACCAAAGGTAGGTATAAAAGTAGTCGACTCCTGAGAACAGAGTTAATAGATAAAAACGCATTATCTGGGTGCCTGGGTGGCTCAGTCGGTTAAGCGACTGACTCGTGATTTTGACTCAGGTCATCATCTCATGGGTTGTGGGATCAGGCCCTGAGTCAGGCTCTGCACTCAGCAGGGGTCTGCTTGAGAGATTATCCCTCTCTTCTCCTCCCCCCACTCATGTACACACACACACACACTCTCTCTCTAAACTAAATAAATAAATCTTTAAAAAATATAATAAAATAAAAATGCATTACATAAACCCCACTCCTACTTAGAATAGTCTAGAAAACACAAGAATACATAAGCACACATTCCAGTGTCTGTCAGAGTCGTAACATCACCACGTATCATGAAGCGCCTGGATTTCAGACCTACTATAGACTAATAATTCCTTTGTACCTTCCATTTTTGCTCTTTTTGAATAAATATGTCAATAGTTACTACCCTTTGCCTGTCCTACCTGTGTATACTGGGTGTGTTGAGGGCAGGCAATTTGTCTCTTCAGTTTCACACGTCCACAGAAGAAGTACTTACCAAACTACACCCCAGGACCTTCATCCAGCCTTATTCACATATGGATCTGATCAGGATAATGACATTTTGGACTTGGAGCTTATGCTATACTGGGACAAGACTCTGAAGGACGTTGGTAGGGAGTAAATATATTTTGTCTACGAGGGGAACGTGAATCATTGGCGACTCTATGGCAAACATACTCTGAAGAGGTCCCTCGTATTTACACCTTTGTGTGGTTCCCTGTCCTTGAGTGTGGGTGCTATCCGTAACTTGGTTCTAACCAATTAAAGATGGCAAAAGTGATGGGATGTTATTCCTATGATCACTTACATTACGTAAGACTCCATCTTGCTGGCAGACTCTCTCTCTCCTTGCTGACTTGGAAGAATCCAACTGCCAAACTATAGTTCAAGGCACTGAATGCCGCTCACAACCACGCAAGCGGGGCAGTGGATGCTTCACTCGGTGAGCCTGGTCCTGCTGACACCTTAATTGCTGCCTTATAAAAACCCTAAGTAGAGGACCGAACTAAGCCATACCCAGACCTCTGACCAAGAAAAAAATTTTAAATTTCATAACAAGATCAGTATAAAAGAAAACTCCCTTAACATGATTTTTTTTTAAAGTATCCAGCAAAAAGCTACACCAAAGATTTTTTATTGCAGAACATTAGAAGGGTTCCCTTTAGGAGCAGGAACAAGACAAGGATCCTACTAGTACCACTTTTATTCACTCGAAAAAGAAAAAACAAATGACTACAGGTATAAGTACTGGAAGGGAAGAAACAAAACTATAATTATTTGCAAACGATATAGAAAACCCAATAGAATAGGGATGCCTGGGTGGCTTAGTCAGTTGAGCGTTCGACTCTTGATCTCAGCTCAGTCTTGATCTCAGGGTCATGAGCTTGAGACCCAAATTGGCCCAGTGTGCAGCCCACTTAAAAAAACCCAAACAAACAATAGAATATACAAACTAATTATTGAATTACTGAGAGCTCAGAAATTTTGTTGATATAGGGACGCCTGGGTGGCTCAGTCATTAAGCGTCTGCCTTTGGCTCAGCAGGGAGCCTGCTTCTCCCTCTCCCACTCCCCCTGCTTGTGTTCCCTCTCTCACTGTCTCTCTCTCTCAAATAAATAAATAAAATCTTTTTTTAAAAAAGGAAATTTTGTTGATATAACGCCAATATGCAAAACCAATTGCTTTCTTATGTGCTAGCAACAAAATGTTTTTTAAAATGTAGTATTAGAAAGAGACATGATTTATCTTTTTGAAAAAACTGAATAAATCTAACAAGAGACATGCAACAACTTTAGGGAGCAGGTTATAAAAATGTTTTAATATTTTTAAAGAAGACTTGCATAAGTGGAGAGAAATACCATTTTCATGAGTAGAATATCTCAGATATGTCAGTTCTATAAATTCAGTGTAATTCCCTTCAAATTTCAGTACAGTTTTTCATGGAACTCAACAAACTGAAATTTCTAAGGAATTCATTAAAAAGAGCAAAGAGGCAATAATAACAATGTTGAAGATGAATAAGGTATGATCTAGAAGCTATCAAAATATAGTATAAATTAATTAAAACACTGTGGTATTGATGCAATAACAGAAAAAAGCCAAACAATGGAAAAGAATACAAGATAAAAGATCCTGACAGGCACAGAACCTGTTTTTCAACCTAGATGGCATTATAAACTTGTAGGGAAGCTGACCCAGTCTATATAGGGTGCTGAGTTTATTCCTTATTGGTATGAAAAAAATAAAAGTGAATTCCAGCTTCACATCATACATGAAATCTATTCCAGTTGAATTAAAGACCTACATCTTTTCACTTATAAAATATCAAATATCTTTACGAATTTGGGGTAGAGAAGGCCAAAAGTTGGAAAACATAAATCATAAACAAAAATATTTGTTCATCCAACCACCTAAAAAAATTTTTTTTAGGGCGCCTGGGTGGCTCAGTTGGTTAAGTGACTGCCTTCAGCTCAGGTCATGATCCCAGGGTCCTGGGATCAAGTCCCGCATCGGGCTCCCTGCTCTGCGGGGAGCCTGCTTCTCCCTCTCCCACTCCCTCTCTCTGTTCCCTCTCTCGCTGTGTCTCTCTCTGTCAAATAAATAAATAAAATCTTTAAAAAAAAATTTTTTTTAAACTCCTGTGTATACAAAGACATCAAATGAAGATAAAAAGACAAACCATATAGCTACATCTAGATCTCAAACACATTCATGCATGTTTTGTTTATAATAACAAGAAATTCAAAAGAGGAGAATGGAGGGATACATTGTGGTATATTCATGGGATGGAATATTATACAGCCATGAAAATACAGTAGTTCTACACATATCAGCAGGAACATCTCAAAAAGCTAACATTACGTGTGAAAAAACACAAGTCTCAGAAGGATACGCACTCGACGATATATTTATATAAAGTTTTAAACTATGCAATTCTACCATATGTTGTTTAGGAATACATACGTATATAGTAATCATGAAAATGCATGCATGGGAAGGATAAACACTAAATTTAGGATCTTCGTTCCCTTTGCGGGGTAGAGTGTGAAGGGAAATATCATTGGAAAGGGCTAGGAAGCTTCAACTATATTTATTATTTCATTTCCTAAGATAAATGTTGTTTTCTTGATCTTTTAGTATGTTTTATATCACCATAATTTTTTTTTTTTTTACAAAAAGAGCCTGGTCCTTGGTGAAATCATCAAGTTGCTGGATCAAGTCTTTCTGAGTTATTTGAGCCAATAAAGCCTGGGAGTTGTTTCAGCCAGTGGGGGGGTGGTCTTGTTCCTGCCACCAAAGGCTCCTAAGGGATTCTGTCTCCCCCACGAAGCCTCCCTAACCATTACGGCTCTCCAAAGAGCTTCTCTGGGCTGCTCGGAGCTATGGTGGCTTCCAACTGCTCCAATGTTGTGTAGATTTATTGGCGAATTACTTCATGTACCCTCATCTACCAAAAAATGACAGCAAGAACAATACCTAACCCTTTCTCGTGCTCTCTGTGTGCCAACATGGTGCTTGACTTTCCACAGCCATTGTTTGAAATCACCCTGACAGAGGCCGTTACCAACTCCATTTTGCAAGCCAGGAACCTGGAGCTCGGAGAGGCTAAATGACTCATTCAAGGGGCGCCTGGGTGGCTCAGTCGTTAAGCGTCTGCCTTCGGCTCAGGCCATGATCTCAGAGTCCTGGGATCGAGCCCCGCATCAGGCTCCCTGCTCCGCGGGCAAGTCGGCTTCTCCTTCTGCCACTCCCCTGCTCGTTCTCCCTCTCTCTCTCTTTCTCTCCAATAAATAAATAAAATATTTTTAAAAAATGGCTCGTTCAAGATCTCACAGTGGAAAGGTGCTGAGTCGATCTGTTTTCTGCCAGCTCCCCAAAGTCTTTCCTCCCGGGGTCCCACACCTCTCCCCCCCGCCCCAGACTGGGGCCAACAGAGGGAGCTCACTTGGTGGCCGACAGAGGGCGCTGTTGTTCGGGGGAGCTGAACCCCCGGGACAAGGCCAGCCACAGGGCGGGAGGCAGGCCTTCCAACTGCTGAAGGCTGCCCAGGCCTGGCCCCCGCGCCCTGTGGTCCCCAGGGTGGGGCAGGGCCCACAGCCGGCCGCCCCCCACCAGGCGCCAGCTTGCTTGAGCCTTTGCCACCAGCTCCCACTAGGTGTCTCTGTCACTTTATTTTTCTGGTGCCTGAAGGTGAAACAAGGCCACTTCCAACTACTCAAAACTAGTTAAGTGGGCTGCCTGGAACTCTGGTTTTCAGAGAAAACAGACTCCTTTCGCCAAAGCTGTGGGCTCGACGGAGGAGAGCAGAGGAGTCACACGTACTGGAGGCCTTCTGCGTGTCAGCCAGTTCACACGCCCTGATAGTGATAGCCGACACGTAAGGGGTACTCGGGGTGTCCAAGGCCCTGCTGTGTGCTCTTTACAAACATTCACTCACTAAAGCTTCATGAGACAACCCAGGAGGTAAGTCCAGAAGCACAGAGAGGTTAAGTGACTTACCTAAGTTCACACAGCTAGTAAGTGACGTGGTCATTTGGATCATCTCATCCTCACGGCAACCCTGTAAGGTAGGTGTTGCCATCCCCATTTTACAGGTGAGGAGACCAGGCTCCGAAAAATTAAGAAGCCAGCGTTACCCAGCTAAACAGTGGCAGAAGCTGATTTCAAATCTAGGTCTCTTTGACTCAGGACAAAATAGAAGACCTGGCGTCCTCCCTGAGAGGGAGAGAAGACTAGCTCACAGGGAGGGTCCCACGTCCTTAACCACATGGGACCCCTACACAGGCCTGTGGACAGCACCGAGGACTGGGCAGCCACCCTTCACTTAGGCAAGGCTGAGCTGCTCTGAGCTATTTCAGGATTTGCTTCAAAGGAAACCGAGGAGTGACAGAGTCTCTCACCTTACATGCAAACACCCCATCTGGGTGTGGACAGACGAGCATCTGCCCACCTCCACTCAGGAGGATGAGGGTGCATTGCCTTCGAGGGGCGGTTCTTGGAGGGCCAGGGGAGGATGCTGTAAGGCGGGATCTGAGGGGATCTACAGAGAGCCTCAAGATTGCTCCCCTTATCCAGCTATTTATTGCTGCCTGAAATCTCCTCTTTAGAGATGGATTTATTTGGTTTAAGGGATTGGTCTCTGTTAAAATACAAAGACTGAGCAGCAGAGTCTTAGGGCTGTTCTCCATATATTCCCACCCAGACCTGTGGTAGGATGGTACACCCCATGGAGTTGTGACTCACCGTGGACAATGAAATGTGAGTGGGCGTGCTGTGCGTCTGTTCCAGGGGGAAGCCCAGCCAGCCGTGCGCAGTCCTGGACGCTCTCTCCTTCCACCCACCACAATGACCAGCACTGCTCCAGACAGGGTCAAGTCTAGCTGCCTAGGTCCCCAGGGGAAAGATGTCAACCTCCGTGGACACATGAGAAATACCTCTGTGGCAGGGCGTCTGGGTGGCTCAGTTGGTTCTGTATCCAACTCTTGACTTAGGCTCAGGTCATGATTGCAGGGTTGTGAGCTTGAGCCCTGTACTGGGCTCCACGCTGGGCATGGAGTCTACTTAAGATTTTCTCTCTCTCTCCCTCTGCCCCTCCCCCTGCCCTCTCTCCCTCTGAAAGAAAGAAAGAAAGAAAGAAAGAAAGAAAGAAAGAAAGAAAGAAAGAAAGAAAGAAAGAAGGAAAGAAGGAAGGAAGGAAGGAAGGAAGGAAGGAAGGAAGGAAGGAAGGAAGGAAGGAAGGAAGAGCTTTGTGGTATTAGCCCCCAAGATTTTGGTGTGGTTTGTAATGATAGTACAATCTAGTCCATCCTGACTGATACACCAGCAGGGCACATTAATCTAGTAGCCAGCCATTAACACCTTAGTGTGAATTTGCACACGGCCAGGGCTTGGGGAAAACTGGAGCTTCCCTGGGGGGAGTGGGGAGGAAGGAAGAAAAAATCTGTATTGGTTAATTTCCAAAGATGCTCCCAAATAATTCCAGCCCTCTGATCCATACATGTTCTACCTCAGATCAAAAGGTGGAGTCTAATTTTCCTGATCTTAAATCGGGAGGACGACTTTAGCAACCTGCTTGGCCAATAGAGTTAGGTGGGATTGATATTCTGGGACAGCCAAGGCCAGATTCTCAGAAGCCTCGGTCTCTTGGGACACTCACTTTTGGAACCCTCCCCCTCAGAAAGCACCTGTCGTGCCCCAGAAGCCCAAGCCATAAGAAGCCATGTGGGCCGTCTACTCACCAGCCCTGCTGAGCTCAAAGCCAACTGGCCGCCATGTGAGTCAGTCATCTTGAACTTCCAGCCCCATGAAGCCTTCACCCCCAGGCACCATCAGAATGCAAGCACAGGAGAAATCCCGAGTGAGAACCACCCAGCTGAGCCAGTCGGCCAGGGGAGTCGGGAGACACGAGAGGAAGTTGCTTCAGCCACCACGTTTGGGGAGAGGTTTGTTATGCTGCCGTGGTTAAATAAGTAGACCTTGGTGCCGGAAGTGGGCTGCTGCTGTGTTCCTTTTTTAATCTAAAAGTTTAATCTCAAATTGGCATTGGCTTTGGGACAAGGGAAGAGGCAGAAGCCGGAAAGGCTCAGAGGAATCTGTGGGTGAAGGCTTGACAGACAGCCAGGCAGAGCACAGAGAAGGGGCTCTTCCACCGCTCAGGCAGGAGTGGGAAGTCGGCGACACTGGGACCTTCGGTGACATTACATAGAAAAGTACTTCATGCACTGCTGGGTTCGACTAAGAAGGTTTGCTGAGTGCGGGTTGCAAGTGCCAGCTTTTGACAAGGTATCTGCGGAGAGAGAAAAGAGAAAAATGAACTAAAAAGAAACTTAAAAACAAAAATTTCTCTCTCTTTAAAGACTTTATTTTTTAGAGCAGTGTTAGGTTCACAGCAAAATGGAGTGGAAGGTACAGAGAGTTCCCATGGATCCCTGCCCCCAATATGCACAGCCTCCCCTGCGATAACACCCCCATCAGCGTGGGACCTTTGTCATAATAATGAACCTACATGGACACGTCATTAACACCCAAGTCCATCCCTTACAGGAGGGTTCACTCTAGGTACATGCTATGGGTTTTAACAAATGTATTGTGACATGTATCCACCCTTCTAGTATCCTACAGAATAGTTTCCCTGCCCTAAAATTCCTCTGTGCTCCGTGGATTCATCCCCTGCCCCCGACTCTGGGCAACCACCGGGATTTTTCCTGTTTTAATGCCTATAATTTTGCTTTTCCCAGCTGTCACAGAGTTGGCATCCTATAGTCTGTAGCCTTTCGGATTGGCTTCTCTTACATAGGAATGTGCATTTAAGATTTCTTCGTATCTTTCCATGGCTTGACAGCTCTCTTCTTTTCAGCACTGAATAACGTTCCAGTGTGTGGATGTACCACAGATTACTTATCCAATCACCTACTGAAGGACACCTTGGCTGCTTCCAAGTTTGGGCAGTTATGAATAAAGCTGCTATAAACACCGTCGTACAGGTTTTGTGTAGACATAACTTTTCAACTCTTTTGGGTAAACAGAAAAAAGTAAGATGGCCGGATCGTATGGTAAGAGTGGGTTTAGTTTTGTAAGAAACTGCCAGACTGTTTTCCATAGTGACTGTACCATTTTTCATCCTCACCAGCAATAAAGGAGAGTCTCCCTTGCTGCACATCCTTTGCCAGCATCTGGTGTTCTCAGTGTTCTGGATTTGGGCCGTTCTAATAGGTGTGTAGCGGGAACTCATTTTTTTCATTTGCGTTTCCCTGATGACATATGATGTGGAGCATCTTTTCATGTGCTTATTTACCATCTGTGTATCTTTTTTGGTGAGGTGTCTGTTAAGATCTTCGGCCCATTTTGCAATCAGGTTGTTTTTTTATTGCGGTTTTAAGAGTTCTTTGTATAGTTTGGATCAGAGTCCTTGATCACACGTGTCTTTTGCAAATACTTTCTCCCAGTCTGTGGCTTATATGCTCATTCTCTTGACACTGTCTTTTGCAGAGCAGAAGTTTTTGATATCAATGAAGTCCAGTTTATCAGTTCTTTTTGTAATGGATTGTATTTGGTGTTGTATCTAAAGAATCATTGCCAAATCCAAGGTCATCTAGGTTTTCTCCTGTGTTTTCTTCAAGAGATTGTATAGTTTTGCATTTTACATTCCAGTCTATGAATCCTTTTTAATTAATTTTTGTGACAGGTATAAGGTCTGTGTCTAAATTCATTTTTTTCACGTGTGAATTGACCATTTGTATGATTCCATTTCCTATCATTTCTTAACCTATCAGTTATGCTTTTGTGTTTACTTTTTTTAGTAGTTGCCCTAGAGTTTGCAATATACATTTATAACTAATTCAAATCTACTTTCAAATTCAAAGTCCGACTTACGACTAATTCAAATCTACCTTATAACAACAAGATAATTCTAATTCCTCCCTCTCATCCCTAGTATTATTGCTGTCATTCATTTCAGTTACAAATAAGTATACAAAAGTGAGTGTGTATATATATATACACACATGTGTACACTTATTTGTATATATTCACTTTTGTATATTTATATATACATATATATACACACACACAAAGCATACATAATCACATACATTACTACTGTTATTATTTTGAGCAAACCGTTATGTGTTAGGTCAATTAAGAATAAGAAAAATTAAAGTTTTTTTTTAAATTTTATTTATTTATTTGACAGAGAGAGAGAAAGAGGGAGCACGCATGCATGCCCACAAGCAGGAGGGGCGGCAGGCAAAAGAAGAGGGAGAAGCAGACTCCCCTTTGAGCAGGGAGCCCGATGCTGGGCTCCATCCCAGGACCCTGGGATCATAACCTGAGCCAAAGGCAGACGCTTAACCAACTGAGCCACCCAGGTGCCTGAAAAATTAGTTTTTATTTTACCTTCCCTATTCCTTCTTTGTTCTTCCTTTCTTTTGCAGATCCAAGTTTCTAACCTGTATCACTTTCCTTCTCTCTAAAGAACTTCTTTTAACATTTCTTGCAAGGAGGGTCTATTGGCAACAAATCCCCTCAACTTTTGTTTGTATGAGAAAGTGTATTTATCCTTCACTTTTGAAAAAGAATTTTGCAAGGTACAGAATTCTAGATTGGTGGGTTTTTTTCTCTCACCACTTTAAATATTTCACTCCTTTCTCTTCTTATTTGCATTGTTTCTGAGAGGTCAGATGTAATTGTCATTAAGGTGTTTTTTTTTTTCCTTTGACTTCTTTCAGGATTTTTTCTTTGACTTTCTGTAGTTTGACAGTGATATGCCTAGATGTGGTTTCATGGCATTTACTCCACTTGGTGTTCCCTGAGTTTCCTGGATCTGTGGTTTGGTATCTGACATTAACTTGGGAAAATTCCCAGTCATTATTGTTTCAAATATTTCTTCTCTTCCTTTCTCTCTTTCTTCTCCTTGTGGTATTCCCATGATGTTTATGCTTTTGCAATTGTCCCACAACCCTTGGATATCCTGTTCTTTTTTTTTTTTTTTTTGTCTTTGTACTCTTTGCTTTTCAGTTTTGGGAATTCTATTGACATATCCTCATGCTCAAAGATTCTTTCCTCAGTCATGTCCAGTCTATTAATAAGCTCATCAAGTATTCTTCATTTCTATTACAGTGGGGTTTTTTTAAGTTTATTTATTTACTTAAGTAATCTCTATACCCAACGTGGGGCTTGAACTCACAACGCTGAGATCAAGAGTCACATGCTCTTCTGAGTGAACCAGCCAGGTGCCCCATCTATTACAGTGTTTTTGACCTCTGGTGTTTCTTTTGGTTTTCTCAGGATCTCCATCTCTCTGCTTGCATTGTCCATCTGTTCTTGCATGCTATCTACTTCATCCATTAGCGACCTTAGCACATTCATCATAGCTGTTTTGCATTCCAACATCCCTGTCATATCTTGTTCTGATACTTGCTCTGTCTCTTCAAATTGTGTTTTTTGCTTTTGAGTATGCCTTGCAATTTTTTCTTAATAGCCAGACATGATGTACCGGATAAAAGGAACTGCTATAAATAGGCCTTTAGTAACATTGTGGTGAGGTATGGTGGGGGTGGGGGGTAGGAAAGCATTCTCTAGTCCTATAATTAGGTTTCAGTCTTTTAGTGAGTCTGTGCCTCTGGACTATGAGCTTCACAAGCATCTCTCAGTTTTTTTTTCCTCCCCCTTTAGGTGAGACAGGATGGGCAGAATAGGCCAGAGTTAGGTATCTCCCTTCCTCCAGGTCACTTAGGCTCTGATAACAACTGAGGAGCTTCATTTATACCTGGGCCTGATTTAGAAAAGAAATGGAACTAATGCTGGAATGGGATAAAACTTTTGAGTCATTAGAAGGAGGGAAAGTACCGACACATATGCCAGGACTAAATTGTTGGAGCCTGAAGGCAAACTGTGGTAGTTAGTCTTAGATGATGGCCCCAGACAATTCTGCCCTCCCTTTACTATCATACTGTGCCTCCCAGGAAGAGGCAGAGTCTAGTCCGCTCCCCTTGAAAATGGGCTATCTTTAGTGATCCTTGACAAGAGATTACAGCAGACCTGATATTCTGGGACTTCTGAGCAAAGTCAGAAGAAAACTTTCAGCTTCCGCCTGGAATTCTTTTAATTCTTGCTCTTGGGATGCTTCCCCTGGGAAGCCTGCCACCACTATACTGTAAGAAGTCCAAGACAAACAAAGGGCACATGTGGACTCTACAGTCAACAGCCTCATGTGAGCTCCCAGCCCACAGCATCTACTGCCAGCCATGCAAGCGAGCCATCTTGGATGGTAGCTCATTCAAGCCTTCAGATGACTCCAGGCCCAGCTGCCATTTGTCTGCAAATTCCTAAGAGACTTTAAATGAGAATGACCCAGCTAAGCATAGTCAACTCACAAGATCATGAGGTGATAACAATAAACATTTGTTTTAAGTCACTAAGTTTTAGGCTAGCTTGTTACACCAAGAGATAACCAACTTCTACTGTATGAGTCCAGAGACCCAGAAAAGAATGGGTGCTACCAGCTTTGGGATGATAAAGGAAAGCATCAAGTTACCCTGCACTAAAGAGGATAGACAAGTACATATCACATAATAGATGTTTAGTAAACAGTTGTTAAATGAACAAGCAAATAAATAAATGAAAGTAGACATGGCAAGAACAGATTTCTCCTCCTTCCGAGGTTAACAAAGGTCTGGCTCTCTTCAGCCACCAGGAAACAAAGCCATGTCCCCAGCCAGCCCTGGCCATGATGGAGGGGTGTGCCTGAGGACCTTCCCTATCCTCCCACTCTAGAAAATGTAAGAGGCTTCCTCCTCAGGGTTCTGGCAACCTCCCTCCTCCTCCTCCTCTCCATAGCTCCCCAGTGCTATTAAGTTCACAGGCATTTTCCTTTCAGCCCACCACATGTTTCTACACCATTATAATGGCTACTTCTGAAAGCCAGCCCCTCTCTAAGAAGTTGACTCTCCATTTTTTGATTCTCCAGCAGTTCTCCAGACCCCATGTTGACTCCAGGAATGCCATAACAAAGACCATGGGAGTCCAAGTCTGTATTTTCTGCAGGCATCCATACAAATGAGGCTCTGAATAGGAAAAGCTCTTTAACTTCCATGGAGTCTTGGGGTCTGGACTTATTCCTTCTCCAAGCACTTACTGTGAAAGCTTAAGCAAAGAAAGTACTTAGATTCAGTCTCAGTTTCTCCATCTATAAAGAGGGTATCATTGTCCCCACATCACATGGTTATTGTGAAAATTAAGGCAGATGCACTGAGAGAATGTTTATTTAAATTAGCACAGAGTCTGGGTTCATTGGACACCCAATGAATGTCCATTTGATGATTTTTCCCCAATAACCATAGGAGAAAAAGTTGCAATATTCCCTCCTGAGAACCTCAGACTTTGCGGTTTCTCTCTCAGCCTAGTTCAGAAGTACCACCCAAAACAGTTTGCTAAGACAGTACTAGGACCATGTCCTTCCTTACATGCTAAGGCACTATTAGTAAAGGAATTATTTACATGGGGTTTCTGTTCTAATTTCTTTTTCCTCCCTCCCCTTGTCTCTCTCCTCCTTTAGGAAAACCATGCCCCAGCTGAATCAGAGATTACAAGGGGCTCCCATTCTGAGCCTGAAGATCTTCCCTCTCCTCCTCCTGAGTTTTCCCAGCCTCTTTCCCCAGGGAAGTAGGTTCCTTTCACTCCTCAGCAACTTAGTGTTCCTCAAAAGAACTGAGCAGCAGCCTGATAGAACGGGTATAGTACTGGAAAGAGATCCAGGACATGGCAGTTAATTTTGTTGTTGACTTGACTGGGCTCAGGGATGCCTAGAGAGCTGGTGAAACATTATTTCTGGGTGTGCCTGTGAGGGTGTTTCTGGAAGAGATTTGCATTTGAGTTGGTGAACTGAGTAAAAAGCAGATGGCCCTCCTCCATATGAGTGGGCATCATCCAATACACTGAGGGCCAGAATAGAACAAAAAGGCAGCGGAAGAGGGAATTTGTTCTCTGCCTGAGCGGAGACATTCATCTCCTCCTGCCTGTGGACAGTGGTGTTTCCAGTTTTTGGCCTTTATACTCAGACTGAGTTATACCACTGACTTTCCTGGCTCTCTGGCTTACAGGAGATTGTAGGACTTCTTGGCCTCCATACTGCATGACCAGTTCCTTTAATAAATATTATCTATCTATCTATCTATCTATCTATCTATCTATGTACCTGTTGGTTCTGTTTCTCTGGAGAACTCTAATACACAGGAGTTCTAGTGTCCAGTCCTGGCTCTTTCATCCACAGAATTGCCTAAATATGTGATGAGTGCATACTAAGATCCCCGTCACTAGAGATATTCAAGCACAATTCATAAAACAGCCTTGGGAGGCCTCCAGTTCAGTGAATAAGTGAATGACATAATAAACTTTATCCTGACGGCACTAAAGAGCCATGGAGGAATGCTAAAGTATTTTACACTTGCCATAAGGCTTATTTTAGGCTTTGGCATGACACAAGCACACTTTCAATTCATAAAGATCACAGCGGCAGTAAGGCAGAGACTAGATGGGGGTGGGAGAGGGTAAGAGGTTGGGATGCCATTGGGAAAATATTGCGGTGGCCCAGGGACACATTAAGAAGGCCTGAAATGGGGTACTGCCCCTTGGCCTTGAGCACCTTCCTTCATTCATTCCACAAAAATTCATCAAACCCCTAACATACATAAGTCAGGCAGGACTTTAAGCATTGAGAATTATTACTGAGGGCAAGGGCGGTACAGACCACATTGTTTTGTTATTTAATTTAACTGTTCTTTTTTTTTTTAAGATTTTATTTATTTGACAGAGAGAGACACAGCGAGAGAGGGAACACAAGCAGCGGGAGTGGGAGAGGGAGAAGCAGGCTTCCCACGGAGCAGGGAGCCCGACGCGGGGCTCGATCCCAGGACCCTGGGATCATAACCTGAGCCGAAGGCAGACGCTTAACCACTGAGCCACCCAGGCGCCCATGTTATTTAACTGTTCTAATTAACTTATTCCTTGGCCAAATTAGAGTGCTCCTTCACGTTTCGCTCATCAACAGGAACTGAATTGAATCGAAATAATCCGAGCATCATGATAAACCTCACTGCTCTCCAGATAGACAGTTAAGCCTTGGATCGAAGAGATGGATGTGGGATGTCACTAAGGAAACAGAGAAAGTTCCCATATCCCAGTTCCTAAAGAACCCACAGGTGTTAGCACATTGTCAACCGAAGGAAACACGGTATGTCGGTCCGTATGCTTTCTTTAAAAAGTTCTTAGGCACATAACCAGTTTGCAGAGGCCCCAGTCAGCTCCATGCTCTGGCCCCACATTGTCAGAACACCACTCCCCACTCCCTGCTGAGCTCCCATAAATACTTAGGTGGAGATTGAAACTAATCCTTAATGAAGAAAGTAGAGGAGGGAAGAAGTTTGGTTTAACATCAAAGGCAAGGAAAGGCGGAAAGAACATTCTTCATAGTGTTTCTAAAAATAGCTCAAGTCAATAAACTTCATTCAAAGTTGTTCAAATATGAAAAATTAAATAGAAATCTGGTGTTGTCATTATTCCAAGAGTTTATTAGAAAGCAAAACACATCACCTTGATTTGTGTGACAGCACAGACAGAAGACAATCTCTTCTTAAGTCTTGTGCAAAAAAACCA
>NC_138381.1:23324911-23353521 GCF_054177405.1 Leptonychotes weddellii | reverse complement strand
AGAATGAGAGAATGAGAGAGAGAGAGTACATGAGAGGGGGGAGGGTTAGAGGGAGAAGCAGGCTCCTCGCCAAGCAGGGACCCCGATGCGGGACTCGATCCAGGGACTCCAGGATCATGACCACGCAGGGAGGTTATTAACAGAGCAATCAGTCTATCACAAGAGGCGTTCGATAAACAGCAGCTGGTGTTACTAGTAGATCTATTTTGACGATGCCCATCAGACATTGTTATGCCTGTCATTACTCTACTGTCACTAAGGTCCCTAGAGAATGACTTGTAGTAATCTGGACCCTTCCAGTGACAAGGGGGCAGGACCATACCTCATCAGGAATCTCTCTCCCCCTTCGGCTCTCATTTCCTCTGTGGTGGCATCTGGCTTCCAAATCTCCATGAAGCAGCAAAGAGGACACCAGCAGCTCCAAGCTTCCACTCCCCGCCCTCCCACCCCCCACCCCCACGGGCCACTTAACCACCCCGGATGAAAGAGAACGTCTCGATCCCAACACCTTAAGGAAAGCCCTGGAATGAATTCCACTGGCTCAGGTGGTGTCCCTAGGCCCTCGGCTAGGTCCTGCAGTCACTGATGGACCAGGTCTGAGTCACAGCTCCATTCCTGACAGAGGAGGGATGTGCCTTTGCAGGGTAAGATCCCCACTGTGTTCCCAAGACAAAGGGGAGAGGACACTGAGAAAGCCACACCAGAGAGGTCAACCACCCGCCTTTTGTCACTCCCGCAGAGGAACCCCTGCCTGGTTTCCTGGAGCCCCTACATTGATCTGAAGTTTCTAGGCTAAAAGGCAGATCTTAACTGGGTTTTGTTGTTGTTGTTGTTGTTAATGTTATAAAGTTCAAGGGAGCTTCTCTGAACTGAAGCAAAATTGCCCTTAAATGCCAACTGTGAAATCCTAGAATGAGAATATTGTAAAAGGATCAAAATAAGGGCTATGCAGATTAGAAAGCGCAAGGAACGAGAAATAAACCCAAACAACACAGGGTAAGACAGGAAGTCGATAAGGAGAGAGGGAGGCCTTCTGCACGCAGAGTATACTGGATGCTTTATTCCTGGTCTGGGGAACATCCTGGAATGACGCCTGTGCAGAAGGCTGGAGAAAAAAAGAGAATTCCTGGCTTCTGCCCTAGAGAGTCTTCTCGCTTTTAACCTTGTGGTTCCCACAGTCCTGACTCAGAGTGACCCGTGCTCAAATCCTGACTATCCCAACTCACCAGCTGTGTGATCTCGGGAGGGTGATACTCAATTTATTGTCCAAACCAGGACGCTTTGGAAAGGGGGTGTTATTAATGATTTTACAAGGGCAACATAATGTATGGTCGTTCTCTCTTAAGTAAAACGATAAATACTTATTTTTAGCGTCACGTAACAATAAATGTAACATTTGCTCAGCCCGTCTTATTAGACTGTGCTCAGTTCTTTATACACTCACTATAATCCTGTGATATGGAAACAATTATTATCGCCATTTTTACAGACGAGGAAACTGAGGTTTGGAGAAGTTAATTAATTTTCCTGAGATCTAGGGGATGAGATGTTTCAGGTTTCCTATAACCAGGCAGTAATGAGGTTGTAAAGAACCATTGGAACTGGAACATTCAGGGCACCTGGCTGGCTCAGTGAGAAGAGCTTGTGACTCTTGATCTCTGGGTAGTGAGTTCGAGCCCCACGCTGGGTGTAGAGACTACTTAAATGAATAAATTAAAAAAAAAAAAAAGAAGAAGAAGAAGAAGAACTGAAACATTCAAAGGAGTGTCCTCGCTGGGAGTACTCATCTTGAGAAACGCAGTTATCACCTGGTGCTCATTACAGAACACGTGTTTGGAATTGTGCTTTGGGAATGTCCCACAGATCTTGAGGCACATTTTGAGAATCATTTTGATGGTAATAAGTTTTCATCCATGAAGGATAAATACGGACAGTTTTTGAAAAGAACCCAAAGTGATTCAGGATAAAAGTGAATCATCTAAAAATATATTTTGACTTCTGGCTTCCACCTAGAATGTAGAAAACTAAAAGAGTGTCTCCTCTGCCTTAACAACAAGGAAGAAAAAAACAGAAAATCACAGAAAATCTACAAAATCATGACTTTTCTTGAACCCATCGGAAAAAAAACCCATGTCACAAGAATTAACATGAAATCTAGGGCCAGACAGGCTCCTCCGAGGCTAGACAGGACATGGGCACCAGCTCACCTGCACAGAGTGCCGGAGGAAGACCGGGCCACCGTACAAGTCAAGAAGGAACATCCAGCTAAAGTGGTGGAAGAATCACAAAGGCCACGTGCGGCTAGCACAAGACCACAGATCCCCCCCCCGAGCTGCAGACGTCAGGAAGCTACCACACCGCTCAGAAGCTCTTCTCTGTAAACCTCCACCAGGCACTCGGGAAAGATTTGGGGCAAGGTAGGAGACCAGAGAAAACCTTCCTCCATGGCTGAGAGCTGGAAGAAAGGAGTGGACATGGCTTTAGGAAGGGCATGAGACCACACTCCTATCTTTCTCGCAAGGACAGGCATTAAGCCACTGGGGGAAGGGCAGCAGACCTGTGGCCTCTAGAGAATAAGTGAAGACACACCCCAACTGGAGGAAAGGAAAAGACCAAAGTCTCCACTCCCAGAGGAGGGACAAGATGCAGTCCTGGGCCTAACCATTAGGGTCCCCTGTTACTGGGGGAAGGTTAAGATTACTGGGAAAGCCCCACTTGCACAGCACCGAGACCAGTGCCTGCCCAAGGCTGGGGCTGAATCCAGACAACAGAGAACCCCAGTCTCACCCTCCCACACCCACCACCAGGCTGGCAAGCACCACGGAACAAGCAACAGCAGTCTGCACTGGGGGAGAGGCAAGACAATGGGAAGGAAGAGGCTCCCTCTGTGGAGTGGGCACACAGGAAAACTGAGGGTAGAGAAAAGACACAGAAAAATCTTTCTGGCACCCCAGCCCCATCCCTTAGCACACGGTGTTGCTAATCAATAGAACACATAAGAAGAGAATCAGTAAAGATTTAGTGGACCTGTGTAACACTATCAACCATCTTGACCTAATTGAGTTTCTAGAGCACTCCAAACAATGACATCCAAATGCACATTGTTTACAAAGTACACGTGGAATATTTACCAAGATATTCCATAAAACAAACTTCAACTGATTTAAAAGAATTAAAATCACAGAAAGTATGATCTTAGACCATAAAGGGATTATATCAGAAATAGACAACAGAAAGATATCTGGACAAGCCCCAAGTATCTATATATTGCACACTCCATGTTCAAGTAACCGAGGAGTCAAAGAAATCACATGAGAATTAGGAACGAATTTGAGTGATTGAAGGAGCACCTGGGTGGCTCAGTTGGTTAAGCATCTGACTCTTGGTTTCAGCTCAGGTTATGATCTCAGGGTCGTGAGATCGAGCCCCATGTCAGACTCCATGCTCAGCGCAGAGTCTACGTGGGATTGTCCCTCTCTCACCCTCTCCCTCTGCCCCTCCTGCTCTCTCTCTCTCTCTAAAATAAATAAATAAAAAGAAGTGGAATGAAAATGAAAACAAAACCTATCAATTTGTGGAGTGCACCTAATGTACCACTTAGAGGAAAATTATAGCATGAGATGGTCACATTAGTAGATGAAGAAAGGTCTCAATTTGAGGGAAATGGATATCTTAACAACAATGAGCAGCTCAATGCATTTATTTAGGTTTCCTTTAATATAGCTCAGCAATGGTTTAAAATTTCTAGAATAGAGGTCTCGCATGTCTTTCACCGTAAAGTTTTGAGTTTACAAAAAAAAAAAAAAAGAAAAGAAAAATTACCTTCGAGCATAAAATAGAGCTTTCATTGTAGTTGGGGGTATATTCCAAATCAAATAAAAAATAAAGTTTCACTTATTCGTTGTATCAGAAAATATCCAAATAACCACTAAAAATGAGACAGTGCTATTTGCCAGTTTTCCAAGAGGCAGAGCAGATTACCAGCTCCTTGAAGGCAGGAGAATGTCTCTTTAACTGGATTTGAACAACCCTGGATAGATCTCCCTCCCCGGATGGGGCTCCCACGGAAGCATTTTCAAAGATTGATTATACCTCTCAGCTAAGTTTTCACGTCCTTCAAGACTCTGCTCAAGTGGCACCTTGTCCAAGACACTGTCTCCGATGACAGCCTGCCATCCCTGCTCATCCAGAGCCTTCCATTTCTCCCATGGCACCCTGTGTTTACCTTGATCTTAACTTGTGATTAGGTGGGTTGTGAGTCGCAGAGACCTGAGACACAGTGACTCAAACACACACAAGTTTACTCACAGAGGAGACTGTCTGAGGGCAGGCGTCTTGTGCTGGCATGGCAACTCCACGAAATCATGCATTCCTTTCCTCCTCTTTCTACTCCAGCATCCTCCCTGCATGATTTTCACCCTGGAGGTCACCACCTGTCCAAAATGGCAGCTAGAAATGCAGGCTTCGGGTCCACACTGCAGACACCAGAACGGGCCAAGGTACCAGAAGGGCCCCCTTCCCTTCAAGCAGGCTTCCCAGGTACCCCACACACATCACCGCTCCTGTCACGTTGGCCAGAAGCCAATCTGGGGCCCGCACACGGATAAAGAAGCCAGGGCGGTGTAACTTCTATCCCAGGTAGCAGTGTTTCCAGCTAAACCTCCGGATTCTGTTACTCCTGAAGGAGAAAATGGATATGGATAAGCAACTGCTCTTAGTACACCATGTTATAATTGCCTGGTTACCTGTCTGTTACAAGCACGCGTATCCTGAGCGCCTAGAACAGGACCCGGCATACAGTAGGCCCTGGAAAAAATTTTTAACTTTTGTATTGAGGTTTATCACACATACATGAGGGCACTAGCCTTAAGTGTGTGTGTACATATATATACACATTATATATATATACACATATATATACAAGAATATATATATATATCAAAGAATTTTCACATATGTAACTACCACCCAAATCAAGATATTGGGTTTCTTTTTTTTTTTTTAAGATTTTATTTATTTATTTGAGAGAGAGAGAGTGAGAGAGAGCACAAGAGGGAAGAGGGTCAGAGGGAGAAGCAGACTCCCCACTGAGCAGGGAGCCTGATGTGGGACTCGATCCCGGGACTCCAGGATCACAACCTGAGCCGAAGGCAGTTGCTTAACCAACTGAGCCACCCAGGCGCCCAAGATGTTGGGTTTCTGAAGGTTTCTTCCCACCCCCTCCTGGTCAAACCCTCCCATAGGTAACCACTATTTCTGACTTTTCTCACCTCAATTACTTTTGCCTGTCCTTGAACTCCGTGTAAAGAAATCACATGGCACTCGACATTTTAACCAACCAGTGATTTCTAGGAGTTCCTAGAGTTCTACACAACCTAGATTTTCTGGGTGAGTCTTCATTTCCAATGGCCTGTTGTTATAAACGCATTCTTACTTTCTAGAATATTGGGTCCCTAACTGACACACTCAGAGGCTGTCAATAGACGTTATATCGTTTAATTCCCTTTGGCCTGCAACACTTCCCACCATAAAGTTGTCTCATTTGATCTCCATTTTACGTGAAACATTTCTTAAAATGCCACCTCCATTAAGAAGCCTTCTGCGGTGTTTCCAGGAGAGCCTGAGCACTCGGCCTGCCCCTGATGTGGATAGTATTGACCGTGGGACATAAACAGAAGCTGGCAATGGAGACAGACTCCAGGCTGGCCATCTGGAGCACCTGCCGCTCGTCCAGTGTGATGCTGTGCATCAGTCCAAACTGCCCAGCTGGAGAATTTTCTGCCTCTGTCACTCCCACCATTGACAAGGAGCCATCACCCTCCTTACTGGCAATCAGCTCGTTCTCTATTGGTCAGAAATAGTAAAGTGGGCCCAGATTTGTTCACCAGGCCCAGCAGGACGCAGCAAAAGCTTGGCAGAAGTGTAAGCGGCAGACAAAAGGCTGTCAGAGCTGGGTCTGATGGGAGGCAGGGCTTCTTTATAGCAGAAGCACAACATCTCCCTCGCAGATGAAAATGTCCCCATTCTTCCTGCATGTTGGCCCTGTCACGTGTCAGGCTTTGGCTACAACGAGGAAGTTGACTGGGACAAGGGGGAGGGAGGAGGGGGCGCAGGAGGGCCCGAGGGCATATGCCCCAGTGAGGATGCAATCATTGCTGTTAAGGTGGGAGAATGTGGACATGTGGCCGTGTTGGCCCTGGCAGCAGGGTGCTGGCTTCCCTCTTCCCTGTAGCCCTAGGTATATCAGCATGCCCCAACAGGTGCCCAGAGAACAGTGCTCAAGCCCTGGCCGCCTACCCCAGAGCTCCCAGGGGATTACTGAGAGGCAGCTCAGCTCACGACCCTGGGTGGAGTGGTAAATGTCAGGCTGGATCTTCTATTCCAGATACTTCTCCTGGCCTGGTCTTGAGCTCCCTGCAACCCATCATTCTTTCTTCCTTTTACATATTCTAGGACCACAGTGCAATTCAACTTTGTAGAGTCAGGTTGCGATGACATCCCCTGGCACACTGGATTGTCTTCAGGGGACCATGCCACTCAGCCGCTAACTTCTCCTCTGGATTCTTACGTGTAAAAGTATGGTTTATCCACACTTGAGAAATAGTGTATGAATACCTCAAAAGGGGTCCAGATGGGTCACAACGCAAAGATCTAACTGGGGACACGGGGCACTTTGCTTGTCTCAGAAGTGACTCATTCTCCTAAGGTCGATCAGGGTGATTCTCTGCACTTTTTTCACCAAAGAAGAAAGAAAAAGAAGTTTAATCTCCTGGAGGACACCTGAAAACACCACAGTGCAGCTCACCTTTCAAGGCCCTTCAAACCCTGTTATGGCTGTAATGTGTCCCCCTCTCCCCTGCCCCATCCATATGCTGAAGTCCTAACCCCCCAGAACCTTGGAATGTGACTGTATTTGGAGAAAGAGCCATTAAGGAGGTGATTAAGCTAAAATGAGGCCATTGGGATGGATCCTCTCCATCTGACTGGTGTCCTTGGAAGGAGATGAGGACATAGACACCCACAGAGGGAAGACACAGGAAGAAGATGAGCATCTCCAAGCCAAAGGGAGAGGCCTCAGAAGAAACCAACCCTGCTGACACCTTGGCCTTGGACTTCCAGCCTCCAGAATGGCAAGGAAATAAATTTCGGTTGTTTAAGCCATTTCGTCTGTGATCCTTTGCTACGGCAGCTCTAGAGCACTGATAGAAACACTATCTCTTGTATAAAACCTTTATTTTTTACCTCCCAACGTGTGGTTATTATTATGACAAATCTCTATGTTTTCTAAAATCCCATATTACATAGTAGTGGTCCCTAAATTTTTTCCTGGCACACTTTCATAAAATTGACTCCCCCACATCAGAAAATGCTCCTCATTCTGGGGCACCTGGGTGGCTCATTCGGTTAAGCAGCTGACTCTTGATTTCGGCTCAGGTCATGGTCTCAGGGTCCTGACTCTGAGCTCAGTGGTGAGTCTGCTTGAGGATTCTCTCTCTCTCTCCATCTACCCCTCCCCCCACTTGTGCTCTTGCTAAAATAAATAAATAAATCTTAAAAAAAAAAAAAAAGGAAAATACCCCCGTTCTACTGGAAATCTGCCCCAGAAAGTGTTGTCTCACACACTCGCATAGAAAGGATAGGTCCCTGGTCCCTATGAGGCTTGAGTCACATGTGGGGGGAGGGCAAAGTGTGTTTCACCACGGTGCCCTGGATGAGTTTGATTTACTACCTCCAAGTTGAAAATCATTGTTATACAGTTTAAAACAAACAGTTAAGCACTTGTGATATGCTTCTTTATCTTCTGTTCTATTTGTTTGTGTGCATAAATTTCAGTCTGCCTGTTTCAGTCTGGATTCCCAGAAAGCAGAGCCTGAGACAGGGCTTATATACAAGTATCTTATTAGAGAATGGGGTCCCAGGAAGTAAAAGTGAGGGACCAGGGAGAAAAGCAGAGCAAGAGAGAGTCAACATAAAGCTGCATTATGGATTTGCTCACTTTTGTGGGTGATCAGTTGCCTGGCCGCACGAGTCCACTTCGGAAGCCACATGTAACGTGTCTGGGATCATCTCTCTGGGTAAAGAAAGAGGAAAGCATTTATTTAATGGTTCCCAGCTACCATTGGTCATTTCTGTCCCATCGAGTAGACGCTAACTTGCCTGTGCTTCCCAACTGGGTATGCACTGCACACATGACTGAGTGGACTCCCATGAGCCCCATGTGGCTATGTCCGAGCAATCTTAGAACAAGAAATGAGACGTATGGGGGCGCCTGGGTGGCTCAGTCGGTTGAGCATCCTCTTGGTTTCGGCTCAAGTCCCCATCTCGTAGTCATGGGATCGAGCCCTCCATCAGGCTCTGCACTCAGCATGGAGTCTGCTTCAGATTCTCTCTCCCTTTCCCTCCAGCTCGTGGGTGCAAGTGCTCTCTCTCTCTCAAATAAATAAATAAAGTCTTAAAAAAAAAAAAAGAAATGAGAGGTATGAGCAGGGCTGTCCTAAGGATATACAGTGCCTTGGACATATTTTTTGTAGGGCTCCAACTATATAAACAATTTGATTTGAAAATCTATTACAAATTTTACAGGCCTAAGAGAAATAGTAATTTGTTAATGAGAATTTAGAATAATGGGCAGAGAATGGGTACTTACATGTTTGTTTATTGTCCTATCCATAAGTGTGAAGATTTTTTGTAGTGCCCAGGCACCACCCCTTCCTATTCAGGACCATGAACTGTCTCTTCTTGTTCAGTCCTGACTAATCATAATTGTAGGGAAAAGGTAGCAACGCTGTTCTTACTCATAATGTCATGACTCCTCGGAACCTGTTTGCATTGAAACGATATAGACCTTCTTGCCTCTGCCGTGGCCTAACACCATATATTTAACATGGATTCCGTCATTATTCATAATGAAGCCTCACACTTGGAGCCACCTGTGAATACGGGCTTACAGTGACTCTCTCGAAGGTTGTTGAAGTGCCTCATTGAGATGACCACAAATTTACATCTTACTCAGGGTATACAGGAAAAGGTCAATGTAAATTCATTTCCTGGACATGCATGTTCAATGTGTCCTTCTAACTTTTACAATGTAAATAGAACAGCGTGTCTTCCAACCATGCCCTCCCTGAACTCCCAGGGCCCTAATCTCTGCATCCCAAAGGGTAATCTCTTTGTCGACCCTCCATTCCCTGCCATCAAAGGGAAGAAGGTGGGAAGCTTGTGGGGAGACTGAAGAGAGTGGAACAGCCTCCACGAGGAATGTCCATCCCTGATTCAGCAAGGCTTCGGCCTTAGCTGGGAGGGCATGACGTCACCACATCCCTCAGAAGGGCCCATTGGCATGGAGAGCAAGGGTCTGGAAAGTCTTTGGAGGAGATAGGAAGGGTCATCCCAGAAGACTGGTTGGAACCAGCCAGAGATGGGCCCATAGGCTTGAGTCCTGGAGCCTTGGGATAGTTAGCTGACCTCTTGCATTGTGTGTGTGTATGTGTGTGTGAGCGCGTTTATGTGTGAGTGTGTATGAGTGTGTGAGTGTGTGTTTATGTGTGAGTGTGTGTGCATTAGTATTATGAGTATGTTTGCGAGTGTGTGTACATGAGTGTCTTGTATGTGTGTGTATGTGTGTATTTATGTGTATGTATGTTTATCTGTGTATGAGTGCGTATTTATGTGTCAGTGTGTGTAGATGTGAGTGTGATGGGCGTGTTGTGTGTGTGTGTGTGTGTGTGTACACGTATGTACCAGGGGTGAAATCAAACCCCAGGCCCACGGGGCTGTAGTCCAGGTTTAGGAGTACTACAAAAGCTTCATGGAAGGAGTGAGCAGGGATAGGCAAACCCTGAAGCTTGGGTCAGAGGCGTGGGTCCCGCTTGCCTGGATCCAGGGCTGGTACTGGGTGTGGGTAGGTGACTGAGGCGACCCACTGCTAAGTTGCTGCCATAGGAGGCTGGTCAGAGCCCTTTAGAACCAGTCGCTACAGCAATGGCTTGAGTAGGGGGCAGCCAGGCCTCGGCGACCCCTCCGGTGCTTGGGAGGGCCTGCCGGAACCCCCATGAGGTGTCAAATTCCCTAAGGACCTCATCTGCTCTCGTTCCTATCTGTCTCACGGCGCATGGCACAAGACTGAGGATTTAGTAATAAGCTCTCGGTAAACACTTAAATTTATTCCACCAGTGATTCAGAAATGTTTACTGAGGGTCTGCCTCTTCTACCCCGAGCAACACTAGGCTTCAAGAAGAAGCAAAGGACTACACGCTACAATCCCGGAGCCTGAGAAGACTGGGTTATCTGACTGCTCAGCTGAAGGAAGCAACCAAAAGTCCATCCCTTTCTCTGAAGGTTGTAGGGTGGCTTCTTCGTCAGCTCTGGCTGCCTTAGCAAAAGAAATACCACAGGCTGAGGGCTTGAACGACAGAAAGCTACATTCCTACAGTTCTGGGGGCTGGAAGTCCAAGACCAAGGTGCCAGCAAAGTAGGTTTCATTCTGAGACCTCTTCTCTTGGTTTGTGTGTTCACATGAGCTCCTCTACGTGAACTTGCTGCGGGGAGGCGGTGCGGAGGATAGAGAGAGAGAGAGAGAGAAGGTGCTAGCTCTCTGGCATCTCTTCCTACTAGGGCATCAATCCCATCATGAGCGTCCCACCCTCATGACCTCATCTAACCCTATTTAAAGGACCCATCTCCACATAACATTACGTTAAAGGTTAGGGCTTCAGTATATGAATTCAGGGAGGCTGGGGGGTGGGGGACACAGACATTCAGCCCATAGCAGGTGCCCAATACATATTAGGGACTCAATACATATTTTCAGAATGGATGAATGTTCATCTTAGGAGCTTCAGATGATCCTGCCCAGAACATGGACTCCCATTTGGGAGCTATAGTGAAGTCAAACAAAGAAGCATGTAACCAACATCACCGTGTGCCCACTCCCGGACTTGGCACTGATTAGGACATGCAAAGCAATAGATAAGATTCATGCCCTCACAGAGCTGATAATCCCACTGGGGAAAGAGAAAAATCCACAGAAAACAATCAAAGGACCAGAGACGATAGGAGTCTGAGAGTCAAACCGTGTGACTTAGACCTCAGGGTACCTATCGGCATGCCCCTCATAACTCATCATGCAAGGCTGGGGTACAAGTTCCCTAGGTGTCTATTGAATTCAGAAACAACAAGAAAACAAATCAGAGGTTACTTGATAGGAGCCTATTCCCAGAGCCAGACATTAGAGAAACAAATAAGCAGAAGGTGTCTTTGGTGCCATCCTAATACCCCTTCCATGAACTTCTAGATTTTGCAGTTTTGAGGTATGAGGACCTTCTTTCCAGCTGCTTAGAGCTGGCCAGCTCACCCAGGACAATGAATTACACCCCGAACCTCACCCACATTCACCACCACCCCACATTCACCAGCAACACCTACCTGCTCTCTTTCTTGTCAAATGGTATAAGAATCACCTGCTAATTAATACCAGGTGACTGAAGATGTCTGTACGAGGGCTCCCTGTGCGTGTGATTAGGTTTCATCCTTCTATGCCTGGGGAACCCTGACTCTTGGGGAACATGCTGAATGCCTTTCTCCTCGCCCGTGATGCCGACTGGGAATTTTGAGGCAGATGGTTGTCAGAGCCACGCTGAAAGAACCACTCTGGCAACATCACGCTTTTTGGATGCACAAAAATGATACTACCTTTCTCTATGCATACAAAGGAAATCAGTATTTAACTCCACCAGTAGGAATAAGACATAAAATGCCAATATTACTCATCAGGCTAATCCAGGGATCTATAAGAATCATTTATAATCACAATCTTAGAAGTCATCAAATCGGAGGTTCTCCAGCCTGGCCTTACTTTAGGGACCCGCCCCCCGCCCCGGGAGCTTTTGAAATACATGGATGCCTTGGCTCTGCCCCCAAAATACACTGATGTGGGGTGGCTCCTGGCCACCGATATTTTTAAAAAGCAGCCCTAGATGGCCCCAGTGTATAACCAGGGGTGAGACCCATGGATCTAGACCCTCCCTGCTCTCGCCCCATGGCCTTATTCATGAGGAGGCAGAACTAGAGAGGGGGCACGTAACTTGCCCAAGGTCACAAAGCCAGATGGTAGCCAAGCCAGCGTAAGAATCGCGGCCCCCTGATCCCTTCTCAGAACTCTTTCTTCTCTCCGTGGCTATAAATGCTGGTGACCACGCTCTTCCCCAGAGTAGCTTCTGAGAAAGGAGGGATGAGTGAAAGACCAAGGCAGCTAGAAGTCTGGAGGAAGGAGGAGAGGAGCCAGGTAGCTGACGGGGGGAAGCCACAGTCAAGTTCGCTCCACTTCAGAAGAGGAGAGGGCAATGCCAACAGGCAGCCGCATTAGCTCTGTGCACAGCCTCCCCCAAAGGAAGAAGACAGTAGCGTCGTGCTAAGATTACACTCTGTGGTCATTGTCACGGCCTCCACAGTTACCAGCTTTGCATCGCTGTGAATGTTACCACAGTCCCCAAACCCAGGCATGATTCCCAGCTCAGGAAAAGGCAGCACTGGGCCTGATTGCTCCTTTAACCTGCCCAGGGAAAATTGCAGTCGACACAAATACGGCCACTCCCAGGGGACAACCATGGTGAAAGGGCCCTGTGTCTTAGAGGCTGCACATAATACCCAATTATCCCCTGGCTTCCGCAGGGAGAGAATGGAGAGGTGAGGGTTTTCAAAAGCCAGCAGCCCTCAAGGCTCCATTATGGGGACACTCACATAGCTGCCTTTCTCCAAACGCCACAGAAGGTCATGGGGACACGGGGCAACAGAAGTGGTTCTTTGGGGCTTGGAGAATAGCCTCTCTTCCTGCCCTGGCCCAGTCGGGGAACCCCAACTTCTATTCTTAGCTAGAGAAACAAAGATGGAGGGCACTGATGCAGAAATTCAGGATCACATGGGAAGTGCCTTCTAGGCCAGCTCTGTGGGGGCTTAGGACAAGACCCAGAGAAAAGTCCAGGAGGGCCTGCTCTTGTCCAAGACCACTGTGCTCTGTGGTCCCCGTCCGGGCCACCGCCCGCCCCAGGCCCTCTGGGGTCTTCTCTCGGCATCTGGGACTGCCCACCCCGCTCCCCAGACTCCGCCTGCCTCAGGCTGTTCTCTCTGCTGTGTCCACCCCCCAGCCACACTAGCAAGGCCCTGAGAGCCAGAAACAACCCTCTACTCTTTTAGCTTTGCTTCCCCACAGCTATTAACACAGTGCCGAGCTCACAATAAATCCAGTGCAATGAATATTTCTGGATCGAAAGAGAAGACATTTGTTTCCAAGTCTGAACCTCTGGGCTTGATTCCACTCCTTTTTTTTTTTTTTCACCCCCGGAAAATGTTTAATTTTTGAAAGTACACATATAGCTCATGAAAAGCATTTATTCTTAAATTCCCCAAGTATTTGGAGGAGGGAGTATCCTGTAGTGTTTCAGAGTATGGAGTCCTAATGCCTGGAGGTTGAATCCTAGCTCTAGAACTTACTATCTGGGTTACTTTGGGCAAATAATTTAACTTTTTCAAGGCTCAGTTTCTTCATCTATAAAGTGGACTTAATATTAGTGCCTTGATCCTTGAGTTGTGAAAATTAAATGACATAATGCAAGTAGTGCTCTTAGCATGTTGCCTGGCACCTGGTAAGTGCTGGATCAAAGTGAGATATCATGATTTATACGGGGTGCCTGGGTGGCGCAGTTAGTTAAGCGTCTGACTCTTGGTTTCGGCTCAGGTCATGATCTCAGGGTGGTGAGATGGAGCCCCGTGTTGAGCTGCGAGCTCATCAGGAAGTTTGCTTGGGATTCTTTCCCTCTCTCTCTGCCCGTCCCACTTGTGCTCTCTCTCTCTCTAATAAATAAATAAATCTTAAAAAAAAAAGAAATACCATCATTTATTGAGCATCTACATATCTTCTGGGCAACATGAGGCAGGGTACTGGGCCTACAAAGGAGAATAAAGCAAACATATAGCCTTAAGACTTGTAACCTGGGGTGGGAGGACCAGAGAAGATCATTAGAAAGCAGTGTTACAACTGCAAAACAGAGCTATGAACAGGGTATTTTAGGGAGCCCAGAGCAAGGAACCCACCCAGCCTTCCTGGAGGATGACAGCTAAGTGAAAGATGAACAAAAGGGCTGGAAGTGGAGTGGGGATGGCATTGCAGGAAAAGGAAACCACGTGAACCAGAGCACAAGAAGCAGGGGCAAGAAACAGCCTATCAGGCTGAAGATGGGAAGGAGCAAAACAGCGTGAAACCAGCTAGCCCCCTTTGCCTTTTTTCCCATTGCTGCTGTTGTCCAACACAGGTGCTCAGAGCGAGAGATGCGTGGGATGCATGCCTCCTTGGTTTCTGTCTCCTTTCCTTCAGGAAGCAGGTGCCTAAGGGATGAGGAGGAACCAACAGACTAATTGGCCTCAGGCCCGCGATCTTGCACTTGGCGGTGTCACTCCCCGGGAGGCCCTGCACCCATGCAGACGCTGCAGGAATGAATGGCACAGCGACCCTACAGGAGGGAGGTTCTGTGCTCGCCTCTGGAGGCAGCCAGTCCTGAGCTCAAAGCCAGGCTCCACCCCCTGGAAACCTCAGAAGTTAATATAACTTCTCCAAGCCTTGCTTTCCTCTTTATAAAATGGGACTAGCACACCCACCTTGTAAGGATCCCGGGACCACTAGTGGAAATCATGCATGGAGTAAGTCTGGTTGCTATGATTGTCGATACTACCATTTACAAGGGTAGCTGTTGTAATCCAGTTCACGAGTTTCATTCCGTACCGTGGAGCAGATGCTTTGATAGGTGCTGGTGATCCTAAGGCAAATAAGACATAGCACATGTCCTATGTTTACTTTCTAGTTTAATGGTGGAAGGAGATAAATAAGATTATATGTCACAGATATGGGTTTTACAGAAGAGGTAAGCATGGAGATGTGGGAACCCAGAAGGGCATTTAACCCACGTTGGGGGGGTGGGGGAAAGGCAGCCTGTTAACAGCTTCTTCAGGATACGGCTTGTGAGTTGAGTCCTAAAGGATGGGAAGTAGAAACTCTGTGAATGGGTGGAGGGAAGGAAAAAAAAAAGCACAATGGCTCAGGGAAGAACATTCCAGGTGATAAGAACGAGAACATGATTAAGACGACTGGCGAGTCTAACCCACAGGCTATCCTGACAGTAACAGGAGGAAAATGTGGCTTGGTGACCAGGGAGCCATCTGATTCGAAGGCTCTGCCAGAAGAGTGGTTTTCAATAGTTTACTGTTAGTGGATATGGCAGAACGTGCTGGTCGCCGACCAAGTATCCATGCTTCCCTTCTCCCTCACCAGAAGGACTCCGTATGTTGAGTGTGACAAATGCCCAGGTAAAAATCCATTGCCCAGTCTCTCTTGCAAATAGGGGTAGCCAATGAAAGTAGACAGAAATATATACTTTTCTTACTTTTTATAATAACAAATACAACTGTCTCCCAAAGTAGAGAAATCATATAAGAACTGCCATGTATCCTGCACATGGTTGGTTGCTATCAACATTTCACTATTCTCGTTTCATCAGTCCTTCCAATTCTCGTGGTTTTTTTCTTTTCCTAGGTTATTTTATCTTTTAATTTTATTCATTTATTTTTTTTTTTAGAGAGAGAGAGAGCGTGCGAGCAGAGGGGTGGAGGTGGGGAGGACAGAGGGAGAGGGAGGGAGAGAATCTCAAGCAGGCTCCACACCCAGCATGGAGCTCGAAGCGGGGCTCGATCTCACGACTCTGAGATCATGACCTGAGCTGAAATCAAAAGTTGGACGCTCAACCAACTGAGCCACCCAGGCACCCCTAGATTATTTTAAAGCAAAGCCCAGAGGTTATATTCTTTCCACCCATAAATACTTTAGTATATCTATCTCTCCAAGAAATACTTCTTAAAAAAAAAAAGATTTTATTTATTTATTTATTTATTTGACAGAGAGAGACACAGCGAGAGAGGGAACAAAAGCGGGGGTGGGGGGAGAGGGAGAGGGAGAAGCAGGCTTCCCCCCCGAGCAAGGAGCCCAACGCGGGGCTCAATCCCAGAACCCTAGGATCATGACCTGAGCTGAAGGCAGACGCTTAATGACTGAGCCACACAGGCACCCCTTGCTTTTTTTCTTTTTAAGAATAAATCAACTTGGGGTGCCTGAGTCCCAGGCATCTGGGATCGAGCCCCGCATCGGGCTCCCTGCTCAGCGGGAAGCCTGCTTCTCCCTCTCCCGCTCCCCCTGCTTGTGTTCCCTTTGTCATTGTCTCTCTCTGTCAAATAAATAAATAAAATCTTTAAAAAAAAAATAAAAAGAATGAATCGGCTTTCCTTTTTGAGTAGTTTTGGGTTTACAGAAAAACTGAGCGGGAAGTACAGCATTCCCATATCTGCCCTCCCCTCCTCCCCCAGAGTTTCCCTTATTATTAACATCTTGCATTAGTGGGGTACATGTATTACAGTTGTTGAGCCAATATTGATATATTATTATTAACTAAAATCCACAGTTTACATTAGAGTTCACTCTTGATGTTGGACATTCTATAGGTTTTGACATACATATAATGACTTGTATCCACCATTGTAGTTATCATATAGAGTAGTTTCACCGCCCTAAGAGCCCCCAAGTTACATCCACTCATCCCTCGTTCCCTCCCCTAGAATGCTTAGCAACCATTGGTCTTTCTACTGTTTTGCTATAGTTTTGCCTTTTCCAGAATGTCATATAGTTGGAATCATCCTGCCTTTTCTGGTTGGCTTTTTTTTACCTAGCAATATATATTTAAGCTTTCTCCATATCTTTCTGTGGCCTGATAGCTCATTTCATTTTGGTGCTGAATGATCATCCATTGCCTGGATGAACTACAGTTTATTTATCCATTCACCTACTGAAGGCCATCCTGGTGGCTCCAAGTTTTCCCAATTATGAATAAAGCTGCTATAAACATCCGTGTGCAGGCTTTTGTGTGGACATAAGTTTTCAGTTCGTTTGGGTAAATACCAAGGAACGTGATTGCTGGATCACATGGGAAGGGTATGTTTTGGGAAGGGTATGTTTAGTTCTGGAAGAAGCTGCCAAACTGTCTTCCAAAGTGGCTGTACCAACTTTTTCTTTTTTTTTTTTTTTAATGTGAGAGAAAATTCCTATCATTTCTGAAGCCACTGTAATTTGGGTCTCTGTTATTCACAGCTGAATGCAATGCCTCACTGATATAGTGGGAAGGTACCTGCTGAGTGTTGATTACCTGGACAGAAATCTACCAACACACAACATATCATCTCAACCAAAAAGCCCAGTAGTAACGCTCATCTAGCCATGTGTTATTTTCCATTGACATTTCTGCCTCTTTTTCATGAGAAGGTCAGGAGAGACTGCCAAACGCATAACAAACCCATGGCTCTCTCCTATTCTAGTTCTCTATTAGCATTAGCAATCCAAGAAAAGATTTCAGTTTGTCTTGGCTTGTTATTTACATCTTGTTAAGTCCTCTTTAAGTGATTCCTTCTTCTGGTGGGTGCTTGCAAACCATTTGCTTAATAATCCTCTCCACATGTCTTTTGGCATTTCTCTGGTCCTTCATAATTTCCCCAAGATTAAGGATAGTGGTTGAATAGTTGAGTCTACAAATCCTTTTGCAGTTGGAATCCTCAAATGCTGTGGTGAGCAAATATTCCCCACTATCATTATCCCGTAATCAAAATCATTTTACCAACTTGATTTGGCTTCATGCTGTGCAGTAGTTGTGTTCTGGGGGAGCTATATATACGTCACATTGTTATAAATTAATTCCTGTTTTAAGTGAATGGGGAAAACTCATCACAGATGAGGATAATTCAGTGAATCCTTCTATAAAGCAAATAATTCCATTATATGAATAATTACCCTCTAATTTAGTTCTCTATGAATATGAAATGTTCAAATATTGAGGGGTTTTTTTTAGATTATAGCTGAACATTTGGTTATATTCCTTTTTTCTCTTTCACATTTATTATCATTATTGTCTTCATTGTTGTTTGTTGTCATCACTAGGAACGGCACTAAATTTTAGAATCATAAGAAAAGAACTGCATTACTAGAGGTTGTCCTGTTCATCCAGAAGCAGATCTTGTTCAGTGTTGAGGAATCCTGTATCCTCCTTCAGTGTCCATCTTCAGTGGTATGTAATAATGACTTGTTTATATGGCCTTGGGCAAATCACCAATTATATAAACTCTCTGGGTCTCAGTTTCTTCATCTGTAAAATGAGAGTGATAGAGCTAGTTTAAGAATCAAATGAGGTAACTAACGTAGACCGCTGGGATGGTTAATTTTATGTGACAACTCAACTCAGCTATGGGATGCCCAGAGAGCTGGCCAAACATTATTTCTGGGAGTGTCTATGAGGGTGTCCCCAGAAAAAAGTAGCATTTGATTTAGTAGACTGAGTAAAAATCATCCTCATGTGTATATATATATATACATATATATACATGTATATATATACACATATATATACATATGTATACATATATACACATATATATACATATGTATACACACACACACATATACACATCTTCATGTGTATACACACACACACACATACACACACACACACGTCCTATTGGTTCTGTTTCTCAGGAGAGCCTTAATACAAGATATGAGTGTCGACCACATGCTAATGTGTTCAATTAATGTCAGCTATGATAACTGCTATTAGCAGATGTATTATTAAATGGTGGGTTTAGACAGCCCCCATTCTTCAAAAGATAACTATGACCACCTGACACCCATTAGGATGGCCACTATCGAAAAGAAAAAACCAGAAAAATAATAAATGTCGGCAAGAATGTGGAGAAATTGGAACCCTTGTGCACTGTTGATGAGAAAGTAAAATGGTACAACCACCATAAAAACAGTATGGAGGTTCCCCCCAAGAAACCTAAAAACAGCATGACCATAAGATCCAGCAATCCCACTTCTGGGTGTATACCCCCAAAGAATTGAAAGCAAGGACTCAAAGAGATATTTGCACACCCATGTTCACAGCAGCGTTACTCACAGGAGCCAAAAGGTGGAAGTGATCCAGCTCTCCATCGATATACGAAGGGATAAGCAAAATGTAGTATATACACACAATGGAGTATTATTCAGCTTTAAAAAGGAAGAAAATTCTGCATAGGCTACAACATGAATGAACCTTGAGGACATCACGCTAAGTGAGATAAGCCAGTCATAGGGCACCTCGGTGGCTCAGTTGGTTAAGCAACTGCCTTCGGCTCAGGTCATGATCCTGGAGTCCCGGGATCAAGTCCCGCATCAGGCTCCCTGCTCGGCGGGGAGTCTGCTTCTCTCTCTGACCCTCCCCCCTTCTCGTGCTCTCTTTCTCTCTCACTCTCTCTCTCAAATAAATAAAATCTTAAAAAAAAAAAGAAAGAAGCCAGTCATAAAAGGACAAACACTGTATGACTCCACTTATATGAGTCCTCTAGAGTAGTTAAATTCATGGAGACAGAAAGCAGAATGGTGGTTACCAGAGGCTGGGGGAAGAGGGAATGTGTTCTTATTTAATGGGTCCAGAGTTTCCCTTTTGCAAAATGAAGAGTTCTGTGGATGGGTAGTCATAAAACAACAATGTGAATGTACTTAGTGCCACTGAATTTTACATGTAAAAGTAGTTAAGACGGTAAATTTTATGTTATATGCATTTTACCACAACTTTTAAAAAATAAAAAAAGTTGGGAAAAAAAAACCCTGTAATTTCATAACTGGGGGTTTTCTATACCTAAGAATTGGGAATATATCAGGTGGAAGGAGAAAGTAGGAATGGAGAAGTCACGGTGAGGACAACCTGGAATGTTCTTTGGTGGAAATGAATGCTTGCCATAGCTGATAGGTGGGCCACTCAGAGCCTGCTTGCATTTCGCAAGGATCCTGGAAGCTCATTCCACAGCCCGGTGGCTTCACGAAAACCAGCATAGGTTAAAACCTGCGTCTGGATAACTACAGCTTCCAGAGCTAGGCCCTGCCCAGGAAGCTGGGATTTGAAAATTACAACTCAATCGAGAGCAAAAGAAGAGCTCACTGGTGCTGGCTTAGTAATTAAATTACAAGGTGATTATCAGTTTGCTCAGGCAAAAAGATTACATCTGAGTACTTTAAGTAGCCTAAAACTCAAACTCCTCCCAGAAAAAAAAAAAAAACTAACTAAATTAATGCCATTTTCTACCAATTACAGATGCCCTCCAGTGACTATAAGGTTGTCATGGCAACATGCCCACTGAAAGGGTATGTTTGATAAGGCCTGAAATAAAGTATAGCAGAAAGGGAACATTTCACATCTTATCTCTGTGTCAGACCAAAATTGTTTTCTAGGATGGGGGACAGGCCAACTGTCCGCAGTCTCCTGAAGGGAGAAGGGCAGCTCCAACATCTCCCGATATAGCTCCCTTGCCCTGGGATGGTCTCCAATTCAGTGTCAGTCAAATGGCATCTTTCATTGTTTTTCTGAAAACCTCCTCTGCCACCTCCTCCAAGCAGGTTTCCCTGATGTACTGGCAGTCCAGTGATCTCTACACCAGAATCAGTGCCATTGGTGAGCTTTGCCCATTTTAGCCTTTAAAGAAATTCTTCAAAAAATTCAGCAGAGCCCCTATTCTGGCTTGAGATGGAACAAAATAAACTCAAGGGCTTCTTATAATCTTTATGCAAGTATCAAACTTGATTAAAATCAGTCAACTCCTGGGAAGGTGGTCATGGGCAATAATGTTGTGAACCACACTAATAACTATAGATGCATTCCAGAAAAGTTTCTGGCAAAGCACAATTTGTCAATGAGATCTGGTGTTGAATGCACCAGATGAGCTGCTATTTAAAGAAACTATGGTTACTCCTTTTGTAAAAGGGATAATCATCTCATAAAGTGTCTTTTGTGTAAACTCCTATTTTCCTATATTAGGTATATTTTAGAATGTAAAAAACTGTCTTGAATCCTTTCTGGAAAGAGTGAAGTCTAAACAAATTTGATAATCAATATTGTCAAAACAGAAAAAGAGGTGGGGCGTGCAGATTTGTGTCTCCACATGGATGAGAGAGGAACCGCACGTCTGCTCCTGGAGCATCCAGAAGACTGCTCAGTATTCCCCAGGCTCCAGCTGTGAGGATGAGGATTACTGGCATGGTTGCTCAAGCCAGAATGAATCCCAGGGTCTGGGGCACACTCCGCTCAAACACAAAATCTAACTGCATTCCTGTGGGGCACAGAATAAAGTCCAAATTGATCAGATCTTCCTCCCAGGTCCCACATAGCCTATCCCCAGGAAAACAACAAAAACACCAATAATAACCAAAAAATAAAACCTGAACTTCAGTGAGCCCTTAACGACGTGCAAAGTGCTTCATATACATGATCTCATCTAATCCTCCTAACAAGGCACCAAGGTAGGCACTATTATTTCCCCATTTTATAGAGGACATGGAAGCTCAGAGCACTGGAGTTGTCCACAGCTGTCACTCAGGTATAAAAGGTGGCCGCAAGATACAAACCCTGGTCTGTCGGCCTCCGGAGGCCAGGCTCAAACCAGCTCCACATTACTAACTTTCTGGACCTTCTGCCTCCTCCTTCCCTTTGCTGACTTCCACCCTGCACTTGTTGATTTCCACTTATGAACCCCAGGTTATCTGCCTTTCTGAGGCCCTTCCCATGCAAATCACACTTGGTCTCAAAGCCTGACTCGGGTCCCACATCTATGAAGCCTCCCCTGATGCTCTGGCTCTCAAGACACCACTTTCCCTGAACGGTCATTCTGTCTGTACCATATATCTGGCATGTCTCAGGTTTTAAAATTATATTCCCATTTCTGTTTAAAATGTGCCTATTTTGGGGCGACTGCATGGCTCAGTTAAGCGTCTGCCTTCAGCTCAGGTCATGATCTTGGGGTCCTGGAATCGAGCCCCACGTCAGGCTCCTTGCTCAGCGAGAAGCCTGCTTCTCCCTCTCCCTCTCCCTCTGCCTGCCGCTCCCCCTGCTTGTGTGTGCGTGTGCGCTCTATCTCTCTGTCAAATAAAATTTTAAAAATCTTTAAAAAATAATAAAAATGACAGTATTTTTAAAAATAAATAAAAACTACTGGGGCAATAAATAAGTTGAAGGAGGAATTCAGATTTAGTTGACTGCATCTTCATGATTTCCCACAATCATTTTATTACTAACAAATTAGGAAACGTGACAAACATTCAAAATCCAAGATATGGTATGTGTCCCAAAATGAGCCACTGAGGTGCCAGAAGAAAGTACTGTGAAATTTATTGATACTCACTTTTATATTAAATATGGGCAAAAAATGGGGCGCCTAGGTGGCTCAGTCAGTTGAGAGTCCAACTCTTGGTTTTGGCTCAGGTCATGATCTCAGGGTCGTGAGATCAAGCCCTGAAATGGGCTCCCCACTCAGTGGGGAATCTGCTTGAGATTTTCTCTCCCTCTGCCCCTCCCCCTACTTGCATACGTGTGTGCTCTCTCTCTCAAATAAATAAATAAATCTTTTAAGTAAATAAAGACAAAAATAATCTCAGACTTTTGAATCATTAATTCATTAAAATTTTTAAGTTACTTAAAAATATTTATTTCATCTTTATGGGGAAATGGGTGGAGGGATGGGTGAAATAGGTGATGGGGATTAAGAGTACACTTATGACGAACACTAGTAATATACAGAATTGTTGAATCACTATATGTACACCTGAAACTAATAGAACACTGTATGTTAACTATACTGGAATTAAAATTTAAAACTTAATTAAAAAATAATCACACTGTACACATTAAACTCATAGAATGTTAAAAAAATATTTCATCTTTAGATCATCATTTAAAGTGTCTTATCTGGTAAATAGGATAGCTAGCTAGCTAGCTAGATAACTGACAAACATATAGATCAAAAAATATTTTTTGACTGATGAGATATATGAACAAAGATCATTCTTCTATGGCATAGAATCATTTGGGGCATCAGATTTATACAAACAAATGCACACACATCTCTGAAGTCTCAGTTTAAAAGAAAAATACACCTCATTATAAATGCACCAGCGAGGAAGAACAAGTTCCTACAACTGGAGGAGAGGGGCTCCCTGGGGACTTAGAGAAGGTGGAGCCTCCTGTTTGGGATGAAGGGGCGTGGTTAAGCTCCTGGGCTCCGAGGTCCACAGCCCTGCCTGGACCATCACCTACTGGCTGGTTGTGTGCCCACCCCCCCCACCCTCACCCTCCCACCCCCACCAGGCAAGTTACATCATCCCTCCTCCGTTCCTTCTACTATAAAAGTTGCTATGTTGAAGAAATGAGACAAAATGCTCTTGTTGCCTGGCAAATAGTAACTACTCAATTAATATATTGGCTATTGTTCTTTGAAAAAGTGGAGTTAGAGACCGTGGAAGGTTCATGGCCAAATTATTCTGCAGACCTTTCAGAGTAAGATTTAGGAGACAGGAATTACAAAGTAGTTGAAAAGGGAGACATCTAGGATAGAAAAGGGAAGGGGGAATCTGAGAGAGGTGTAGTAGATTGAGAGTCAGAAAATCAGGAACTGAGGTTATGCTTGACATCTGTCTCCCTCTTCCCCACTCCACCAACCCAGCTTACTCATCCTGCACCTGGCCCACTAAGGCCACAGGTGGGAGAAGAGGGGCATCCAACCAAACCTGATGAGGAGCAGTCACCAATGAGCAAAGGTCTTTCAGCCTCTTCCTGCAGATTTCCTGCAAGAGGGCATCTGATTGGCTCAGTTCATCCCCTGGAGCTTGGGCCACTTAAGTCCAGGCCTAGCCAATGGCCTGCAGTCTCTTGGATCAGGTGTGTACCTTTGACCCAATAAGCCTGGCTTCCCCTCCCAGGGTGAGTATGGCATGGTTTTTCCAGAGCGTAACCTGACATTGAAACCCGTTTCTTGCTGAGATGTAGGGGTGTCCCTTTGCCCAGGTCCTCATCATGGACAAGGCCATCATGCGGATAAGGAGCTCATGCCCCTGACCTATGAGGTCTGACCTTGAACTCTGAGGGACTTGAAGAATGCCTGATTACTCATGGGCTTTAGTTACTATCCTTGAATCTTGCAAAACAAGATCTACTTGTCTTATGTTCCCTCATGGGTTTTAGGGCTTTGTTTAATGGGGACTACAAACCCCTCCTGATCTGCTGGAATGAAACAGCCTAAAATTCATCCTTTTGGATGAATTCATCCTTTTGCTTAATTTTACAGCCACTTTTACCAGCTGGATTGTGAACTTCTTGAAGGGATAACTTCAGGTTTGGAAATAATCTCTGAGATTGTAGAGTCCAGCCGTCCCATCTTACAGGTGTGGAAACTAGGCCCAGCGAGGGGAAATGTCACACATTAGGCAGCATAGAGTCATGTGGGACCTGGAACCTAACTTTCACACACTTAGTTCCCCCATGGTCCTTGCAATGCCTGATGCATAGCACGTTCCCAATAAATACCCCTTGTTTTACTTCTTATTTAGCTTGCGCCTTTTACAAGCTCAATTGTTCTCCGTTGCTACCCTTCCTCCACCACCAACTTCAGCCGTAGAGGATCACTTTCCGTCTGCCTTTCAGATGTTGGTCTTTGGGGTTGTGTAGTGGAAGCCGAGATGAGGCATGAGTGAGATATGATCTGACTCTACCAAGCCGTTCTCTCTCCAGGCCAACACCACAGTAACAAAGTGCAGACGCTAGACGGGGAGCTTCCCTCCTTACGCGGGGCCAGTGGCCGTCAGACTGACACATGATGAACCCACTGCAGTTTCTACCTAAAGACACATCTTCTGCAACATCTCCCAGGCCAGTGCTACATAACAGGGATTCTGGCCACTGCTGCCCTCCTCCCTGCCAGGCCCACTTTCCTCCCAGAAGCCTTCTTTGACCATGCCAGCCTACTGGGAAGCCTTTGCTCACTTCACGTCCCCCTCACGCAGTGTGGCACTTCGTCATTTTCCCTAATATCACCCAGTCTCCTCAGCTCCTGAAGGCAGGTAGCCTCTCACCCCCACCGCACACTCTGGTGGGCTCCCACCAGGTCTTCAATAAATGTACTGAGAGAGGGAAAGCTGGAAGGCGGGCGGAAGGAGAAGGAAGGAGAAGAAAGGAGAATATTGCTTTTTGCTAGTATCTTAGGCACATGTGAATTAGGGAAAGCAGCTGCTTAAAAGAGAGAATCATTCTGATTTTCAACTTCTAGGATATGTGGTGACCAGTCAAACAAAGGCAACTCTTGGCAACTCAGATCTGCCACAGTTAAACCCATCCTGGTGCCAGTTCATGAACTCTGCACCCAGCAGTCGCTCGGACCTAAGCCTAGAGGGTAGGCATAAGATCCACGACAGAGTGGAGAAGGAAGGACACCAGATGAGGACCACGTAAGCCCTGGGCCTCCCGTTCTGGGAAACTTTGGTCTGAGGATCCCACAGAGCCTCTCTCTCAGAGACCCCCACTCCAGCTTGGAATCCCCATCATCAGAGGTCATTTCAGAGAGCTCTCGATAAGAAGACAAACATGTAGGGGCTGGAGGAGCGAATAAAAGGCTTATCTTATCCTACTTTAAGGAAGGTTTATCAGACTGGAGGTAAAGCAGAGAGCCAGGCTCTGTTGACCTAGGGAGCAGGGCAAGCGTTGATAGGCAGGGAGAAGCAATGTGGGGGCCCAGCACCCTGCCCAGAGGAGGTGCCCAGGTTGGGGTGACACACTATGGGTGTCCTTGGGCAGCAGGATGGGGAGGTGAGGGTTAGGAGAGCTGGGGCTGTGGTGGGTGGGGACTAGAACCCAAGGTTCCTTGAAGATGAACCTAATCTATTTCACACATGAAGATGAGTCACACACACACACACACACACCCCACCGCCCCAGGAATCTTCCTGGCCGCACCGCAGAAAGAAAGATCCAGGGATCCTTCTCCTGGCCCAGAAAGACCCTGGGCCGAGGAAAGGAATTTGCTGTCACAGAGCACTGGCTATGTGGCAGTCAGTGCAAAGACATTATCACCATGGGTTCTCACAAGGCCAAGAATGGTTGAATAAACTATCCAAGGTCACCATGGGGAGGTTAAGGAAGCTGTCCAAGGTCACGGAGCCTGGAAGCGCCATGCCTGTGATTCAAACCCTGGGGTCAAGCGGACTCTTGAGTCTGCGCTATCCCCACGGGCCCTCTCACCCCAGGCACACTCCCCAAACAGAGGTGTGTACTCTCCACGGATGTTTTGCATTCTGCACATTGCTCAGCCTCTCCTCACCTCTGGAGGTGTGATTTAAAGCAGAGGCAAAACCAAGACCCAGACCATTGCATTCTTGTCTCTTGTAGGTGGCATGCATAGCATACAACGTGCAGAACAGCACTGACAACAAAAGGTAGGTCAATGGGAATTTGCTGAGTGGATAGACTCCAGTACTATTTCATATTTTGTAAACCTAGGAAATCATCCAGATGTTAAAGCATAAAAATAACACACTGCTTGAACCAATGAGGCATAAGTGCTAAGAGGGACAAACCAGCGGGAAGAGTCAGGTATGCTTAAACATGTTCCTTTGGTGGGGGAGCGAACCAGACCTGGCACCCAGACAGTTGGCTTCCTCTACCCGCTCTGCTCTGGACCTGCTGTCTTCCCCTAGAAAGGAGGGGATGACACGCCCCCATGCTCTTTGGTACAAGGATCAAATGAGCTGCTCTGCAAGGTGTCACTGTGGATGCGCTTTGCTTTCCTTCCATAGTTTAGCTCATGCTGAGCCTCAAGCCTGGAAGATACGCTCTCCATTAAAAACGAAATCCCACCCCTCCTTTCAAGGACTACTTCAAGCCTCACCTCCAGTGAGAAGCCATCCCAGGCTCCTTCTGCCCTCCAGATCCACCATTCCATTCTTGCCCCTCGAACTTCCGCCAGGTTCCTGCCCCCCCCCCCCCAATCAATCTGCCCTGTCTTCCTTGCCAAACTGCTGGGACTTTCGGAATTTGCTTTCTTCTCTTCTCTCTTCTGGAGCCTTTGTAGCCTTGTAGCCTTAGTCAGAAATCTACCTCTTCCTTTGCCTTTGTTAAAAATCTTAGTGATTCTTAGGTCAAGTGCCACCTCCTCCAGGAAGCCTTCCATCCCGCAGCCACCATCCATTCTGGTTGGCTGCTCCTGCTGAGGGCTCCCTGGAACTTTCCGCTTATCCCTGTGTTAAGTGTTGCCTCTTTCCCTATACTGTCATTGACTGTGGTCCTCACACTAGACCTTGAGCTCCTGGAGAGGAAGAACTAAGGGTCTTACTTGTCTTGGCATTCCCAGACGTGTCCCATCTGTGGAAAGCGCTCACCAAATGTTATACGTGTTAATAAATGGATTTCCACTGCAGTTATACTGTGTCATACAGTTCCTCAGATGAGTTTATAATATAAGCCCCTTGCTTGGAGGGGTGTACCGCATCGTATATTTCTCATGAAGCCCTCTCTGTCCGAAGCTCAGTGCCTGGCACTTAGTAGGTACTTGGAAAACACTGGTGATACGGTTAAGTGATTACTGAATTATCCACTGCACTGAATTCTCCCAGCCACCAGGTCCCCCGTCCCAACCCTTAGCATGGCCAATGGAAAATTAATTGGTTGTAAACTGCATATCTAATTACAACATCCCGCCCCTGCCACAGAGATGTTCAAATGTTAATTATAACATATGCATCTCAATAACAGACGTTAGCATTTAATGCAGCATTAATAACGCCACATGGACTGCCCAGTGCATACACAAAGCTTCCTTTTATCTGCCATTAGGACAGACTTTGCACTTTCAGCACGGAAGTCCTCATCTTTAAAGCCTTCCTGCCCCTGACACCGAACGTTTCCCTGCAAGCCTGGACCGCGCCTAAGTCCCCAGTTCTCTCAACACGGAGGTTCCCCACCCAGGGCCGCGCCACGGTCGCGGGGAGGGGGCGTCGGCCGGCGGGTTTCGGCGTGACCACCCTGGGCTGTCTCCGCTGCGTCTGCGGCATCCCCGGCGTCCCGGCGGCGCGCCGCTCTCCAGGGCCCGCCATCCCGGGAAAGAAAGGCGAACTACATTACCCAGCAGGCCTCCCGCCGCCCTCTTTCCTTTCAAGTCTTTGCACGTGGCCGGAGGGGAGGGAGGGGCCGGGACGTCACTCTCCTACATTCTCTTTCCCTGTGTCAGAGCGGGGATCGTTTTTTTTTTTTTCCTTCCTCTACTCCCTCCCCCCCACCCGCCCCTCCCTCCCTCTTTCCCTTCCCTCCCTCCCTCCCCTCTCGGTTGGGTTTGTGCGCCGGGGCGCCGATCCCCTCCGCAGCCGGGACGCGCGGAACTCGAGGCAGGAGTCGGCTCTCTCGAGCCTCCTCCCTCCCTTCCCCTTCCCTGCCCCCTTCCCCCACCCCCGACTCGGACTCGGAGCGGCGGCCGGAGGAACCCCGAGGTGAGCATCCCCCCGCCCGCCCGCCCGCCCCCCTCTTTTAGTCAGCTCAGCTTGCGGATCGATTCGGGGACCCGCCGGGAGGCTGCGTGACGTGCGCGTGCTTATAGATAAATCCGAGAAAACCGCCCCAAACAATTAGCCCCCTTCCCCCTCCCTGCGCCCCCGGCCGCCGGGCGTCCGCGCCCATCCTCCGACC